>NC_089017.1:60024303-60391002 GCF_963932015.1 Anas acuta | reverse complement strand
ATGACCAATTTCAGTTATCATTGCTTCAGCTTTTAAACAAGCTTTTTTTTTTTTTTTTTTTTTTCCCGTATGAAATTGCATGCATGAGAAAGATACATACACTATCTTACAGTAAAAAAGGTACATTAAAACAGAATGTTTGCAAATATTTCTGTTTCACTG
Organism: Anas acuta; assembly: GCF_963932015.1. NCBI lineage: Eukaryota > Metazoa > Chordata > Aves > Anseriformes > Anatidae > Anas > Anas acuta. Next base: position 60,390,840 of record NC_089017.1, on the reverse strand, counting down.
ATGGTTTTCAGGCCATTATCTTTCCTTGATTAGCATATCTGGCAGCTTTATTTTTATTTTTATTTTTTTCCTGTCTTTTTAATCATATGTTATTTGCACATCCATGTCATATATGTAGCTTTATTTAACATCATTCCTGCTATAGTTCTCCTGATCATGTTTGATCAGCCTGTTTGGTTCAGTTGCTGAAGCAAATTCAGGTTTCCTTTTAATAATATGTACAGTCAGTTAAATTTATTCTTTCTCATTCCACTCTGAACTACACACTGACAGAGCTTTGAAGATTCTGAAAGCACTATGAAGTCTCTTGCACTCACCAAGTAATCTCTGGACTTCTGGTACTATCCTGAGGGCCTAGGGCTGTGTGCCTTGCTCAAATCCCTGAATGACAAAGTTATATATGCGATGCTCTTGCAGCAGTTGATACCCATGTACTCCTTTCCACTGCTGTGGAAATACTTTCAAAAGCTACCACATCACAGTCAAAGGACAAATTATCTCATCTTTATTGGTAACTTTTTATCCCACTTTTCTCATTTCTTGTATAATTGGACTGAATCAATGATAGCTGCCCTCTGCCATTTTAAGCTTGCAAATAACTGTCAACAACTAACAATGAAACACTTGAAATGGGTTTATATAGAACTGTTCAAAACTTCTACAAAAAGATCGGAGTACATTACAGTATAACACTGTCCATAAACAATACCTATGCTCATAATTCTTAGAAGTAGTAATAAAATTGTTAAAATGTTAACATTGAGTAAATTATGCCTCACGTAATTTTTTTTTTTTCAGTTCTGTAGATATAACTGGTGTTTTGCATTGGTCAGTTATGGTGTATTTTGTGCTTGCTTTCAGAAAGAGTTAAGCTGTACAATTCAGTAATAAGGTGTACTGACTTCTGTGCAGAAGTCAGATGGTGTGTTACACATTAGAATTCAAAGAAATAGATATTTTAATAATGCGTCCAATAATCTTGCTGTTGTCCACGTCTACCTTTTGACTTTTCTGATCCCAGCTGAGCAACATGACTCATTACAAATACTGTGCATTCAGAAAAACTTGGCAGTGATTGTTTACTGCTAAAAAGACTCCCCAAATAGAGCTCTGAGAAAGAAGACTTGAATTCATCTGACTTCTATGCAATCTGAGAATACTGAATATTCCACAAAACAGAAGGAAAAAAATAAAACACCTTCCACTGAGTACTGTAATAAATTGCCTAGAAAGGAGAGTGTTGGCAGACAAGTAGAGGTGATCTAATGAAAACTATCTGCCTTCCCTCTGTTGATGATCACAAGTTGATGAATATGCTTTTGCACTTGGATTAAGTTACTTCCTGCAGGAAGTGAAGGAGACTTAAGCAATAACATATGATTAAAAATAAAAATAAAATAGCAATAATACCATCACTTCTAAACAACTTTACATGTGGTAGAAACTTTTATAGTTTAGATACTTATTTTACTGTGCTCTTTTTGAAATTGTCTCTGGTAAGTTTTGAAATTGTCTCTGCTAAAATTTTAAGGTAAAGAACAATGTGATCCCAAAATCAAATGCCAGTTCATTATCTCTGCATCCTGCATGTTTTATTTATATATATATATATATATTTTTTTTTTAAAGACTTCGCTACACTGCTGGCATGATGGAGAGTTACATTTAAAGTTCTCTTCTTTATTACTAGCTTTTTGTGGGTAACTGCTGGTCCTACAAAAAGTAATAATCTGTTATTTTGCTCTTTTAATATCTATTCTGCAAACCATGGGTAAAATGTTGCTGCCTGTTACCATGCAAGCAATATGGATGTCAAACAGATGATGAAGTAGTTAAAAGGAAATGAAATAGTAGAAGTGATAAGGTTTTATATGTTTTGGGGACAGATATCACCATCTTTCATGGACCTTTTGGGGCTTGCAATAAATTTTAAATTAAATTGCTAGTCCATTTTACATCATGCAATGGGAAAGGGAAATACAGAAAGATATTTGGAGACTCATGAACATACCCCAAAAACATACAGAATAATTTATACCAGCTAAATTAGAGTTAGTTATGATGCTTTTCTCCTCTGTGTAATCATTATGTTTATACTTTAATTTCATAAATTAATATTAATAAGATTGTACTAATCATTTGCTCACAAAGTAAACAGCATTCTGTATAAGCTTCTCCATATACCTTTGCAGAGATCTTCTGGCAGATAGTCTTTGACAATATTCTTAGGCTATAAAGTGAAAAGGACACAAAACAGAAAAAGAAACTTTCTTTCAAATGGATGTATGACATGTATTTTTTATGATGGACCAGGAGTCTGGAAAATGTAGGGATTCTCTTTAGGTGGCTCAAAGCTAATAGGCTCACTGGCTTGGTCTACATTAAAAATCTCTATTCATATAAACTTGTAGGTATGAGTGCACATTTTATGTCAATGGTAAGTTTTGAAGCCAGATTTAGGAAATTCAGAAAGCATACTTATGAATGGCAATATGTTCTATGCAACACTAAATATTCTCTTTTGTTGTTTCAAATACTATTTACAGTAATCATCTTCTAGTCTCATTTCCACAAAAATTAATTTGAACATTATTTCTTAACTTCACATTGCACTGAAATATCTGACAAAAGTGTATACACTGTTGAAAGCTACACAGTATAGTTTTACAAAGAAGAATGTTTGTAATCAGCAAAGTATGTGTGATAAAAAAAAAAAAAAGAACCATGGAGTAATGGTTGATATTTCTACTGGCGTACTTAATTAAAAATAATTTAGTTTTTCTGTAAAGGTGAGACAACTACCAAAAAGTACCTACAAATCAATCTGACATTAACAATGTGATTTTTACTGCAGTCAAGCTTTGAAACAATGAGAGCGTTTTGCACCTTAAACTGCTGAATAAGTGGAATCATTTGAAAAGGAAGCATTTAATTTGTTAACACTTTTAGACTGATCAGTGTATTGGATGCATGCTACATGCTTTCTGCATGTGTTGTGTACACAATATATACCCAGGTGGTAAACTGCAGATTCACCTCATTTTAATGCATGCAAGAAGAATTTATGTAGAACAAAATGGAATGTTGCAAAATGAAGATCAATGGCAGGCAGCTGTTTCTTATTTCTTTCTCTCTTTGGACATTAAAACAGATCTCATCTGTTGCTGGTAGATCAAACGTAATTGTTCCAGGATTTCTCTCTCTCTCTCTCTCTCTCTCCCTCTATCTCCCTCTCTCTCTCTCTTTTTTTTTTTTTTCTTTTTTCTTTTTTCTTTTTTTCTCCTGAACCAAATATAGGAAACAACAACGAATCTGGAAAAAAAAAAAAAAAAAAAAAAAAAAAAAAGACTGATTTGACAGCTGTAGGCTGGGCCAAATTCTCTATTTGTGTAATTTAACTTATACCTGTGAAGAAATGAAATGCCAGAAGTCTGCTTGGAGATATACATCTTACAGGTGATTTTGCTACTGTAACATCTGTGCTGAAATTACCATTTATGGCAATGGAGATCTTTCAAAATCCTGAAATACAGATGACATACTGAGTCAGAAAGAAAGTTTTTATTTTTCAGCAACTGAACATGCCAAGAAAGTATCAATCTGTTAAAGTACAAACATGAATACACATAAAAAATACATCCTTACTTTAGAAGCAGATGCTAACATGAAATTTGTTTGTTTCATTTTGTTTTAATTGACCTTTTCTTTTTTATTTGACTGGTTTGAGATAAAAACAGTATTTACAAATTCAAGGAATAATTCCACTCTGACATCACAGTTTCTCTTTTCATTGAATCAAAATAAGTTGACTCACTATAAAACTAACCATGAAATGGTGCATTTTGGATCCAGAGGGTAGTGATCAGGCTGCACAGCAACCTCATTACCCTGGATTTTGGGAGAGCAGACTTTGGCCTCTTCAGGGATCTTGGTAGAGTACCATGGGACAAACCCCTGGTGCCCAAGAAAAAGTGGTTAATATTCAAGGATCATCTCCTCCAATATCAGGAGCTATACATCCCAACAAAGAGAAAGTTGGGCAAAAATGCAAGGAGGCCTGCATGGATGAACAAGGAGCTCCTGGCCAAATTCAGACAGAAGGAAGCCTTCAGAGAGTGGAAGCAAGGACTCCCAAGCCTGGGAGGGATACAGAGACAGGGATCAGGTGGGGAAAGCTGTTAGAAGTAGGGACATTACATTCAATGCAAAATATTCTATGAATCTCTGAATATCTAGGTAATTCAATGTCAAAGAATATTATGGAGCATTGAGGAGAGATTGGATGGACTCTTGGAAAAGTATCTATCTACTACTATCTGCTTTTAATAGATAATGTTAATAGATAGAACCTACTGAGGAAAAGCTGAGGAAATCTGATGAGAAAGAAATAGTATAGATTTGGAGCTTACCACAATTACTTACCTGACCTGCTTTTGTAGACGTACTTAGGCTAAATGAATGTTTGTTTTGGTACAGTTTGGCTATTTTTATGGCTTCCATTTTAGTAATTGGGAAAGTAATATGCAGCTTTAAAGCAAGCGTTCTGATGACGCTCAGTTTAAACTGTATTTTCAGCTTTGTAAGAGTTGATGGAGGAAATGATGGATTTTTTTTTTTTTATTAATTTTTCTTATTTTGTTTACATGATCTTCAGAAGAATTAGTTAGCATAATAGTCAATAAATTACAATAAGAACTATATTTTTGTCAAACTCAGTGCATTTTCTGTCATTCTCTGGAAATCAAGTCCTTCCACCTAGTAGATCACAATTTTAAATGCAGCTTAGAAGTTTAGAAGATGCTACATTGATTCCTTCAAGGGCTTACTGGAAGACAATGATTTAATATAAATGTATAAAACTTTCATTCGTTATATGAAGTTTATTAAGAACTTAATAACAAGGTAGGTGGCTATGATTTTATATATATGCACACTTTGTTAATAATTAAAATAATGATCTATACATTCTATTTGAATGTTTTTCAAGGCTTTCATGTAAAACCAACAACCAGAGAAGAAAAATTACAACTCCCAGAAACAGGCCATGGTAGACTTTTCTTCAAGTCTTATTTCATTCCAAACAAACAACAAACACAAAAGGAAAGCAAAACCAAAACCAGCAAAATTTAAAATCAATTTAAACAGCTCAGACTCTCCAAGGTCTTCCTAGCTACAGTCATGTGGGAGAAGAGAGTTTATATCTTTTTTACATAATACCTCACCTTGCACACATCAGCTTTGGGGTTTATCAGTGGTCACTACCTATACAGAAACAAAGAAGAAAATTTTGACTGGCAGTCTCAAAGTATCTCTATCTTTCTGTCTAGTAGCCAGCTTCTAGAAATTACAGAATAGATCAATATTCTTCACTAATTTTAACGTTTTTCTAACTGTTTAAACTTCCCGAATCATGACATCTCAAATACCTCAATATAGATTACATGCCATTGAAGTGCTCTCCTCTTTGAATTACTGCTTAATTGCTGCTTAAAAGTTTCCATCTTGATGATTTTTATCTACAATAATCCCTTAAGGAATTTCAGACATCATGTAATGTTTGTTATAACAGGCTTTATAAGAATTAGATTTGGAAACAAAACAAAACAAAAACAACAACAAAAGATTTTTCCTTTGAGTAAATCTGAGGTATTCAAGGCCTTGCCAGTAATCTTGGAAAAATTCAAAGACACTTTAGTATGATTGCGTATTATTCTGAGCTAACATATATGAGAAAAGGATAACATTTTTACAGTTCCGTGTCTAAGCACTGTGTTCAAAACTATTTTAATTTTTCTCTTTGAAGAACTAGATGCTCAGATCTCATCACAAAAGCAATATATGTTATGTAGTCTTCCAAGAATTGTTTTAGTGTAGTTCTTTTGTAGTTCATAATGGAATGGGATCGTGAACATAAGCAAATGAAATTCATTTCTATGGGGTAAAATATGAGAACTGTTACAAAAACTATTTATCTTCTCAGACTTGAGACAACTTGGAGCAAGGTACAGTTGAATTTTCAAATTATTGACATTCAAGAAATAACCGTGGCAAAATCTTCTGTTTGTTTCCTTTAAAGTATATTTAGTGCTTAATGGAAACAGAACTATTCAAGTCGATGTTTTTAGCAATACAACATTCCTTTCTGAAAAGGAAAATACATTTTTTTATTATTATTAATCACAGACAAGAACAGCAAGTATTGAGTAATGATTCTTTTTAAAAAAATCATTCACTTGCTTTCTGTGCCTGTCTTTTTTTGCCACTGAACTTGCAATACTATCTACTTTCCACCTTTAGTGACTTTCTGCAGTTGCCATTAGCTGAGATCAAAGACAAATGTTTAACACCAGGAAACAGAAGCAGACCAGCACCTTAGCTCAGTGGACATTTGAATACTTGCATCTTCATTACTGATCCCTAGACACACTCAAGTACCAGTTTAACAAATTAAACACAGAAGCAGATTGTAGCTACTTCCTGGGTCTCAGGACAGCAGTCCACATTTCCTAGTCTTTCTAGTTTAGAAGAAGCTTTTATTCTCTGATTTTCTACACAGTTCTTTGCAGGACCCCCATGGTCACTCACCTTTAGGATTACTACACCTGAAAAACAATGTGGGCAGAAAAGGAGGAAAGCAAGGAAAGGGATATTACTATTCTGCCTGATCCCTAATATTTCTCCTAGAAAGGCCCTAGAAAGGAGAGCAGTACCAAGGAGGGACACAGCAGGTGGAAATCACAAACTAGAAATTGTGATACTTAAAACAGATCTGTTGCCCCAGATCATTCCTTCATTCTATTTAATCAGATATAGCTTTGCATCCAGACTGAAAGAAAATACCTTAAACAGATAGTGTGGTAAGTGACAACCAAAAATACTCTAGTAATCATTTTTTTTTTAATATATATTTTATTTATTTGTTCATTTATTTATTACTGTTTGCAGTTGAGCTATGTCCTGTTTTCAGGGATAGAGTTTCAGGCTAGTATACCTGGTAAACCTTTCCACAATAATACCATGTCCCTGATTTGGTAACATGAATCTCTCTGGATTGCAAGATGCCCCAAACCAAAGCTCTTTAAAAAGATCTTCATTTTTTCCCACAGTGACCTCTTGAAAAATTGCAAAAAATGTAATGAAGCTAAGTTCAATGTCTGATCCTTTATTGTTACTGTGAAAAGAAGTTGCAAAAGAAGAAACTTCATACCTGCAAATGAATAAAATAAAATAAAATAAAAAATCACACTTGATTTGTATGTTCATTATAGATATTTTCAGGGATGAACTTATAAATCATAAAATAATAGAAATTATTTTAAAATAATAGAAACTTTTAATGTTTATTATAGGGCATTCATTGTCTTCCAATGGAAGCATTAATCGTAGGTAAAAGAATAGGTAACAAATTTTGTAAGAGCTTCTCTAATACTTTAAAGTACATATTTCAATTCTGAATGAGCTTTGTGGTGATACATATTGTGTGAAGTCTGACAGAATATGTTATGGAAGAGACCATAGTGATATTTTGGAAAGTAATTTTCAAAATACAGTCTATACACTATATACCTCTTCTCTTTTGCTCACTTGCTACTGTTACTGAGGTGTAGTCAAGTGTAAACAGTTTACAGATACTACTCATAGCAAATAAGAAACAGTTTCTGAGTCTGCTCAGCAAAAGCAGGAATCTGTCTAAAACTTACAAAGAAAATCAGAACTTGTTTTACTTGTACCATAGACCCCTCTTACTAGTACTAGTACTCCATTACTAGTACATCAGGGAAAGGAGGTGCCCTTCTGTGGTGGCAACAACTAGCAACAACTTAAAAAGAAAGAAAAAAAGCCCCATGTATTGTTCAGAAATATGAGTGATGCAAGTAAAGCCATAGATATAAAGCTATGCAAGAACTGGTCATCCAGAATTTGAAAAGGCTCATAGGTCAATATTTGTTTTATTGCACCTTTAAATTATTTTGACCTCCAATACAATCAACATAAAAAGGAGGAAAAGGACTGTCCCTTCCCCCTAACTCTGAAATTGTGGTATTTTAAAGTCAGTGAATTCTAGAAAACCCTCAGAATTATGCATCTGTAAGTCCATTACAGCCTGACTTAGCTGTTTCTATAATTGTCAACTTTTCTTTCTATTTTTTTTTTTTTTCTTTCAATGTGATAGGACCTGTTTGATCACTTAGGGCTGACTTTAAAACATTGCTTATTCATTGCTATTTCACTGCATTTTATTCTTCCTTTTATTAATGATTATTTTCTTTTGAAACTATTCATAGTTGTGTATAACTTTACCAGGCTTATCTGGGCTTAAAACTTCCATGTTCATTGCCTTCTTTATGTTGGTTCTAATAAATTAAATGTTTCTCTAAACAATTCCACTATTCCTTTTATCCCAAATATTGTATGGCTCTTTAATACTCTGGAACTGAGCAAGGAAGAGTTTTCATTTCCTTGATGAATGTGATGTGGTTTCAGATCCCTCACGTTTGCTTTATCCTAATCCCCATGTGCTGTGATTTTAATAAAAGTGGTCAAAAAGGATAAGAAAGCATTTGTCAAAAGGAGAACAAAATTCCTCAGCACTGATAAAACTGAAATTACTTACAGACCACCATATTACACTACAACCTTTCTAGTGTAAAGGATGGGGAGGAAATAAATATAGCACAGAATGTATTTTCTAAATATATTTGTTTATTTTCTTTAATTTTATAACCAACGTTCTTCCTCCATTTATATTACTTGTAATAAGGGGAATTTTTCTCACTTAATACTTTCACTGTCAAAATCCCAAGGCTCTGCTATCATTTTCACAGTGACATTCCTTCATCAAGTACAGAGATTAACTACTGAACAAAATACATCATGCTTATCCTTATGAGGTTTACCGAAACATTTTCACTGTTGTTTTGGGAGTTACAAATGGGTCTGGTGGATAATTCAGTGGGAAAAGTAAAAGTAGAATACCCTTTCTTTGGTTTTCAGTTTGCTGATAAAGTTTAACAGTCACACAAGGTAGTAGATCCTATAAAGAGAAATTATTATAGAATCATAGAATAGTTTATGTTGAAAGAGACCTTAAAGATAATCTAATTCCAATACTCCTGCCATAGGCAGGGACATCTTCCTCTAGAACAGTTTGCTTAAAACCCCATCCAACCTCTCCTTAAACATTCCCAGGGATGGGGCATCCACAACTTCTCTGGGCAACCTGGTCCAGTGCCTCACTGCCGTCTGAGTAAAGATTGTCTTATATCTAATTTAATTCTGACCTTTTCCAATTTAAAACATTATTTCTTGTCCTATCACTACACCCCCTGACAACGAGTCCCTCCCCAGCTTTCCTGTAGGCCCTCTTTATGTACTGGAAGACTGCTATGTCTCCCTATGGCTTTCTCTTTTCCAGCGTGAACAACCCCAGCACTCTCAGCCTGTCTTCAAAGGATAGGTGCTCTTCAGATCATTTATGTGGCCCTCCTCTGGACCTCTTCAACAGGTCCATACCCTTACGTTGGGTGGCCCAGAGCTGAACACAGTACTCCAGGTGGGGTCTCAAAAGAGCAGAGTAGAGGGGGGAAATCATCTCCCTCACCCTGCCGGCCACTCTGTTTTTGATACAGCCCAGGATAAGGTTGGCTTTCTGGGCTGCAAGCACAAATTGACAGCTCATGTTAAGTCTCTCATCAACCAGCACCTGCAGGTCCTTCTCCTCAGAGCTGCTCTCAATCTATTCTCCCCACAGAATGTATTTGTGCTTGAGACTGCTCTGACCCAGATGCAGGACTTTGCACTTGGCCTTATTGAGCTCCATGATGTTCACACAGGTGTACCTCTCAAGCCTGACCAGGTCTCTCTGGATGACATCTCTTCCCTTCGGTATGTAAAACACTTGTGTGAAGTACTGCTGCTTTTTGCTTGTTTTGAACTTGATTACCTGTTTACCTGTCTTGATGCACATAGCTATTGTGTTGACTGATGTCATTGTGACCTAAATGAGTTAAGCACTGACCTGTTTTTGTTCAGCTATAATTAAAGTCCCAAACTTTAGTGCTCTTCTTTCTACCACGTCTATCTTTCTTTTTTTTTTTTTTTTTTTTTCAATTTAATGACAAGGTAGAAGTTTTTAGTGCAAAGAGACAAACTGCAAAGTAGGCTCATGACTCATGCAGCTGTTTTGCTGAGTTTGTGTCATGTTTACTAATTGGAAACAAAAACAACACAGGAAGTAGCATTTCCTTGGACTTAAAATATCTTTCCTCTGTATGGATTAAGAACATCAAAAATTGCCTCTTGATTTCAGAGGAAGCATTTTAACTTTAAACATCAAAATTTCATCTGTTCCTCTTTAATAGCTGACCTATGTTTTTATCAGCCTATGTACTTCCTTTCATGATGATGCTGCAAAAAAGCAAGGAAACCTTGAATAAAATAGGGAGGCTTGTATTTTGTGTAGTATTTGGCTGAGAAAATAAGGAAATGTTAAAGGAAGTTGAGAGACTGGTAGCTTTGAGCAAGCAGAAGCAAAGAAGATAAGGGATGAAATGTAAAAAAACAAGGAGAAAACAGCTGCAGAAAGATTCCAGACTGACCTATGGTAACCTTTTACTCATTAAGGGCCATTAAAATATTAAAAATCACACCCATTAAAGTGCTAATGTATGCTAAAGTCAGATTTGTTGCCCCACCCCGCCTTCTCCAGTCCTTTGTAATGTGCAAACTTAGTAGAGGTAAGTTAGGTGAGCTCTAACTGCCAATCTTAAGTAGCCACAGACATAGTTTTCACAAGTTTGTTATTTATCAACAATAGTGATTCAAGCCAGAGGTATACTTGCTTTGCGAAAGATCACCAAGCACCTGACTCAGAAGAGTTATTAATTAAAAGGCTTTTGTGTGGATTCTGAATCCGTGTGCTTATTGGCGGGGTGCACTGGGCATGAACCTATGGACAACAATTCTTCTAGTCTCATTACCTTCATTTAAAACCAAAGTTTTTCAAGGTCATCTTTCTTGAATATAACCAACTAAACATTATCATCTTAGATCCCCATAATCTTTGAGTGATAGATGAGTGAAGACCTCAGCAGTTTGTTTTATAAATTCACAATGCTTTTTGCCATTTCAGTTTGATGGACAAATCCACAATGCCGGAGAAATTCGCAAACATTTCTTGTTTCTGCTTTATCTAAAAGGAGCTCAATGAGTTAAATATGTGAAGACGTGGACATCTTGGCTGTTACACTGGGAGTCGTTGTGGCAGCCAAGTCGGAGCCAAATTCTACATAATTTCAGTAAAAGAGATGATTCATTTTCTATCCCTTTGAGTCTCAGATGATCATTCTCGTAATACTTTTGTTATCATAATATGCAAACATTTTCCCAAAATGCTCTATATTGCTGGGGTGTTTTCATTCTGAAATCTACAGTGTTCATTTTAGACTGTAAATTATGTTTGTATGTTTTTAAAAACAAAACAAAACAAAACAAAAATTTGGAGGCATCCAAACTTTTACCCCTATCAAATCTTGGAAAATTTTTACCACTAAATGCAGATAAACAACGGTGTACCATTTCTTCTTGTTTAGAAAATCATGTTTTACATGCCTTATTTTATTCATTAGAATATATAATTTGAAAAATGAAATCTTAAATGATTAAGTGTGTTTCAGATTAATCTAGGGAAAAACCTTCATGATTGACAGATGTGCAACGCTGTTGCATTGGCCATAAGTTTTGCACCATTTCTTTTCCGCAGAACACCGGAACTGGATTTTCCCATGGGATATCAAAGACAGTTAGAGAAGTCACCAAAAGAACAGCTTGCAGTCTGCATTCACACCATGCATACACAACCAAGCAATGCAGCACAGTTTGATTAGTTTTTGTCTGATTGTAACAGCTCTTTTGGGATTAGAGAGCTGATACAATGTAAATGTAATGATTATCTGATCTACACCTGATGTTCCCTAAGGTGCATCCCACCGTGGATAATGATTTTCAGTAAAACTTACTAGTTTTCACAAGGTTGCCAAAGAACTTTTCAAACTGTTATTTGTATAACAGCATGATAAGTCTAAAGTACCTCCATGTAAAAGATACAATTAATAATTGTATCTGGAACATCTCTCCTATGAAGACAGGATGAAAGAGTTGGAGTTGTTCAGCCTAGAGAAGAGAAGGCTCCTCACAGAAGTACCTAAAAGGAGCCTACAGGAAAGATGCGGAGGGACTCTGTCATGGGATGTAATGATAGGACAAGGGGGAATGGCTTTAAACTAAAAAAGGGGAGATTTAAATCACATTCTGTACTCATAGGGTGATGAGGCACTGGACCAGGTTGCCCAGAGAAGTTGTGGATGCCCCATCCCTGGGAATGTTTAAGGAGAGGTTGGATGGAGTTTTGAACCAGCTGATCTAGTGGAAGGTGTCCCTGCCTATGGCAGGAGGGATGGAATTAGATGATCTTTTTTAACCACTCTCTGGTTCTATAGTGATAAATAGAAATACTCAAATAAGGTCTGTATTTTATGTAGAAATACTCAGGAGAGTTCTTTATTTTAGTTTAAATTTATTTATCTTATTTTATTTTTTCAGGTTGAAAATTATGTTTCATTTGTTGTGCTGTGGGTATGGATGAATTTAAGAGTGAAATAATTTTTGTTGGGTGAGACATTTAATTTACAGAGCACAAGGGTACATCTGAAGCATTCAGAGGCAAGCTAGTTTGTTATAAAATTTGTTAACTACCTGTTTCCATGGGGTTGCAGTGGGGTGAGTCTAGACATGATCAGTACAATTATTTGGATATAAATCTCTTTTCTATAGAAACAGAAATCAAACCACAAATAATCAACTCTGGCCAAACAATAATAAAAGTATATAGGATTATATCATTCTGTTGCTCCTGAAGGGAATATATTAAAAAGCTCAGCTGTGCTCATCTTCACATTCTTTCAATTACAACTACAAAACTACGGAGGATGTTCTGTAATGGTCATGTTTTTCATTGGTATTCTCATTTGCAATCCACATTCCAGCACACAAGCTGCACATAGTCTTTATTTAAAGCACTATTTAGACTTTCTCTTGCATGATATTGAGTAACATTTTTGCCCAGAGCTCCATATTGAAAATGAATTTATAGATACTTTGCCTTTGCTTTTATTTATTACCGACATCTGCTGGAGTAGATTTTTTTTATCTCATCTGAATTGCTGTGAAATTATAGCTATATTTATATTTAAGATAGGAACTATTTTCTATAATGCCAACTGAAATGTATAAATAAGACAATAAACCAAATTGTGCTTTGCACAGTTCAGAAAAGAACATTCACACAAAAACTTTGAGAAAAAGATTTTAGTTTTAGATAAAACTAAAATCTTTTTTTAGTTTTAGATAAATCTAATTCTCCCCCCAAAACAAACAAACAAAAAACCCACAACAACATTAAGAACTTTAAAAATAACAGTGTGTTTGGCCTGATCTTCAATGATAAAAGTAAAAATAAGTAAAGTAAATACTTACAGTAACAACAACAACAACAAAAAAAAAAAGCAAAAAACATCAGAGATCTTCAAAAACCTTGAAGTGTCAAAAATTTAGAAAATGCCACTAAATTGTAGAGAGGGAAAAAATCAACAAAAAGTCCCTGTTTGATAATGTTTTGGAGAGAGATGTAAAGGGTGAAAGGGTAAAGGATGTAAAGGGTAGAAGCAGGGATCAAACAGTCGCAGATAAGTTGCTTTTTTTTTTTTTTTTTTTTTTTAAAAAAAACAGTTTTCCTTGTTCACTCCTAAATTTCTTTCCAAAACTGGGAATCATATGAATATATTCTTGCATGTTTTACCAAACAAAATCTGTCACATACAACACATTCAATGATTTTCTCTTTAGTATTAATGATTTTTTTATTTTCCCCAGGAAAACAATTTTCCTTGAATATGGGGAAAGATGCTTAAGTAGTATTCAAAATATAGCAAGGCCACATTTTACTATAGATCATACTGATTCATTAAGCAAGGAAGCTGTTGTGGTGGAAATATAAATAAAAGCTAGACTTTCAGATATTTAGAGTATTTAAACTTTTCTTTATCACCAGACCAAAGCAAAATATTCTCTGTTGTTGTTTGTGTTATTACACTAGTAATATTATGTTAGTGTTGTTAGTGTTGTTGGTGTTAGATCATGTATTTATATATGATCTATATATGAATATATATGATATATATATGAATATCATATATTTATATATGATCTATATATATATTTATATATGGGATACAGAGAAACATTGGTCTTATTAATTTTTATTTATTCATTTTATATGAAAGGCTCTACTCTTCTTTGTTTAGTGTCCAGTATCTAAAGCTCAGGAAAAGGATTAAAAATAGTGAAAATATTACATGACTTGTTTGTAAATTGCCTTTTATATAAATATGTAACTTTATACTTGACAGTGACATCTTGTTGAAAGTGGAAAGTTAAGATGCTTCCTTTTCATCTTCAAATAATGTGCAAGACACTCTTCACCAGCTTCTTCTCTTAATATATTCTCATCTCTAAACATTGGCTTTTCTCAGTCAATGGCTTTTCTTTGTGTACTTCCAAACCATTATTTTTGATATGGAAAACCAAATCTTTGCTTTGTGATTTGGTTTAGTTTCATTCTGATCCAAGCGTTAATCTTGGTTTACATAACTATCTGTGCCAAAGAGTTTCCAAGTTTAATTTCAGACTGCAAAATGCATCAATACAGAATGGTTCAAACGGCAGTGTTTTAAGTGATATATATATGTATATATATATATATATATATTTTTTTTTTCTGAGTATTAACTGACTTTGCAAACTTATTAGAAAGTAGTATTTCAGTACAATTTGGCTGAAAATAAACAAACAAAAAAAGCAAACAACCCCCCAACAAAACAACAAAAACAGCACAACCACCACCAAAAACAAAACAAAACAACCAAACAAAAAACCCTCACAAATCTAAAGCACAATAGGAAAACGAAAATGAGGGTTTAGAAATTCAGAAAATCCTCACCTCTGCATCCAGATATTATTAATATATGCAAATGATGAGAACTTAGGATTTCCACAAACTGGAAATCTGTAACACTAATTGGAAAGAATAAAACTCTTAAGAAGCAGTGAATTAAGATGGTATGCTCTCTGTTGTGTCCCATTTTCAGGAGATTATGAAATGATCTTTACAAAGATTCAGAGATTAGATCTGCTGGAGTAATGTGTGTTTACTATGTCCATTAATACCTAGACATTATACTTGTTTTTACTGTCTAAGACTTGTGATATTACAAAGGAAAGCTTCTGACTTTATGAATCTAATTTAGCTACAAGAAAGCTGAAGACATAATATGTGTTTGCTCATGTAGTACTGCTAAAGATGCAATTAGAGGAGGGTAAAAAATCCTAAACTCTAAAGCTAAGAATGAAACAATAAACTGGTAAGAGCAGCAGGCAATATTTAAATTAATGTTGTTTAAGTAACTCTTATTAGCAGCATTTTATTAAAGTTTCTAGTATAACAGTTCAGATTATTATGCAGACTGACAGTCTTTTAGGAAATGCACTCTTGTAGATGTTCATCAAAGAAAACAGAATGTGCTTCCGGAATTAGTGCTCAGAGCTGCCAGGACATAGTACAACTCCTAATCATTTGCTTACATAACTCTTTAAGATTGTCACATGGACAGACTATTACATTCACTTGAATCCTGGGTCATACCAGGTCTTAGAAGGAAATGTGATTATCTGAATGTACAAGATGCACTGTATACCTGAGTTTAAAAAGTCCCCTTTGTACAATATTACCAGTAAAAGATGTTGAACAGCTAGCTTGAATTACTTTATCTGATAATCAGGACTGAAAAATACGGGCTGCTGTATGCATGGTTCATGATTACATGATATTGTCAATATGAAGTTCTCATAAGAGGTATAAACTAGTCATCAGAGAATATATGATATTTATTTGATATGTTCAAACTATATTTTTAAATATCTTTTTTATTCTTATCAATTGAAACACTGCATTCTGGAGATGACAGAAAAACTGTGGGGAAGAACTAGTCTTGCAAATAGAGTGCTATTTTGCTGCATTATACTAAAAATAAAATAAAATAAAATAAAATAAAATAAAATAAAATAAAATAAAATAAAATAAAATAAAATAAAATAATAAAATAAAACAAAAATCTTCAAAGACTCTGTGGAGAAACCCTGAACAATTTCTGGTTAACTTTATCCCAGGTTGAGCTGAACCTGAGGTTCCCAGAGATGAGAAGAGAGAAAAAAAGACACACAAGGGCTGCTGCACTCCTAGAGCAAATATAATAGAACTTATGACTCTGGAGTTTGTTTCTGGGCTTTATGATTAGAATTTTCCTTTGCTCATATTTAGCCCATGACTCATAATTACACACTTCTGACTGCCTAAAATAATTTCCTCTATCTCCAAGTCTCTCTTCAATTACTTAATCGTGTTTTTCACAGCTGTGATTTTATTAAGTTACATATTTTTTTTATTTTAAATCTCTTCGTTAGTCTTCTTGTCCTTCTTTGCTTTTGTCCCATGGAACTCCTGTTCTAGTGACTTTCCTCAGAACAGAAATATCAGTTTATACCTATATTCCCAAGGTACCAGAGGGAAAGCTTACATTGCTCTATTTTTTTTTTTTTAGGTGGGCTAAATTACAGGTGGATAAACAAAATATGTCTGCATCTATGCCTGTGTGCCCTAGTCCATTACTGTACAGTGCATAGTTCTGGCTCTCCATTGCCCAGCAATTCAATCAGACATGCCTGCGAATTCAGCCAAAATTTTTTGCCAAAGGCTTTTCAGTCTCAGGTGCAACACAATATGAATTTTGTAGAGATCTGTGATGTGGACATGTCTTTCTTCACACAAGACCCATTACCATACCAGACTTTGGTTAGGATGATATGTCCCTCAGCCCCTGCAAATGAATACAGTCACAATCATGTTGTCTGCTTCTGTTTCATCAGTTGCCTTTGTTTAAAATGTGAAATTCTGGTCACAACAGAGACTCTTGTTTTATCTTAAATCTAACTCATAGAGCTGAAAAAAAAGTTTATTTCAAATATAACTACGTGTTTTTAAAGAAAGACGTGAAATAAAACTGAATCAAATACAGATACCTGTTGATTCATTCAACTCCTGCATACTAGATCTTAAAGAGCACCTACAGATCTGATGTATACGTTTGAATGGGTTAGCTTCTGGACACTTGAACTGTCACAAATTATTGTGGTTTTTATTTTCTCCTCTCATCAGCTGGCTCTCAAGAAGCTACACAATCTGATAGTCCTTAGTGAAAGATCCATCTAAATCTACTTTCCAGTAGCTAAACCCAACAGAGCAGATACCAAGATATCATTTTTATCTCCACTATATTCCTGATAAATTATATTTTGTTTTCTAGGAGAGCAAAATAGAGATTTCTGGCATGTCTCTAGCCCCAATGTTCTAAACATATGAGAAAGCAAAGGAGGTGTGAGGAACTAGCCAGTTGGAGAAAACAATTTGAATTGCACGTATGTATTGCATACAATTGCATGTATGAAGGGTCTAACCTACAGACATCCCAGAAAAAAATATAAAAAAAATCTCTCTTTCAACAGAACAGAAATTATTGATATCTGTTTTTTTTTTTTTTTTTTCCTGATATGAAGAGATATGAACAATATCACCGACCATTATCTTAAACCAAGATGTTACTACAAAAATAGTAACACAGTATCTCTGAACAAAGTAGTACAGTTTGCTTACATAATTTCAACTTCTGTTGGGTTGAAAGAGACATTTGTTGTTTTATTTTTCTATGCATTTGTAGTAACAATCTATAGAAATAGCATTTAAAATCCGCAATGTTCTTCCTAACTGTAGATAATAAAAAAAGACATAATAGAATAGATACTTCCCTACATTCACCACCCGACTTCCACCATTTTTCCTTTTTCAAGAGGAAGAGAAAAAAGACAAAATGTTTTCAGAAATATCCTGCTTTTTCTTTCACAGTGGACAAAACTTATGTTTGAAGTGAATATTCCTTCATAAAGGGAAAAATGTTCTTCAGGAATGAATTTCAAAGACAGGTTCTTCTAAGAAAGTTGTTTCCTGGTGAGTGGTTAAAGTGTCAGTATTTAACTTAGGCCACTGATTTTATATCAAGAAATTTATTGGATTTGAATCCAGATTTCTGCACTTTAGACTGAAGAAAAGAGCTGTTTAACTAAGAACTGAGAAACTATTGGTGGCTTTATTGCTAACAATTAAAAAGCTAAATATCCTTTCAAGCAACAACAAAGGTTCATTCAAACAATAAGAATGTAATTATACATGTATTTCAGAGGTAATTTTTTATAAATGAGTTAGCAACTTTGCTTATCTATTGCATTCCTAGTAAATTTCAATGTGTTCTTTGAACAATCAATATTTAATTAACTAGCAATCTAGACTTTTTAAAATGCAAATTGAAGAATCATTTGAGATTTACTTTGATGTTGGAAAAGGGATGGAACAATTTAAAAATTGTGTTCATTTCCCAACAAAAGTTTTAGTTTTTTTCTGTACTGGCACTAGCAGTACCATTTCAGTGATCTGTGTTAGCAGTAGAAGTATAGACCAATTGACATTATTTTAACTGTGGCAAGTCTTAGAAGGATATTCTCCTGGTCTTTGGACTGCCTGGGCTAGGATTTCAAGCTACCTCTTCCAAAGCAGGAATATAACATTACAATCCATTTAGTATTTTTTCAAACTTTCTACCATGCAGATATTTTTTCCAAAATAAGAAAAAAATATTTCAAGCAAAAAAAAAACCATACGTGAATGCAAGTATGATTTTTATTTCCAGTTACTTGTTACTTTTTTTGACCAAAATTTGTCATTCCATTTATTTCCAAGAGACTTTCTGATTCTGCATTGACCTTTCATTTTAAGATATTCTATTATAAATAAAGTCTGCAGTAATTAACAATATTCAATGCTCATTCAATTAGGTTAACAATTTTTTCATCTGAACTTAAGAGTTGTACTGTTCTGACATACAATCTTACTGACACTGTACTGTTTAATTTAATTCAGTTTGGGGTCTAAAGCCAGAGCCTCTTTAAGATCTACTCCTAATAAATATTTGGTTAACATCTAGAGATAAAGTGATGTAAAAATTAATTTGAATGAAAACCATAAATATAACTTTTTATTCAGCCACCAATTTCTAATTCATAGAGTGTCAAGATTTTCCAAAAGATTCAAAATTTAATCATCATCAGATAGAATTTTCTCAAACTTTACTGTTATATGATCATAAGCTTATTTTTATTTAATTTACCTAGGATATGTAGTTTAATGGGTAGGGATTCTGTTTTGTTTTGTCTCTGAGTGCAGTTAACAAATTGGTGAGAATAAGTATCAGTGTATCTGTACTTGCCAAGAAGTACAGGCTTGTTTATAGAGACAATCACAAGATGAATACAGGGATTTAGCTGAAATTTAGGGAGAGGAAGTGAGCTACAAGCCCAAAGGAAGAGGTTAAAGAATAGCAGTTAGATGAAAATAAACGTAGAGATTTGAGTCCCACTGAGATTGAAGCTAATTGAGAGACTAAAGATGAGGAGCCACAGAACAGCAGGTGCTGTCAAATTGTCACTACAGTGACAGCTGTAGTTTAGTAGACAGTAGAATAGTTTCTGTAACTGTAAAGTGAAACAATTTCATTGGGTTTTCCTTGCTTGTCTGTGGGTGTTTGCAGATCCTAACAATACACAAGCACACAGGGTTTTCTTTCCTAAAATTCTCTACTTTATTATTGAGTACTGCACACCACCACTAGCAAATGATAAAATGAAAGCAATGATTAAAAAAGAAAATACATATCTAAATATTACAAAATATTACAAGGAAAGATCTGGGCAGCCCATTCCAATGCCTAATTCTTTTGGTAAAGAATTTTTTCCTAATATCCAACCTAAACCTCCCTTGGTGCAACTTTAGCCCATTCCGCCTTGTCCTGTCACCAGGCACGTGGGACAATAGAACAACCCCCACCTTGCTACAGCCTCCTTTAAAGTATCCTTAGAGTGCAATAACCTCGCCCCTGAACCTCCTATTCTCCAGACTGAACAAGCCCAGCTCCCTCAGCTGATCCTTTTAAGACTTGTTCTCCATACCTCTCACCAGCTTCATCGCCCTTCTCTGGACTCACTCGAGCACCTCAATGTCCTTCTTGTAGCGAGAGGCCCAAAACTGAACACAGTACTCGAGGTGTGGCCTCACCAGAGCTGAGTTCAGGGGGACAGTCACTTCCCTAGACTTGCTAGCCACATAGTTTCTTATAAAAGCCAGGATGCTGTTGGCCTTTTTGGCCACCTGAGCACCCTGCTGGATCATAGTCACCGGACTGTCAACCAATACTCCCAGGTCCTTCTCTGCGAGGCAACTTTCCAATCACTCATCTCCCAGCCTGTAGCGCTGCTTGGGGTTATTGTGCTCCGGTTGCAGGACCTGGCATTTGGCCTTGTTGAACTTCATACAGTTGACCTCAGCCCATCGGTGCAGCCGATCCAGATCCTCCTGCAGAGCCTTCCTGCCCGCGAGTAGATCGACACACGCACCTAGCTTGGTGTCATCTGCAAACTTACTGAGGGTGCACTCGATGCCTTCATCCAGATCATCGATAAAGATATTAAAGAGAACTGGCCCCAGTACTGAGTCCTCGGGGACTCCACTAGTGACTGGCCTCCAACTGGATTTGGCTCCATTCACCACGACTCTTTTGGCCCAGCTACCCAGCCAGTTTTTAACCCAATGAAGCGTACACCAGTCCAAGCCACGAGCAGCTAGTTTCTTGAACTTAACACATACTTAATGGAAAATGAGTGGGACTTGAAGGTTGCTTTTGGAGAGCCTTCTGAAAGAGAAGCTTTTGAGTCTTCCTGGATGTTCTGTAGAAAGCTGTTTCTCTCTTAACCAATAACTGATTCACTGCACCAGCAGCTGGCTCACTGCAGAAATGAGCCTCTTGAACAACTGATTGAACAATCTCTTAATCAAGATTTGATTAAAAACATATCTTTCTTCTCCTCCTCCAGACACTGAATAAAAATACCTTTGAGGACTTTCTGCTGCTGAAAGACTTGATCAGACACTGCTTGCAAACCACAGTTTGATAACCGCTGGATTTGTTGGTATTCGGATCTGTAATTTGATGCATAATTAAGTTCACCTGTCCTTATATACATATTTTTTTCTGACAAATTAATGAGATCATACTTCATGCTGCATATGAAGTCCAGCATTATCTGTAAATCTTACTCTGTCTATGTAGTAAGGATGTGTAAATCAGACCAGATAAAGCAATAACAGATTTGCAGCTAAGCACCTTGTGTAACATTTAAACCTTAATTTTAGTAGCTTCCATTTAATTCCTTAGAAACTTTCCATTTTATTTATTAGAAACTTCACTTTCATTTATTTGTTTATTTATTTATTTTATGCCATGACTTAAGATAGGCTTATATTTTCACTTTCACTGACAAGCAATTTCTTCCTAAGTGAACCATTTCTAGCTATTATTTCCCTATAGACAGACTGACTACATTACTGGGGCTTTGTAATCCCCTTGTTAGCATCCCCCAAACTGCTGGTTTAACAATAACAGTATAGTATACTCATTATGTTTAAAAAAAGGAAAAGGAAAAGGAAAAGGAAAGGGAAAGGGAAAGGGAAAGGGAAAGGAAAAGGGAAAGGGAAAGGGAAAGGAAAAGAATAAAAAAGTCTTCCTTGACTATTCAGATTATGCCAGAATGCAGAATAAAAAACAAATTCCCATCTTTTCATGTGAGATTTCTGCTCCTCTTGGGCATAGTAATGAGAGACATTAGGCATACTAATAAGAAGGTCTGGAAAAAAGAAGGGATTTAGTTTATTTTTAGCTGTATACCAAATCAAGTAAAAGAGAAACTATGTCCCTAAATATGCTACTGGACTCCTAACTTACTTTTTTAAATTAATATATTTTCTGTGTGAATAGGCTTGGTAGTTGCACAGACTCTAAAAAACACTCCACCCTCCTGTGAACGTCAAATGTAATCTTAATATCTTATTGTAGGCTTTTTTTTTTTTTTTTGGTAACAAATATATGACTCTGCAGAACTATCTCAATTTATTAGATACACTACTTACATTACTTGCATTACTCCAATACAATTACACAAATATTCCAGAAAAAGTCCTGGTGAAGCAAACCTGATCAACATTTTCAAAACTGTTCATCTATTTATGTATGGAATTGGACAGACCGGATAATATGTACAGACTGGACCCAGCACGGACTCCTGGGGAACACCACTAGTCACAGGTCTCCAGCTGGACTCTGTGCTGCCGATCACCACCCTCTGAGCTCAGCCAGTTCTCAGCACACCTTACTGTCCACTCCTCTATCCCACACTTTCTCAGCTTTGCTATCAGAATGTCATGGGAGACAGTATTGAAAGCCTTGCTAAAGTCAAGGTAGATGACATCCACTGCTCTCCCATCTACCCAGCTGGTGATGCCATCACAGAAGGCAATGAGGTTGGTCGAGAGTGAATCCATGCTGACTACTCCTCATAATATTTTTCTCTTTAAATTGCTTACAGATGTCATCCAGAACAAACTGTTCCAACACCTAACGAACCCCGCCCTGTTTCAACCCAGCCTCCCATCTCCCCCAAATACCCTAACCCTAATCTCAGTATAGTTTTTTTCATCAGATGGAATACATCATGAAAGATGGTGGACAGAGCTCTTTTTCACTTGGAATGCTAACTCTATTCATCTTTGCCATCTGCATGCAATTAAAGCATTTTTGAATCTCTTACTGAGCTTCCAATTCAAGTCACTCCAATACACAGAACTGGGGAATCAGCACTTTCTGTTTAATACTTGTGCATTAAGTCTGGGGAATTATTGAATATAATATCAGAACTTAATTCAATAATATCTAATCCTGTAAGATTCCTATAAAATCCACCTGTGAAAGTGGCGTTCACATCCATTAAGGTTTGTGATTTTTGTTATAATATCTGTGAGATTCCATAGGGCAAGTTGGGCACAGGAAAATCTGTTACCTTATAGCATAGTGAGCAGCCCAAACACAAAGCTGGACCACATTGAGCACAGGGGTGAAGCAGAGAAAGAAAAAACAGTAAACACTGTGGAGTCCACTAGAGTCAATATTCTGAATCTTTAGCCAAAACTGTCTAGTGATAGCCTTTTTTAAACTCAAATAAAATACACCATTGAATTTTTATTAGCCCAGACTACTGAAGCTAATAAAAAAACCAACCGTGTCATTGCTAACTGTCCATTCAAATCAGCACTTAAGCAGGAACAAGCAAAGTACTTCTTTATTTTTTTTATTTTATTTTATTTTATTTTTTTTTAATGCCCTTGTATCTCCAGGACTTGAAACAAGGAAACTAACATGAATTCTTCATGAAAACTGTACCCAGCAGTTTTTACATTTTTAAAAGGTTTAATAATACAGAGGAATATTACTCAGTAAAATGAACTTTTATAGATTTAAACACAAAACA
This sequence comes from Anas acuta, assembly GCF_963932015.1. NCBI lineage: Eukaryota > Metazoa > Chordata > Aves > Anseriformes > Anatidae > Anas > Anas acuta. The sequence continues at coordinate 60,367,209 of NC_089017.1, read as the reverse complement.
AAACAAAATTCTGAGATTCTATGATTCTGAAAATGAGATGACTGAACAGTTTTGGAAAGGTTTATATGGTGCAAAATGCAAGTGATACCAAGCAATATGAGCCAGAAAAGGGGTCTTGTCCTCCTAAAAGATGGCGTACTAAGAAAATCTTTCTGGTATATTTTATTTAATGAAAGGCTGGAATGAGTGATCTACAGCGACTTACGAAACTTTTATTTTTTTATTCCTTTTTTTTTTTTTTTAATTTATTTTTAAATAGGCTAAAGAAATATCTGTTAAGGATTATCTGGGCATTCAAGATTTTGCCTCAGTTTAGCAAGATCGAACGGACAATCTTATGCAATTCTTCATCTCCCAACTATGTATTGTGATTTACTAACCACATTGCATTTATAATTTTAATTGCTGGTTTCCCACAAGATGTTAACATTTTTATCTCAAAAAGCGGTTACTAGTATATATGTGTATTTTTTTTATTGTGAGGTCTTCATGTTATCTTTACTGACATATGAACAGCAGCTGTTAACCTGTAGCAGTAAATCCTTACTGCTTTAAACAATCTATTTCATCCTAACATATCTTCTTCTATATTTTATAAATACATGTATATCTTCCCTGGGATTTAGAAAACTGAGAGATAATAATGAGTTTGTAGTACAATTGAAATACTTCATATACAAAAACAGAGTGTATGGTGTACAACAAGCAACAAAAGATATATCTAATATATATTATTGTCATTGTATAGTGAGAATGCCTGTAGAAAAAGACATCAAACTTATTGTAAATTACACAAACATCAAGACTTAGTTTTCCAGGTGTATAATTTTTCATTTAGAAAAGAAAGCAACAAATAATTAATTTCTGTCAACTGTTTCAAATTATATACATACTGTAATGAACTTGGTTAATAAGGACAAATTACAGGACATGGAGCAATGCTGTATAGGTAGACATATTTCTGAAAGGAGCTGCTGAGGTTTTCACTTTCTATCCTCAAAGCAATTACACTTCAGCACAGACAGTGAATTCCTTGTCACCCCAAGTACCAGCAGAAAAAACAGAAGAACTTACCATTAAAAGAAGTTTGGATTTAACAAACAAACAAACAAACAAGACAAACAAACAAACAACAACAACAAAAACACAGCAGAATATTCTCAGTTATGTTCTCTTTTGATAAAGCTAGGGAGTATGCACAAAGCAGATTTCCTTTCCTGTTAAGTCAATACCTTCATCTTTACTTTACTGATAAAGGAAAAAGCTGTTTCATGCCATATAAATATTGCACAGTGAGTGTTCACAATTTTGCTTTATGTCACTACTTTTCTGTTTTATAAATGGGCCGTCTTTTGTTTACTGCATTTTTTTTTTTTTCCCTCCTTCCTTTACTTTCAGAGAGGCTTTAGAAACAACTACCTCCATGCAAGCAATGAAACCTTCTTATTTTACAGCAAGAAAATCTGCCTTTGAGAAATCTGAAACATTCTTTTCTTGAAATTGCTATTATACTGGAGAAGTTTTAGCTGTCAGGTAGTAGCAACATTACAGAAACACACAAGCAAAGTTCAGTCTTGGAATAAAAACTGTATTTTTTCTTCCTTTTGCCTTCAAGTGAACATTTAAAGACTGGAAATAATAAAAAATATAATTAACTAGTTTTCCCCCTCCCCGCACACTTATTCTTTCCTATACAAACTGAATGCAATTTCATATTTAAAAGACTCCACAAACTCTATTAGTAATCAAGTCAATAGTCCTGTGTAAATATTAGAGTTTGATATGAGTTTCTATAAAGCTAGGCAAATCTATTGAATTTAATAAAAGCGATGGCATTTCTGAAGCATCATCAAGAAGAAAGATCATGTGATACATATATATATATATTATTTTTTTTTTCCTCAGGAGATAAATGTTTCATATGCTTGGTTTATCTAAGTAGGGATTTCAGGTTTTAGCTAGAGATTTATACTAAACATACTGAACTACTGTGTAAAACAGAAGTGAAAACATTATCTCAGCAAATTAGAGCAACCTGTCAAGAGATAATAGTGTTGAGAAGTCTCTCATTTAAAGTATTTTTTTAATTATTATTCAATCACTTACAAAACTCACAAAAAAGGTCTAGAAAGCTCAAAAATATGCAAAAAAAATATCGTGTTGAAAGGAAATTTCTAAAATTCATATGAGAAAGCTTGCTGCTCACAAAGGTTTTGCAACACCAAAATCAACAGAAAAAATTGACGTATGAAATTTATTATCATGTCCCCAAACTATATGTTGATGCTCTACTCATCATCCGTGTGATTCAGAATCCATCCAATTGTACTTCAGTGGTTATTCCTGAGGTTTTTATTTTATTGATGAGGTTTGGTAAGGATGCATGAATTGTGAGATTCAGAGAATTTTAGAATTACATTTCTAGTCAATACAACAGTATTTCAATATAACAGAATACTGAAGTATTTTGACCTCAGTAATATGTAGTAGAATACAGTGTACCAGTTAAAATAAAGTACAAAACACTTTAAGGATTCATATAATTGTAGGACTGTGAAAACCTGAATTGCCATTGTAAGCCTAAATGTCATTCCAACAGGAGGCAATAGAAGGATGAATAAATAATCTGGCTCCCAGAATTCTCTGGTCACTCCACCACTTTGCAATGATTTTTATTACGTTCTCTAGTTGTCTTATGGTTGCAAACACATTCTGTAATTTAAAGCAGTGTGCCTTAAACATCAGTATGAGAAATAGTGACTTTTGAACATATCTGTTTTAGAATTTGCCATGAAGATATTGTCATACGCACACTGGGAACTTGTAACCCAATTTTATTCAGGAAAACATAATGGAATGTGTATGTTTGGTGTTATCCGTTTTCTAAAATTGAAATCAAATGTGTTTAAAAACAAATGCAGTCTGAATTAGGAAACACATTTCCTTTGTTCAGAATTTATGGAAGTCAATTACCTTAGTCTTAATACAATTTGGAAGGACACCTGAATGCATCATTGTTAAGTGCTTTGGTAGTATTCCAGGTACAAATTGCAGCCAGTAAAGGATGCTATAACTTATTTTCAGAAAAGAACTTTACAGAGCTGTATCATACATGCAGTACCTACTGCAGTGTGGCTAATGCAAGGACAGTATCGGCTGCAAATAGATATATTTAGGTAAATATAGAGTCTCAAAAAATTACCACATGTATATTGGGATATAGGTATGCAGATTCATTTTCTGGAAATGAAGAAAGAAATAGTTATCACTTTTCATAGATTGTACACTAAATCTGAATTCCACAATAAGTCTTTTGATATACTTGATTCATCCTACTTAGAAAAAAAAATAATAAAAAAAAATGAATATGTTTGTCAAAGACATTGACTCTTGGAAATAATTCTAATTGTCTAATTCACTTTCCTGTACCTTACAGAGAATACAAGTGTTTTATGTACATTTGATTTCTGACACAGGTGAAGAATGGCTTCATGGAAGCATAAAGACTAAGAGCAGCTGACAGAAAGGTAGTGTACCTAGGCTTGTCCAGGCACCATCTGAAGAGCAGAACTACTCATCTAATAAGTTTGTCAGTCAAGCTCTGTGGCCACAAAGAAGTAGCAAGAGAGTAAAGTGAAACCTAATGACAAAAGCCTTCACTTTCAGTGACTGGTGTTGAGTGCAGAACTAAAGGCAAGACCCTTAGACTCAGGTGGAAATAAGTTGTCCTTTCTGTATGGCTAACCGGGTGGATGTCAGAAAGGTGGAGACAAGCTACGGAATGGATGTTACATACATACACACATCTTTTGGTACACTGTGGGAAGAGAATTTTTTACGTTGAAGCTTCAACAGCTGAAAAATAAAATAAGAACCTAGAAAGGCTCACCATCAGTTGTAGTGGTAATAGTTGCTTTAGTTAGTTTATGAAATCTGTCTGTTTGGAAGTTTTCACACGAAGTCTTGAGTTCCAGACTCAAAAGCAGAGTCTGGCTAATGTTTTGAGCTGCGTACAGAAAAGGCTGTAATTTTCAATACAAAAATTGAGTCAGAGTGCTACTGCACAGTGTCAGGGAAAGGGATGTGGATTGAGCTGTGAAAATGTCTTATGAATCTTGTGTGTGTTGGGTTGTGTTTAGTGGTTGCTGGATGTACTGGGTGGCATGCTATGGTTACTGTTGGAAAATAATTGCTGTGTGAGCGTACTATCAGTCTCTACCTTTCATTCCTCAACCAGAATTTTCAGTCACAACAAGTATACAAGTAGTTGTAAGGCAAAATCCAGTACTGAATTCTGTGTCTCCATCTAGCCCGGGTAATTTAGATACAAAGATTTAAGACAAAAAGAAAAATGCAAATCTCACTTGAGATTATAGCTCATTTTCTATGCTAGGTACGTGTGTCGATCTGCTCGAGGGTAGGAAGGCTCTGCAGGAGGATCTGGATAGGCTGCACCGATGGGCTGAGGTCAACTGCATGAAGTTCAACAAGGCCAAGTGCCGGGTCCTGCACCTGGGACGCAATAACCCCAAGCAGAACTACAGGCTGGGAGAGGAATGGTTGGAGAGCTGCCAGGCAGAGAAGGACCTGGGAGTGATGGTGGACAGTCGGCTGAATATGAGCCAGCAGTGTGCTCAGGTGGCCAAGAAGGCCAACGGCATCCTGGCTTGTATCAGAAACACTGTGACCAGCAGGGCTAGGGAGGTGATCGTCCCCCTGTACTCGGCTCTGGTGAGGCCGCACCTCGAGTACTGTGTTCAGTTTTGGGCCCCTCGCTACAAGAAGGACATCGAGGTGCTTGAGCGGGTCCAAAGAAGGGCGACGAAGCTGGTGAGGGGCCTGGAGAGCAAGTCCTATGAGGAGCGGCTGAAGGAGCTGGGCTTGTTCAGCCTAGAGAAGAGGAGGCTCAGGGGTGACCTTATTGCTCTGTATAAGTACATTAAAGGAGGCTGTAGCGAGGTGGGGGTTGGCCTGTTCTCCCGTGTGCCTGGTGACAGGACGAGGGGGAATGGGCTAAAGTTACGCCAGGGGAGTTTTAGGTTAGATGTTAGGAAGAATTTCTTTACTGAAAGGGTTGTTAGGCACTGGAACGGGCTGCCCAGGGAGGTGGTGGAGTCACCATCCCTGGAAGTCTTCAAAAGACATTTAGATGTAGAGCTTAGGGATATGGTTTAGTGGGGACTGTTAGTGTTAGGTCAGAGGTTGGACTCGATGATCTTGAGGTCTCTTCCAACCTAGAAATTCTGTGATTCTGTGATTCTGTGATTCCCCATAAAAGAGTAGAAGTGTGAGCTTGCAGACTGGGTAGTGTGCCAACTGAGCAGTTGCAACCTCTTAGCAAGTCTGTAGCCTCCCAACTGAGGCAAGTTACTCAATTAACAAAATGTATAACAGAGAAGGATAAATAATTAACAGTTTCCTCATTTGGACATAAATTCAGCTTAGGATATTTACCAGGCAATGGGTTTAGCCAAATAAACATGGTTTATTTTATTTTATTTTATTTTATTTTATTTTATTTTATTTTATTTTATTTTATTTTATTTTATTTTATTTTATTTTATTTTATTTTATTTTATTTTATTTTATTTTTTTATTTTATTTTATTTTATTTTATTTTATTTTATTTTATTTTATTTTATTTTATTTTATTTTATTTTATTTTATTTTATTTTAATTTGAGACTGTTTGGGTCACCAGCAATGTCAGAGACTGGCAGGTATGTCTAGGTCTATGACAGATCCTCTTTGTCTGTGTGAATCTACAACAGTAAATAATGTAGGATATACTAAGATAGTAAACTTTCTCTAGATACTTATGGTTAGGCAGCTGCCTCCTACACTATGTCTTTAAAAACAAACATGTACAAACAAACAAATGTAGTGAAAATGTGAATTGTTGAATACATTTCTTCTGATGTGTGTTTTGACACATCAAGTTTAAATGGCAGAATGACATTCAGCTGTGTTTACTGGTACACATTAATCCCATAATACACCAATGGTACATAGAATCATAGAACTATAGAATCATTTAGGTTACAAAAGACCCTTAAGATTATCAAGTTCAGCTATCACCTAAATAGAAATCCAACACTAAACCATGCACAAAGGTACCACATATCTCCAAAGATGGGACTGCACCACATCGCTATGAAGCCTATTCCAATGCAGAAATTCCTCCTGACATCTTATCTAAATCTTCCCTAGCTCAATATGAGGTTGTCACCTGAGAAAAGAAACTGATACCTATCTCATTGCAACCTCATTTCAGGTAGCGATAGAGAGCAATTAGGTATGTCCTTTGCTTTCTTTTCTCATATATCTACATCAAGAATCTTCCCTTTACAAAATCACTTATCACAGGTAAATGTGCTGAAAGCAAACGTTTTGTGGGATTACCTAATTGCATTACTAAATGGCATTTAACTTTCCTCTGGTTAATTCACGTTTTCTGCAGTGTGTGTGAGGTATCCAAGCATTGTTGTCCATCTTGTTTATAACCATCATGCCTTACACAATCATTTCACCTAAGATGAGTTTTCTAACTGTTATGTTGTCTTTAGCTTTTATTCTTCCCTATATTAACTCCATTTATTTTCTGGATTATGAGTGAGTAGGACCAACTGATTTTCACATTGAGTTACTGTTTTGAAACCATGAGTCTTACTAACCCTGTGCCATTGCTAACACTCCAGTTCTATTCTGTTTTGTTATTTTATACAAATAAACGGCTGATGTGATGTCTTTTTACAAATACAGTTCCTCATGAATGCTGAACCAACAACTGAATATGTTCCAGTTTTATCATGCCACTTAGACATGGAGAATAAATACAAAATATTGTACAAAACCTTGCTCAAATATTCAAGACCTGTTTTATTTCTCATTTTCTCTCTTAATTTTCTTTCATATAGAAGAACCTCTGGAAAATTTTATTTCAGAGTAACTACCGTATGCTCATGGCATGAAACCAACACTTAAAAATACTACACTCTATGCCAATGTCTTATATCATAGTAAAGACCTACCTACAACCACCAACTCAGAGACTTTTTTATTTATCCTTTTAAAAACTTTATAATAATATCTAAGCAATGGAAGCATCTGACACCCAACTATTCCTATTTTTCCCGGTGGGTGAAGGTGGCCTGTACTGTTTAAGTGCATAATTTACTTTGTTGTGTGTGTATACAGGTAAAGTTTATGTTGTGATTGAAGTTAAATAAAAAGCTCACCCAGGGAAGTAAAGAATTTGTGTTCTCTCACTTTTTCTATTTTTTTTAATACAATTTCATCTTAAATTATATTATTACACAAAGTATAATAAATTCAGACAGTTATAAAAGTCTTAATGTGCAGAGACAGATAATATTTCAGAGATACTGAAAGGCTTGCCTTTGTACACAATTATATTCTGATTCTCACTGCATGTGATTAGTTCTAATCAGATACTGTACTACGCACAAAAGAAAGGAACATAAGAAGCTGTTCTTTTTGTAATAGGTATGGTTGAAACAGTGTTTGGAGATGAAGAACTACACTCCAGACTACGGGCTGTCCTGACAATGGCTGATGATATGAAATGCAGTTCTCACTGTTTTTCTAACCTTTGGAGTCAACTGGGACATGAAATAAATATGTCATTATTTCACTGTACTCCCACTGTATACTGGCAATAAAAGGAATATTCATAAAAATGGTATGAAGAAGACTGAAAGACCCTACCGTGATCATGAAGTATGATTACCTGCAAAATAGAATTAATGAGTTTTCCTCATGTCATCCTTGGTAATTTAGAGCATAAATTTTCAGGGAAAAAAATCCTGTTTCAACTCAGCTAGCCATCTATGTTGCACAATGCAGCTCTGTGTAAAGATATTGGAGATACTTTCTTTCTGAAGAAAGTCAGAGAGAAGATGACAATTCCCAGTGCTTTTCATTGACATTTGAAAGCTTGAAATCAAAGTTTTTTGGTCCTCTCTGAAGCCTTGGTGAATCGCCAGGGAATGGGCACACAGACAGCTATTCCAGTAGCAATGTCAATAGTCTTTTCCAGATAGAGATATATAATTCTCCGTGATGATATCCAGAGCTCCCCAGTGGTGAGAGGAACAACAATGACCATGAAGCTATATCTTTGTTTCTTGAGAATATGAAGTTGTATAAATGGAGAACTATTCTTTTCACATCAGTGAACAATATACACCGTTAATACTGCTATTTTCAATGTAAAAGTATAATAGAAACAGCTCATATAAATGGATTTTTTTCCTTGCTAAGAGGTATCTTTAATAAGAAAGCTACCAAGATAAATTGAGAGGTCAAAGTATTCTGCCTGCCATTAAAGCATTCTTAATAATTAAGAAAAGAATTCTAGGCTTCTCAGTTTTTAATAATAAATACTAATGGATTCAATGGATACCTAATGGATACAATGTAGATAGGATGTTTTAGAAATCTACTTAAAATGTGTCATTTATTGTACTAGATATTTACTTCTGGAAAAGGACCTACACTGTATGCCTACAAGGTGTGGGCATAAACTGGCTTTGCCTGTGCCTGGGAAATCTTCTAGTCTGTGCAGAGAAAATTAGCTAGTGAAGACAGAGATAGGGCAACTCTTTGTGACATATGAAAAAATGTGCTCTGGGACCCCTAGTTCAAAAAGGACATGGGCATATTAGAGAGAGTCCAGAAGAGGGCCACAAAGATGATCAGAGGGCTGGAGCATCTATCTTGTGAAGACAGGCTGAGGGAATTGTGGTTGTTCAGCCTAGAGAAGAGGAGGCCCTGGGGAGACCTCATAGCAGCCTTCCAGTACCTAAAGGGGGCCTACAGGAAAGCTGGGAATGAACTCTGTCAGTGAGTGTAGTGATAGGACAAGGAGTCATGATTTATGAGAAAGAAATTCTTTACTCTGAAGGTGGTCAGACACTGGACCAGGTTGCCCAGAGAAGTTGTGGATGCTCCATCCCTGGGAGTGTTTAAGGAGAGGTTGGATGGGCTTTGAGAAACCTTGTTTAGTGTCCCTGCCCATGCTAGGGGGATTGGAATTAGATGATCTTTAAGGTCCCTTCCAACCCAAAGCATTCTATTTTTCTATGACTATTTCAGTCAAATAAATGAATGAATAAATATGAGTATGATTCATCCAAAAGGAAAGTTCAGTCATTTAATCCCTGAGAATGCAGTCCCAAATGAAAAAGATGAAAACAGAGGTATAGGAAAATGGTAATTAAAGACAGGGAAAGACCCCCAAAAATAAGTAGAGAAAAAAATGTTTAAGAACATATCAGATAACAAAAAATTCTCATATACCAGAACATACAGTAAATAAAAATACAAAAGCAATAAATAGAAGAGATGGCACACCCTATGCTGATTCTGTCATTGTGCTCGCACACAAGTACCTCAGTGCTATGTTCTGGCTGTATCCACAGGGCATTGCCAGCTCCATCTGCCTTGTCAAAGCCCCACCGTTCTTGCTAGCTCCTCTTCTTCAACACCAGGTTGGCCCTGCCCATGGGCAGTGAGTCATCGAAGTGTATGGTTCATTGCACTGCAAAACTCTAAAGCAGGGAAGCCACAGCCACCAGCTGGAATATTTTATCAGGGGCCATCAGCTATAAACAAACACATCTCCTTTCATGGTTTCTAAATTTAGTGTCTAACAATTATTATTCCTCCTGCATTTCATTTCAGGCTTGCAGGCTGGGTGCAGCTAGGAAATCTCAATTATAGATTTTTTGGACCTAGGAATCTAGTTTCAGGATGTTTCCTACATATCTTGTGCTTTGTAAATCTGTCAATGGTCTATAGGTATTGCAAATTGTAATAAATAGTTTGTTCAAAATAGGAAACAAGAACTGTCCAGCTCAAAACATAGAAGCAAAATGTCCTGTTTTGTATTATTTTGGTTTCCATTTATTACTGTCTTTGAAAATTCCTTTCAGGTCTTTCCTGCTGTTTGATTAGAGCTATTCAGAACCATGTGAACTCTTTCCTGAATGTCTGTATTGCCAGTCAAAGCATAATAAGGTTGTGGATAACTGTTGCATGTAAAACTATGCCCTAAAACTGACTGAAAAACTTTTTTTTTTTTTTTTTCATTCTAATTGACAAGATTTTGTCTTTGCTTACAAAACAGGACCTGACTGTCTTTTGACCAAATAGCACTAAATCACATATATGCAGGACTTATTTACAACCTACAATTAGAAATATTCTATTCATCTATTGCTATTGCTGCAGTATGAATAGCCAATAGATGTGTGTCCTAGTTACTCTGACACGTCATTTCTCCTTCATCCTAAATAGCCAGAAATGTCAACACTGCCAATTTCCCTCATATTTTCTGTGATTCTGATGGTAGATAGGAATGACAGTACATAAAATTGTCATAGGAATGGCAATATGTAAAAGACAAGCTAACCATAGTCATCACCATAGTCACTGCTTTTTCTGAGGATAATAAATTATATTTTCTTCCCATGTGCATTTCAGGTGGTCTTTTCTGGTATTTGGGAGGACCATTAGTATAAAGACTAACTATTTTTTTTTTTTTTTTTTTTTTTTCCTTCCCACTTTTCCAACTTCATGCTAATAGTTGTTAGGAGAAAAAACTAATTATTTGTCAGCAGCTCAAGTTCTGAGTTTTTGAGTTGTTATTGAGTTATTACAGAACTTTTCCTATTAACTATAGACTATTGTGAATTTTCTAATTCGTTTTGGACTTGTCCCACCCAGGTTTATTGAAAGGAAAGGCTGTCATAATGCCTGATTAAGATCATTGTAAGATCTTAGATCTTCTATATCTATAGAAGATTGTCTACAAGCTTTTAAAATCAAAGTTAGTCAGAAAATAAGGGCTTAATTTTTCTGGCATTTGGCTTTACATCCACAGAAGGTTATATATAAACTTATTTCTTTTTAAATATAAGTCAGAAAACAAAGGTTTCATTTTGGGGATATCTTCCTGTTGAAAGTAAATGTCAAACTCATGTGAACAATGAAGGTATACAGAATTTGGTAAAGAAAACTGGAATTAGTGACAGCACCCACCCAGTTTTTCATGATGCCTTTGTACCTGTCCTCTGACAGACAGCAGTTTAAAGCTAGCTCACTTATATAAGGTACAGTGTGTGCTGCCCACAGCATAAAAATACTCTTAAAAACTTAAAATGCTATAAATAGTAAGACTACAAGCTGCCTTGATATAAATCTATACATTTTCCTCTGTCATGTACTCCATAAGGTCCAGTATAGATATATAGATAAGTACATCTCGTACATGTCTAAAGGTTTAGGTTTTAAGTTCAGCTGCAGTTATTACTATAGTGCCTATATGTCTGTTGTTTTGTTGTATTTCATTATCTAATTATGCAGTAGATTTCTTATATGTATTTTTAATTTAATTTAATTTAATTTAATTTAATTTTATTTTATTTTATTTTATTTTAGAAAAAAGTTGCAACAGAACTTGTGTGGGGTTTTATTCATGTATTTATTTTCTTGAAAAATAAACAGTAGTGTTTCTTTATGAAACAAATCAGCTCTTCAGTAGAGCCATTTATTCTTCATTTCATTACTTTCATTCTCCAGTACTATCTGGCAGGGTCCCTGGGTGAAAGCAAGGAGTACCATTTTATTGTGGTAACAGATGTTCTCCACTAAGGACTTTCTTATTTTGCTGAGTGACTCTCAGTTGGAATTTTGATCCAATTATTGCTTCTCTGTACTGCTAATGGGGCACTAAGTTGCCTCGTGTAGATAGAAGTTTCACTTCTGACAATTGTCCTTGAATAGTTGAAATAATATGCTCTATAAAGCAGACAAAGATCCCAGATCAAATCATGTCTTCATTTCATGTATTTTGAGAACTGTGGAAGTATTTGGGGTCACTAGGATGAGGGTCAATATGTTTTAGGACTATGGAGTGAGCTAGCAACACCGAAGGAATATATTAAATCTCAAGAGCTGCTGTTTTATCAATGCTGGAGATGGGTGTCTCCCACTTAAAAAGTATGAAGAGGCCATGAAGAGGCTGTCTTCAGCTGCTGTTTATTGTTGGCCAGGAACAGCACAGACTGGGTTTTATTCCATGAAGGACAATCACCTTGTTGTGGTTTAAACTGGAAGACAGCTAAGCACCACACAGCCATTTACTCACTCCTGCTCACCTAGTGGGCTGGGTGAAAGAATTTGAAAAAAATGTAAAATTCATGCGTTGAGATAAAGACAATTTAATAGGACAGGAAAGGAAGTGAAAAATAATGATAGTAATAATTATTTCCATACACACACAAAGCAACTAATGCACAATGCAATTGCTCACCGCTTGCTGACTGATGCCCAGCCAGTACCCAAATATTAGTCCCCATCCCTCTCCCTTCTCCCTCACCCCCCCAGTTTTTATTGTTCTTGTCTCAGTTTCTTGTGCACCCCCAGCCCCCTCTGGTGGGACAACATAAGAATCTGAAAAGTCCTTTTCTCTGTGTAAGAACTGCTCTGCAACAACTAAAACATCACTGTGCTATTAGCATTATTTTTCTCCTAAATCCAAAACATGGCACATGCCAGTCACTAGGAAGAAATCCCATCTGAAACTAGAGTACACCTGAATCAGGCAAGCCTGAAGTAAGAAAATTTTGTCTACTCTGTTTACCGATGCCAGTCAGTGGACCTATACCTGCTGTTGTACTCTCCACTGAAATTTGTAGTCAGATGTCTTCCTGATCAAAAGCTTAGTCTCTCAACCTGGAACATACCCAGTAACATAGCTGGTGAATGTTAGGCCTGCATGAAAGACTGGACTAGAACTATAATCTACTAATATCATGAATAATTAGGCATATCTGTAATTGCCAACTTCTGCATATTTCCATAAATATCCACATCCACAGTTAGATGTTGATTACATTGTCCCCAGGCTTGATGGACGTGAGCCAGTGCCAGTCCAGATGCTGTACAGCTCAGTGTGCAAGCTAGTAATCAGGGTATATCTGTTCAAGCACAGTATTGTGCTAGTTCAGCTATAAGGCTGACAGACCTGAGCTGACCTTTCACTTGGAGGATGATCAGGGAGTCCAAAAACTGTTTATACCTGTTCTACAGAGTTGCTGCAACAAAGGAAGGAGAAAGGCAGACAGCTGCATCACTTAAGACACATTACTGAAGTGACAAAAGGTGTCAAATAACTTTCCTCTGGGGCGGGGCCAGTTGAAAAAGAGGGAGATGGATGTCTCCAGAGTATGACTTTCATACTGTCTGAACAACCATGTGAGTGAATGTTATGGTGTCTCCCACCATCTTATAAAAGGACCTAGTGGAGTCCACTGTGGCTTCCTTTCTTGCTTGTGTACTGGGCTTACTTTCTTCAGAAAATAGAATGTGTGAGGGGGACCTCAGCCCTCTCTCTACAGTAGAACAGCCTTGACCTCTCTATGTGAAATACTTCAGAGTCTAGAGGCTACGCTCACTAAAAGAAACTCAAGTTTTAAGTCTGGAGCCAGATCAGAATTTTGTAGTAGAGAAAAATTCAGGTCAAGTAGAACTATGACTAATAGTTCTAAGAGACTAATTGAAGTCTCTTTTCAGGTCAGTGCCTTACTCAAAAGGCTTTAGAGAGGGAAAGTGAAACTGTCATTAGGTATGACTGCATACTATTTTGTAGGTAAATGCAAGCATAGTAGCTTAGTTTGTTCTTACTAAAAGTCAACCATGTGATAGCTCTGACACAGGAGCCATATAACTATGGTAAAAGTAATGCTGAGCTTACACTAGGAGGTCTTGCTGTGAGATGGAATTGAAGACACTTGTTAAGTGGAACCAAGTGGAAACATTTAAAAATATCTGCTGGGAACTAGTTTTATGTTCTGTATATGATTGGATACTCTGCCTTTCCCAAAACACAAATTAAAATTGATGTCTTGAGTTATAAATCATGATTTAAAAATGTTTTATTTTGTGTGTCCCAAAGATTCTTTAATGTAGTTGCCAACAAACATGAATGAAAATATTGAATTCTTAAATAGCCAGTGAACTTGAACTGTCATCTTCTAGAAACCTCCAGTAGTATCCTGAGCACTATGACCAGCTGGAGACTAAGGACACATAAGATTAGTTTTAAATTATTTAAGAATTAGGTCCTACAGAACTACCATATCTAATTGGTAAGCCAAAGTCACCTTTTGAAGTAGCAAGCTGAGTCTGTACTGTAAAGCAACATCAGAAAATTGATAATGTCTTTTCTTCAGGGTAAATATTCATGACTTGTTATACAGTATTTTGGTGGTGAGAGCTGATGAAGAAAGTATCTCCTGAGTGAAATCTGATACAAGGAACTGAATGTTATTTTTAACAGGTGTGAAGACATCTGCTCAATTAATTGCCTACCTAGAGTTTATATCTCTTTATTTTATTAATTTATACAAGATTCAAAAGTGAGGGTTTAAATAGGACCATTTTTCCCCCATGTGAATACATAAAATTACAGTTCTTACTTTATTTCTTTTCCTTCTTCTCACATGAGTAAATTATCAGACATATAACACTTTTTGTGAGACTGCTGTAAAAAACAGAAATGTTGGAAATTTAGGTACATATATTGAAAGACAGGTTTCAAGATCAAAATAAATAAAATAAATTAGTTATCCTCTATAAAAACTAAAAAAACTTTTCATTAAGATGTATAGCAGATTACGAGGTAACACAGTAGGTCAAGGAAGGTGATTGCTTCCCTCTGTTCTGCACTGGTAAGGACATATCGGGAGCACTGTGGCCAGTTCTGGTCTTCCCAATGCAGGAGAGGTATAGAGCTATGAAAGTGTGTCCAGTGCAGGGTCACAAAGACACTGGAACATCTCTTATATGAGAAAAGAAAAAGAGAGCTGGGACTGACCATCCTTGAGAACAGAGGGAATCTTACAAATATGTATAAATACATGATGTGTGGGACTATCCTCATCAACACACTGAGTGGACAGCAGGCAATGGGCAGAAATTAAAACACACAAGATTCCACCAGAAAAAAAAAAATTGTTGTTGCTTTTTTTTTATTTTTATTGTAAGGTAGCACCACTTAACTGCATGCTCACTTCTCTCCATTGGAAAGGGGAAGATAACTGTAAGAGTAAAAGTGAGAAAACCTGAGGGGTGAGGTAGACAATATAATAGATAAATAAAAGATGTGTGCACAAGCAGAGCAAAATAAGGAATTCATACACTACATCTCATTGTCAGGTCATTTCCAGGAAAGGAAGGCTTCATCACATCTGATGACTGCTTGGGAAGACAAGCACCATGAACAAGCACCTTGAAGGGAACATCTCGCTCCCTTCCTCCTCCTTTCTTCCAGCTTTCGTTCCTGACTATGAAGGTGTATGGTATGGGATATCCCTTTGATCATTCCAACTGTACAAGTTCTTACTTGTACAAGGCCAGCTGTCCTTATGGTGTCCCCTCCCAAATTCTGATGCACTCCTAGCCTACTCACTGGTAGAGCAATGTGAGAGACAGAGAATACCATGGGGCTATGTAAGCACTGTTCATCCATAGCTAAAACATCAGTGTATACTCAACACTGTTTTGGTAACAAATTCAAAACATAACACCATAAGCACAACTGTGAAGAAAATTAACACTTTCCCAGTCAAAACCAACACCTTCAGAGAAGCATTAGATTCTTCATCCTTGGAAATAATAAAAACTAAAATGCACATGGTGCTGAGTAGCTTGTTCTGGCTGACCTCACCTAAGCAAGTGGGCTGCACTAGATGGTCTCTTGGGGTCCTTCAGAGCCTAAAAAATTAAGTGATTCTATGATAGCTAAGATTTTTGCAGTATCTTAATAAGCTGTTTGGCACAGCAGTAGATTTTTTTTTTCTTCCCCAGTATCTTAGTTGACTGGAAGAAAGTGCTATAGGAATAGTTCATTTGGGAGTAACAATGACATACTAAGAGAAAGATACTTAACAGGAAATTAAAAATGCTGTATGTTGGAACTTTGAAATCTGACTTTATACTTTTTCTTATTTACTTAAAAACAGAATGAAAAATATGTATTATTTAAAGAAATGAATAGATGTTTAAAAAGAGAAACTTCTAGTGTTATTGCAAAACCTTCAGTTTATTATTATCTGTTTAAAAAATAACAAGGAATAGTTTTGATCTTTTCAATTTTATTCTTGTATTTTTCAGGCTTGTCTAACATTTCAATATGGAAAAAAATATTTGAATAACTATGTGTCCACTTAACATAAAATATTAGTATTTCTTGGAATAAGCAACATAAGGAACATGGATTCAACTGTCCTCTGTCAGATCTGAAGCTGCAGAGACAAGGTCTCTTCACCAGTCTGCACCTATGTATGCTGTCTGTAGTGATGGAACCAGAATGTATTATCCCATGTTCCACAATCAAATAAAAGAGAAAAAGTAAGCATTTTGATCCATGCTGAAAGAAAGGAACAAATTAAGATATGTATTTTATTAACAATTATGAGACAGGGCCTCATAAATGAGACCCCCAGAGGGACCACCGGATACTGATACACATGTGCCAGTGGGAGGGTTTGGATTCCAGGAACTAATTATAATAACCCTGCCTTTTCTAGAACTAGCAATGGATATGTATTAGCCTAGGAGCATAAAAACCAGCCACCTGATGTAACCTGTGTGTGTTTTGGAGGAACCCAGACTCCCCGCACACCCAGAACAGTTTACTTGCCTCCATATTGACCCCATAAATAAATCTTATAAAACTAAATTGACTCAGAATTTATAACATTGGGTGTATGTTGATGGTAGTTTCATTCTTTTTCTTCACTGGAGAGACAGATTCAATCCAATAGCAGACCTTCTTCCATGGTATCTTCCTTCTCTTCTTCTACTGTATATGTTTTTACACAAGACAAATTTGGATGAAAAATATTCAGACTTCTTGTAGGTATTGAAAGCATCTAGTTGCAAGTCATATTTTATTCCTTCTTCCATACTTGTACCATCTATGCCTTTATTGGAATATATTTTATACTTTCATAGAATCGTAGAATGATGGAATCATAGAATGGTTTGTGTTGGAAGGGACCTTAAATATCATCTAATTCCAACCCCCCTGCTATGGGCAGGGACACTTTCTTCATATCTTTCTTGTTCTGGGGGCCCCAGACTGGATGTAGTACTCCAAGTAGGGCCTCACAAGGGCAGAGCACAAGGGAAAAATCTCCCTTGACCTGCTAGCCATGCCTCTGTTGACACAGAGATAAATTAAGTTTATTATAGCTTGAAAAATGAGCTACAAGTCACTAACTACATTTATTCCTCATGCATACAAAATGAACAATGGATAAACCTCAGTGTCTTCAGGCCAGCTAGAGTACCATTCAGTTATACACCACAAAGATCCTAAAATTCTTGGAAGGATTGCTCTTAACATACAGTTAAAGATTAACATTATTTACTAGACTAAAGATGATATACAGATAACTGCAATGTCCTTTTCTTTGTTCAGGAAAAATACATACAACAAAAGTTACACTACTACAATTTCAGTAAAGGGTGACTTTATGAAGACTGTTGTCAGAAAGTTCATGATATCAATTAGTACTTAGGCAGAACCTGTTAAACAGCAAAGCTTCACTACACTCTTTTCATCTATCTGGAATGACTATATGATTTTATGTAATATATATATATATATATATATATATATATATAATTTTTATTTCTTTGTTATCCTGCTATGATATCCAAATTTCAGAGATGGTTCATGATGTGCTGGCAGCAATACCAGGATGATTACACTATCTTCCATATAGTCTTGCTATATTTAGTAATTCATTTCTCCAATGATTTCTCTAATGTTTTGAATGGTAAAACATCTACTTTCTTAAAGTATCTATGCAGCTGTTAATAGATACTGTAGACTGACAAGCACATGTACATCTCTGTGTTATAGAAATTGCTTCTCTCCTTGTGTTCCTTTTTATTTCTAATTTTTATATCTTTTTTCTTTGAAGTCACTGAATGACAATTTTTATTGCTGTATTTTTTAACGTTTTTTTTTTCTGTTTCACTAAAAGCAGCAAACATAGTTTGCTTGGGCCTAGTTCAATTTATAAATAATAAATTATAGGCCTTGAATGCTTCTTCAGTAAAGGGCGTGAGGAATTTCTTGTAGCTTTCACCTAGAAAAATAATATACCTGTGTTTTCTATCCTATCTTATATATTGACCAGGCAGTTATTTGTTCTCCTTTAGAAAGGACATGAATATTCTTACAGCTCTGTAAAGTGAAATGCCAAGCTCATTTTTATCTTAGTTACCTGTACATAACAAGGATGAGACTTGAAAATACCTGAGGAAACATTAACAATATTTTCTATATTCCAGAACAATAAAGACACTAAACACAAGACAGCATATTTATCAAATTAACTTCACATGCTGAAATCTTGAAATGTACTTTAATATGCCATTTATTAAATTCAAATAAGATCTCCTTATTCTTCTCTTTTCTAAGCATAGGTTTCAGTCTTCAATTTACATGACATCTTCTCTATATCCTTTTTTTTTTCTTCTCTTAGTCTATATGACTAAGAAAAACATATTATGTTGGACATTAAATAAGGTGGTAAGTTATGTATGAAACTAATTCAAGTATTTGAATTTTGTGTCAATGTCTCTCCTCTCACCATAGATGTTCTTTCTGATTCTTTAGTTTAGATTAAAACAAATAATCTGCACACCATGCAGACTTATGAAAAATGCTGGACATGGCACGGTTACACTATATCTGTTAAACCACCAGTCAGTACAGCACATTATCTTTTCATATAGCTGCAAGGACAACATTCCTGTTAATTAAGCCAAGCACCATTAGATGCTGATGAACACCCTCTAGCTTTCAAGCAAGTAAATATTGATGTTTGTTACCTAAGGATTTCTAATTATACTAATATCAAATTGATTACTATGACTGAAAGAGTCTAGTAAACAGCAAATCTTTTTGTAAGAAGAGCTCATCATTTTAGGGAGATCCAAGCATTAAAATTGCTCCGAAACCAAATAGAATCAGAAAGGTTCAGGAAGGTAGATAATAACATTCTACCTTATATTTCTTTATGAATGGCCATAGATTTCCTCTGTATGTGGGAAATCGTATGTATATATGTATATAAAAAAAATATTTTTTTTCCTTTAAGATAAAACAAGATAAAGAGAAGTCACTTCAGTATGTCTCACTGGTCATTCCTTTTCTACAAAGAAAATATTTTGGTTTATTTTGGTATTCCAAATGAAACAAAAATGGTTCTAAAGGAATATTATAATACCTAGTACACACAAAATAATATTCTCTTTGCTCTTTTAACCAGTGAAAGAGATCCTGTACTTATAAGTGTGTACATCAGAATATCTTGTGCAGCTATAGGTCTCAAAGTCAGGAAAATCTGTAGAAAGGAATACCTACTATCTAATTCAGGAATATCTACTATGCATGTAGTTTTAAGCACAGCATTTGTGCTACGGAGTCAACAGGTGCCTGAACACAAAGCCAATAGCAGTAAGCAAAAGTAATGTCACTGCCCATTTAATGTGAATTGCATGTGTTTGGGTGTGGACTGAATTTTCTAAAATGTTAATTTTAATAAATAAATAAAGAAGGGGCATTTTGCAGTGAATGCAAATGAAAAAGAATTAAACAGAATGCAATTTCAATTACACATTTAAATGAGACGTAAAATCAGCTGCAGAGTACATTTGTTTAATAAACTGTCACTGTAATATCAGACTTGCACTATAGTGGCATTTTTTGCTGCTAAAGAAAAAAATATATATTTCAGCTTGTTAGCTTCAATATAACTTTGCAAAGGTTTTGCAGTTGTTCTAATCACTGTCAGTCTGAAGCAAATGAAAGTCTCTATTTTAGAATGTGTTTTCACTATTCAAAGAGGTACTCATCTGAAATATAAGGAATCACATTTTCATCTCTAAGCTTTGGTCTGATTTACACTGTGAACTTGAAACAAAATCACCCAGTTCCCAATAAAGCTCCAGTTGTGTCCCAAATGTAGAATAAAATCTACAAGAGAGGTATGTATAAAAGGTGTGCTTGACAGAAAAAAAAAAATAAAATTCCTTTCCTGCCTTTGGAATAGACTAGGAAAATGGCTTAGTGAAGCTTATTTTTGTATGCAACAGGTATGAAGGGAACAATAGACTTCTGCTTATAAACATTTTAGCAATCACTTCACTCCGGCAAATTTAAAGATTTGACTTCTGCGCTCTAAATAATAATAATAATAAAAAGTAAATTGAGATAAGTTAAAGTTTACTTTTTTTTTTTTTTTTCTTTTTACATGATAAGTGGTAATAAAATAATGATGGGTTAATAGAAGATAAAAGTAGCAAGAATGCGAAGACTTAAGGTGGATTCTTATGGGGACAGTTCTACCACCCACCTGAGTACAGGCAAAACTTAAATGTGGTGTGTTTTGGTTTTGGCTTTCTTTTTCAGGTGCTAGGATTCAAACATGTAAAGATCTGGTTGTCAGTGCAGCAAGGGCCAGTCAGGGTGTAGGGGAGTCTGGGATACCCAGGCTGACAGGACAGGGTCCATCCCACATTTCCCAACCAAGGAGCTGGGCAAACTGAGGGTCCAAGCCCCAGTTCCCACCAGTAGGCAAAGTCATGGTGATAGGGTTGGGCTAAGGTCAAGCTAGAAAGATGAGCTGGCAAATCAAGACCAAGTCTAGTAATAAAAATCCTGGCTGGAACATGTGTTCAGGGCCTTTATGTCACTGAGTCAGCAAACAGATGCAGTCAAATCACAGAATCATAAAATCATAGAACATCCCAAGTTGGAAGGAACCTACAAGGATCATGGAGTCCAACTCTTGGCTCCACACAGGTCTACCATTCAGGCCATATGACTAAGAGCAGAGATAAATGCTTCTTAAACACTGACAGGCTTGGTGCTGTGACTACTTCCCTGGGGGTAGTTCTCGTGTGTGACAACCCTCTCAGTGAAGAACCTCTTCCTGACATCCAGCCTGAACTTTCCCTTGTTGCTGCTTGACACAATTCCCATGGGTCCTATTGCTATTGAAGAGAATAGGTCGGCACCTGCCCCTCCACTCCCTCTCATGAGGAAGCTGTAGATCATGATGAGGTCTCCCCTCAGCCTTCTCTTTTCCAGGCTGAACAGGTCAAGTGACCTGAGCCGCTCCTCATATGTCTTCTCCTGTAGGCCCTTCACCACCTTAGTAGCCATTAAATCAAGTTGCTGCTTATTTTGTTGCATGTGCAGAATAAAGCATCATGTGCAAAGCTGTGTCTTCCTCAAGGAACACACTAGCTAAGAAAATGGTAGTGACAAATGTGGGAGTTATTCATGTGGGAGAAATCATAAAAAATGGCAATTAATGGGACCACAAACTGTCATCAGGGGATAACTGATATAACTGCACAGTATGTATATGTTCATAAGAAAAAGAGGAAGGGAATAAGTATCACAGAAATCTAGTTATTTACCTGGTCTTTTTGAATTGATATTACATCAACTTCAGACAATTATTTCTGTGCAAAAGTGATGCTAACAGTGTTTTCAGATAGTTTGCTTTTATCAGAAACTGTTTTCTAGTTTCTAATGCTAGGAAAGAATAAGACTAGAGTGGTAGGAAGAATCAGTTTGAAAAATCAATCTTTTAAGGACAAAAATGTGTTGCTAAGCATGGTGGCATGCCATACAGTTTTATTTACATATTTATTTTGCTGATAAAAAGTATAAAAAGATACTACTTACACAAATTTTCTAAAATTAATTACATCTTTTTTTTTTTCTTTAATAAATCTCCGTTGAAACTGAATGTGTTTAATTTTCATCATTAAAACCAAAACCAAAACACATTAAAATGTTTCTGAAAAAACATGTTCAGAAACCATTTGTTCCCCCTCCTTCTTAAAGTATATTACATGTAGATTTGACATGACAGTGAAAGGAAGATGAAGGTACTTTGTTACCCACGAGAACATATTCCCACATCTGGTGATACAGTTTTTAAATTTCTATCTCTTCCTTAGATCAGTCTTGCATGCCAAAACATTTGGGTATACCAGGTTTTTGGTACATTATTTACCCTAGCTTAATTTTAAGAAATGTAAGCATTAGCTTAAAAATCTGGAAGTTTTTCCTTCATCTTTTCGTGGGTCCACAAATTTCTTTCTAAAATGCTTGCTGCTCCTCTGGGGAGAGAGGAAGGTGAGTTCAATGACTCAAGGTGCTCCACAGAAACTTTCTTGGTGCTTTTCTTAGCAGCTGTGTTACTAAATCACTTTCTCTCTGTTTTGTTTTCTTTGTTTGTTTGTTTGTTTGTTTTGTCTGCGTGAATGTTATGCTGGCACTCAAAGCAGAAATAAAAAGAGACAGTAGATGGCTTGAAATCCAGCTCTATTTTTCTTTCCATTATTTCTTAAACTTAAGCAATTTTAAAAGCTCATGTCATGCTTCTAACATTCAACAGAGTCACATTAGTTCCTAAAATTATTTGAATTCTCCAGCTGTATGTTTCTTAACTTCTGCAGTTACACAAAATTAATAGAATATGATGGCTTTGTGATCCATGTACAAAAGCTCAGATTGCTATTTTAAGCCCTGAAAAATCCCTTGGAAGTCCCTTAATACAGAAGCTTCTGGGATACTAGACATTTTGATATTTTAAAATGAAATTTTCTTTACATTAAGAGAATTCTCCAGTAGACTTGCAGTAAAAGGTGAGGAATAATTATCATCATGATGTAATTTACTTGAAAGACAAATTGTAAAATAGTGCTCTAGCTGTGACTACCAAGTTATATTTTTCTTAGAGCCTTCTTGTTTTACATTTAGGAGAGTCAAACACGTTAATTATATTGACAAGGTCCTTCACTGAGAGAAAACCATACTGGGTTTCGATCTCCCAGACTTTGACTTTGATTATCTCCAACCAGGTTAGAGGTAAGGTTAGAGGTTAGGACTCTGATCTACAATGAAAATTAGAAATGTGTCTTTCAAATTTTGGGGTTGCCTGGTTCCTTCAATACAGAGACTAAAAGCACAAATGATACAATGCTTTTGGCAGATCTTCCAAAAGCTCCGTTCTGCTCTGGTACAAATGATCAAATGATACTGCTGCAAAATGAAACATTGCAATTATCATTAAACTCTCCTCTGCAAGACGGAATCAAATTCTTGAGTAGGTAAGTATATAGCACCACTGAGGAAACAAAGACTGTCACCTATTAGTGGTACTCAGAATTGCTCAAGGAAGAAACAAAGGCAGCTTGAGATGTTTATAAAGTGACAGGTACAAACATAATACAGTAATTAACTCTCAAAACATGCAAATAAAACTAATGGATTTGGTATGTACTTCTAATGATGTTCAGTAAAAGATCATCTAGACTAACAGGCGTCATGCTGAGAAGACCTACAAAGACTTTTCTGCTTATAAGTCTTGCAAGCATCTTGTAAAAAAATAGGACTTTCTGAAATGAGTGCTTTCCACATCCAAAATGACCAGAAATACAATCTGTTTTTTTTTTTTTTTTTTAGTCATATTTGCAAAATAAAAATATTTTAAGTCAAAAAAAAAAAAAGTATCACGGTTTCAAAACATACTTGGCATAAAAGGAATCTCTTCAAGCTTGTCTATTTTTTAATGCATAGACTTCTTGTGAATGGTTGGGAAAGCTTTATTTTGATAGCAATGTCCTCACAAACGTAGGTTATAAAGGTTTCATTATTAAAAAGCAAAAAAGTATATTTCACACAAGTTATGAATGTGAACTACAACAATGAAAACTAACAGACAGCTTAGATCACACTACAGCAAAATTTAATGTCTTATTAAAAATTTTCACTATTTTAGCCTTAGTCTTTAATATAAACAAGCAAAGGGTATGATAAAATTACATTAAATCAACGCAGAATTAGGAATATAATCCAGAAACATCAGGATTTTCCTTAATAAATAAAGGAATATATTTTAAATAATCATGTGTTCAACTGCTTTTTTAATATCAGAAATTATTTCCCTGCTGCCTATGTCTACCATCTTCTCCTACCACACTTATTTCAGGCGACATTTACTTTGAAAGTTTATTTTAATAATCAGTGATCCAAAGACCATGTCAGCTTCAAAAGTTATTTACTCTAATCAGAAAACTGAAAAAAATAGAATGGAGAAAGTGTGCTTCTTTTTCATTGTTTAAGTCTTGACTCCACGAAAATAAAGAAAAGGCAGATCATGGGGCAAGTTCCCTCAAGAAAAGAGTTTTGCTGTTTTTCATGCCACTGTGTGTTGTAGTCTATTTAGGCTGTGAATCTGCTTACAAGCTTGATTATTGCAATGCAATTGAACAAGAACATGAGAGTTGGTTGGTGACAACTCCCACTGTTTTGCAAAGTATTACATGTACCTGTTGCTGAGAGATTGACATGTACTTCTCTGACAATGTTCCAGGCTCAGTATTGGGTAACTTAAGTTTATACACAAAAGAAATAGATTGTTACACATAAAAACAAAGCATTTCAGCCATTCTTTTTTTTTTTTTAATTAAATAATTAATTATTTTTCTGTCTTTTAAAACATAAAAGCTGTAGTCTCATTATCCTCTAATTACTTCAGTTCTACATGTGTATATATTTTCCTTTTCTTTTGAGCAGAATTCATATCACAAGGTATGTTTTTGTTGTTGTTGTTGCTTTTTTTTTTTTCAGTCTGCCTTTTGTTTAAGCATTTCTACATGCCAGACTGCTTATTTTTTCACAAATCCACAATGTTAATACTCCTCATGAAATTAAAGATAGTATGTGAATACTTGTTTTAATCCTGATGGAGTGTGAGATGTCAGGCTCTTTATTTAGACCAGCCTGCAATTGTTAGCAGTTGTTCTGTTTTAACAATAGGTCAAAGAATATCTATACATTATTTAGCTAATGAGCTAATATAACTAATATTTTCATAATAGAAAGTTTTATTTCTAGAATTCAGAATACATTTTATATTATTTTTATATACTTTATATATATATTATTTATATATATGTGGCCCATGTGAACCTCATGAAGTTTAAGGCCAAATGCAGCATTTTTTACCTGGATTGGGACAACTCCCAGTATCAGTACAGACTGGTGGATTAATTGATTGAGAGCAGCTCTGTAGAGAAGGACTTGGAGATACCAGTTGATTAGAAATGAAATATTCACGAGTAATGTGCACTTGCAACCTGGAAATGTTACATCGTATAAGTGGTGCCCAGCATGTCAAGAAAGGTAATTCTCCTCCTCTATGATTCTCCTCCTCTACCCTCTGGGCCGGAGGGTAGACCCAGGGAACTATAGGCCTGTCAGTTTGACCTCAGTGCCAGGGAAGCTCATGGATCAGATTATCTTGACAGTCATCACGCGGCACTTGCAGGGCAACCAGGTGATCAGGCCCAGGCAGCATGGGTTTATGAAAGGCAGGTCCTGCTTGACAAACCAGACCTCCTTCTATGACAAAGTGACGTGCTTAGTGGATGAAGGAAAGCCTGTGGATGTGGTCTACTGTGACTTCAGTAAGGCTTTTTCACACCATTTCACACAGCATTCTCCTCAAGAAACTGGCTGCATATGGCTTGGACTGGTGTACGCTTCATTGGGTTAGAAACTGGCTGGATATCTGGGCCCAAAGAGTTGTGGTGAATGGAGTCAAATCCAGTTGGAGGCCGGTCACTAGTGGCGTTCCCCAGGGCTCGGTACTGGGGCCAGTTCTCTTTAATATCTTTATCGATGATCTGGATGAAGGCATCGAGTGCACCCTCAGTAAGTTTGCAGATGACACCAAGTTAGGTGCGTGTGTCGATCTGCTCGAGGGTAGGAAGGCTCTGCAGGAGGATCTGGATAGGCTGCACTGATGGGCTGATGTCAACTGTATGAAGATCAACAAGGCCAAATGCCAGGTCCTGCACCTGGGGTGCAATAACCCCAAGTAGAGCTACAGGCTGGGAGAGGAGTGATTGGAAAGCTGCCCTGCAAGAAGGACCTGGGAGTATCGGTTGACAGTCAGCTGAATATGATCCAGCAGTGTGCTCAGGTGGCCAAGAAGGCCAACAGCATCCTGGCTTGTATCAGAAGCAGTGTGGTTAGCAAGTCTAGGGAAGTGATTGTCTCCCTGTACTTGGCTCTGGTGAGGCCGCACCTCGAGTACTGTGTTCAGTTTTGGGCCCCTTGCTACAAGAAGGACATTGAGGTGCTCGAGTGAGTCCAGAGAAGGGCGATGAAGCTGGTGAGGGGTCTGGAGAATAAGTCTTATGAGGAGCAGCTGAGGGAGCTGGGCTTGTTCAGTCTGGAGAAGAGGAGGCTCAGGGGTGACCTTATCGCACTCTATAGGTACCTTAAAGAAGGCTGTAGCAAGGTGGGGCTTGGTCTATTCTCCCACTTGCCTGGTGACAGGACAAGGCGGAATGGGCTAAAGTTACACCAGGGATGTTTTGGGTTGGATATTAGGAAGAACTTCTTTACTGAAAGGGTTGTGAAGCGTTGGAATAGGCTGCCCAGGGAAGTGGTTGAGTCACCATCCCTGTAGGTTTTTAAAAGACGTTTAGATGTAGAGCTTAGTGATATGGTTTAGTGGAGGACTTGTTAGTGTTAGGTCAGAGGTTGGACTCGATGATCTTGAGGTCTCTTCCAACCCAGACAATTCTGTGATTCTATGATACTCCACTCTCATGAGACCCTATCTGGAGTATTGCATTCAGCTTTGGGATTACAGCACAAAAAAGTCACGGAAGGCTTGGAATATGTCCAGAGGAGGATGACAAGGATGATCAAAGGGCTGGAGCACCTAGGCTATGGAGAAAGACTGAGAGGGTTGGAGTTGTTTAGCCAAGAAAAGAGAAGGCTCTGAGACGACCTTATTGCTGCCTTTCAATACTTACAGAGAGCCTACCAGAAAGATGGGGAGAGAGTTCGTACAAGGGCATGTAGCGATAAAACAAGGGATGATGTCTGTAAACTAAAACAGGTTAGACTTAGATTCGATATAAAGATGAAATTCTTCACAATGAGAGTGATAAGGCACTGGTTTCTCAAAGATGTTCTGGATGTCCCATCCCTGCAAGTGTTCAAGGCCAGGTTAGATGAGGCTTTGGGCAGCCTAATCTAGTGAGAGGTGTCCATGGCACAGGAGTTGGACTAGATGGTCTTTAAAGGTCTCTTTCAATGCCAAATTCTATGATTCAATGATTTTAACATAAGGTAGTCACCTAGGTTTACATGCTCAGTTCCTAATTCTGTGTTTGTTTTATATATTACTGTATTGCATTCAGCATATGTATTTGTGACATTTTGGTAATATAACACCAAATAGAAAGATATAAAAGAGGAGAAATAGTAAGTCACTTCCTGCTAAGGCATGCTAAGAAGCACATTTAAAACATTAGAAGGTAGGCAAGAATGGCAAGAAAAGGTATGAAGAGAACTGATGCTAACTGTTAAAATTGAGATCTAGCAAAATACTTATTTCTTAATATAGTTTTGAGTTAGTACATGGAACAAGTGCTTCTTGATTCCTGTTACATAGGTAAGTCACAATTCTTCAGCTGTTTGCACTGCAGATTTATAGGCTGTCTTTCTCACGTAGAGGTTTTTATTTTTTCTCTGTAAATAATTTCTGATTATTTGGCCCATGAGTTTACCAGGCAAAGCAGTGTTTTCAGAATGACGTGCAGCTTTCTCACTTTTTCTTACTTTTTATTTATTTATTTTTTTAAACAATGGCTTCTTCTAAATTGAGTTGAACCAAGTGTTAGTTTATATGGTGTGCTGTGATCTGTTCTTGGGGCTCAGAGGCTGCTATGGCAGATGCAAGAGGAAGAAGAGTGCTGCTTGATAGAAAAAGAAGAAATGAGTAATGATAGGGGAGAGACATTTTATCTGTGGCTCTTTCACATTCTGTGCTTCCTTTTCTTGGCCAGAGAAAGCTTGACTGCCCCAGTAATATGAAATTAATCATGGAGTATGTTGCTTATCTATTAAATTTTATTCTCTGTAGTGTTGTTCTTCCCATGCTTTAGAAGTAGTCATTTATCATTGTCTTAGCTGGGAAATGTAATATTCTTTATCACTCTGAATGTGCCTACTAGGGAAATGAATGTAAGACTGTAAAAGGAGGGAAGATCTGTGAGTTCATGTTTTAATACCGTTTCTTTAAGTGGCCAAAGAAGTCAATTCACTTTATCATATATCTGCAATGTTATCAAAATGATCATTCATTTCACATAGTATAGAAGTCATGTAAGTTCCTCTTTTATGTTATTTTTCAGTAATACTACAGTGTTTCCGTGTAATATGGTAAACTCAAAATGTTCCATTTTGCCTGCATTATGTAAAAGCCTTAATCTTAAGTGTTTCAGCCTCGTTCTGGTTTATTAATTTTTAATAGTTTTACACATCATTAAAGAATTATATTTATACCTCCTAAGAATAGTCCAGTTGATCAGTTTCCTTCATTTTAACATTCCAAGGGTCTGAAGGTACAGTGTTTCTCAATATATGGCATGAAATAGCTGATGTTGTGTCAGGGAAGTGAATGGGAAGAAAAACAGCCAAGAATCAACTTGGGAATTCTAAATTAGTTGTAAGAATTAGAATTCTGATACACCAGGCTCTTTCACAGTATCACTTCATGTTTGTGTCAGTTCCATGTATCATATACATATATATATATAGCAATGCTGTGAAGAGAACTTTTACCAAATTTAGGGAATATATTGATATTGAACTTGAACATTAAAGTGTAGAAAGGAGTATTTATCCCTCTTACTAAGTGCTAAGCTCAGCCCAGTCTTAGCTGAAGTGTGTACAATTTTGATGCATTATTTCTGGAGCAATTAAATTTGAACAATTAAATTTACCTGACATTTTTGGAACTTTGTTGGAATTTCAATACAAATCTCCCCTGAGGTTTCAAATACTGCAAAGCAGTTTTATGCCAAGATAAACAAGAGCTAACAAGCCAAAAAAGAACAACAGATAACTGACAAACATGAATGTTGAGATAGTAAAGTTGTGCCCCTAGATGGTTAACGCTCTGAAGGTTTAACTTGCTATATAAGTTGTAAAAACAACTTTCACATCACTGGTGCATGGATATTGTGATGACTGCTTGCTTTATCTTACAGGTCAAATGAGAAGTCTGGTAACTATTGCATGTCATATGTTTGAAACACTGTACACTCTCTTGGTCATGGATAACACCATGTATCACTAAATTCTTCCACAGTAAAAATGCTGATTTGAAGTTACATAAAACTGCTTTGGAAAACTAAAAACAAAACTACGCTAAACCCAGAAAAATCTTCTCTTTAAAAACAAGTGAAAAACAACAACAAAAGAATGGATTTCCATTCCAGTCAAAAATGTTGCCGTTTTTAGCATTCAAGTGAGAAGGTACTTAAGTGCTGAAGCACTGGGCATACTATTGCTGTGCCAGGTATGCTGTAACTATCACTAAGTAACTGGTACTTGCATTTAGAGATGGTGATTTCACTCAGTTAACTCAAATCATTGTTCCCATGCAACATTAAATGAAAATACAGTGTTGCTCAGAAATTACAAACCTACACATACATTTTTGCATCTTGCATTTTTAGATTAGCCTTCAGCTTGTTTAGATTTCTTCACACACACAGAACAAATTCCTATTTAATTCAAGTTCCTCAGCAAATCTGCATTTCATTGCTAAATTCTGCATTTCATTGAAATTCTTAACTTCTATTCTAAAATTAGGAAAAAATTTGGAAAACAAATATTCATCTTTGTAAGCTAGCGTGCTATTCTAGTATAAGAATCACATGCATTCAAAGCAAATTTGTGTCATTGTTATGTATTTGTTTGTTGTTGTTGTTGTTATTTTGTTTTAATCAAATAAAATTCTTCCTCTCTAGAAAGATGAAAGGCTGCTAAAATTTAAATTATTAATTAATAAGGTGTATCTTAGTGACCTTAAAATGAACTCTTTTTGATATTGCTAGTGTTCAATATATGCAAAATATTCTATAAGCACAGGTAACACTTTCAAAGGCTGTAACCTTTTGAGAAAATACACAGGAAAGATATAAAACTTGGACTAAAAACTTGGTCCATCTTTTTTTTTTTTTTTAAATTATTTTTTTAAATCTGTTTTATACAAGAAGTTAGTTTCAGGACTAATATGATAGCTGTTATAATGCAAGTATACTCATGTTAAGACTTGTTGGTTAGCTTAAGGACTGAACCAGCAATAGCAGTGGACTTTGTTCGTATTGTTATTTTCCCAATCATTCCTGCATGATAAAGGTTTTCCTTTGGTCTTTCTTCTTTTTCCTCATTACTCCCTCTCTGTTTTCACTGATATTTACAGGGTCATTTTGTAGTTTTGCACTTCCCATCACCAATGCAGCTGAATCAAATATGGTACACAAAGGGTATGTTCAAAGTTTACATCTGAAGAGAGACATAGGTTTTGCAACATTGTGTGTCCATCCAGAATTCAGTAGTAAGTCCATAGAGCATTTGTAGATCTCTAGAAAATTTAGGTGGAACCCAAAACCTAGCAAAATGATCACAAAACATGAATCTGCCTATTTTAAGCGTTACGAAAGCAGTCTGTAGACGGTGTACAGCTGTATTGCTGAAGCCTCAGTAGTGAAGAACATGCCTTGATAGCCTACTTATTTTGAAGATCTAAAACCTAAATCTAAAAGTCAGGGACTGTTTCATGTAAACTATATCAATTATCCTTAGATACCAATTATATACCAGATACCAAATGTTTTCTGGTCAACATTTTATCAACATGAAAGAGATATACTATCGCTTTGTAACAAGGGAATCTTTGCTTCTCTTCTTCACAGCAAAACTGTTTCAACAGTAACAATATAGTCAGACTTTGCCAAAGGCATAATGGACGTAGTTGCTCAGTAGGATAAATTCTTTAGCTTTCGCATTCTGTAAAAGTATTTCCTCCAAAAAACATGTAATAAACTGGAGTGTAGTGGCATTTAGGGAAAAGGAGATGTTGAATTCCTTATCCTAGAGTACAAAATCTCTTTTTCTTCACTGATCTTCCTGTCATATTTTTGGAAGAGATAAACTATGACTACATTTAATTTTAATGATACTCTTTTGGAGAATCTAAATTAGCTTTCTTGTACAGAATTCCCAGTTCAATTATTATACCAAATGTTTGTATGGGGCAGTCACTTGTTTTCTGAACCCCTCTAAACTTAACAAAGCTGTTTAACTCTAACCTAAGTCATAAGAACTGAAAGTATCATTTATTCTTCCTTGGAGAAGTTGTTACACAGTTAGCCACTAAAGACATTAGACTGATGATCATTTCTTTCTGCAAAAGCATATGAGTTTCAGAAGGCCTGGATCAGGCAGCAGTACCATCCAAACCAGCATTTTGCACCTGTTTTTTTAGGTCTCAGTATAGATAGTATACAGGTATACCTGAATAATGTCTCATAGAAACATTGAATATTCCCCTGAAATAATTTTTTAATGAGTGGTAAGCTCAATATATAAGAACATACTGTCATAGATTAAGCACAGAAATACCACTAGGATATTTGTATTATTCATTTTCACATATTACGGCTTCAAAGTTATTATCTTTCTTTAAAAGCAAAATTGCAACCAGATGGTGAGTGTCTTCAAGACCATTATGCATGTATGCATGCATTCATATGTATGTATTTGCTAATATGTTTATTAAAAAAGTGGAGTTAAAGTGGAATTAAAGATTATGACTTCGTTAAACAAATTAAAGATTTGTGGATAAATGTCTTCCTAGCATCATTTTTTCATTTATTTGAAAAAATAATTTTAAAAATATATGAATAGTCTTGTGTTTATACAGTTCTTGAATTTGTGGATCCTTACCTTTGAAGTCAGCTCAGGCAACTGGAGGGCAGAACTGTAACCTTTCATTTTGGCTAGAGACCTGTCTCTGTATATTATTAGTTCATGCTTGCATACTATGGTGAATCTATCTATCTACCTGAGTGTAAGTTTTAGGGACTCAGTAACTGGCTTGGTGTCTTAGCATCTTGTTTTTGTCACCTATGACTTTTACCACACACAATTCTAGACTTGTCACAGAATAACTCGTCCAGTTTGAACCTTGGTGGCAATGTCTCTTGCCTACATAAAGCATGTACACAATAGCAAGTTATTCAGTGACAGTTAGTCTTAATTACTTCTAATTAAAAAATTCTCAAATACATAGTTTTTGAATTTCCAGGCAGAATATTTTTCCAAATTCTAAACCAGATGGTGCCTAGATGATGCTGATTATGTATTTCAGCAGAGTATTTCAGGATGCAAATCAGTTATTCGTTTTCTTCTCTTTAGTAGCTTTAATGATTTCATAGCCTATCATTCTCATCCTCTTGAATATTTGAGCAAGCTGTCCAAATACTCCATTGGAAACTGTTTGGTCTGCAGTTTTTTTGTGCACCCATGCTACACAAAATGAACTGGAGGAGAGAGATAAGAAAGAATTACACAATAAATAGAACTCAAAAAGAAAAAAAAAAAAAAAAAAAGAACACAAAAAAGTGACTTACAATAATGAACTGATAATCGTTTTTCACTTTGTATTTTTAAAAAAATAATAATATTGCTGTCATCTAGCAGCTTATCACCCTAATGTCCACCACTTTTTATGCCAGTGGCTTCTGAAACACTGGGAAATGCTCTAGAAAAATCAAACACAAATGGTGACCTGGAACCTACCTGTACTTCTCTAGAATGCAGATGACAGGAATACCTGTCATCTACCAAAAATTATCCATAAAAATGCAACAACATGTAAGAAACCAACAAGATATTTCCATTTTTCATCAATTTATACAACACTGAATTAGCAATAACAATAAAACATCCACCCTGTGTGTGGATTTCATCAAGCAAAGCAATCAACATATCTTCAAGGAAGCCATCTGCTGATGAGTGTGAGAAATCATGCAAGTACAAGGGTAGGAGGGGAGAAATCTTCTGCAATTTAAATAAGGTCTGAAATGTCAGTCTCTCCTAGATTGTATCTTTTCCTCATTATGAAAGCCTCATCTGATTTATTCAAGAACATGCTTGATAACCCAAATTTACAGTGTTGCTAATAAGGAGCAGAAGCAAGTGGATGATTTAAAATGCTGTTGCGGTGATATAGGAAGGAATAGGCTTTGAAAAGAGTTGTTTATTTTTTTTTTCCTTGTCATTTGCATTACTGCAGATACAGAACCTGACTTCACTGAGTATGTATAAAAATGCCTACTTTTTAATCATGTTAGATGTTTACACATCAACATCAGAAAATGTTTCTCTTATCTGTACTCATGTTATTCCTAAGTTTGTGCCCGATGTGCTGAGCCAATAAGCACACAATGTCAGAATCCACACAAAAGTCTTTTAATTAATTCTGCACAAAATCAGGTGCTTGGCGATCCTTCACAAATCAAACCTGCCTCTGACTTGAAGTACCACTATTCACACAGAGCTAACTTATGAAACTCTCTGGCTACTTCTGAATGGTTGTCCTAGCTTGTCTAGATTATATCCATCCCATTGAGCATGTGTGTTACAGAGCACCAGTGGAGGGTGGGGGGGAGAGAGGACAGGACACCTAATCTTATATTTCCAAACATTTCCATTTTAAGTATTTTTTTTTAATATATATGCTAGTGATCCTTAATAATAAAAGGTTAATAATAAAAGGTTAGTACAGATTACACTGGAATCTTCCTCCATGTGTTTTCTCATTCTTGCTTTCATCCCTTATTTCCTTTGTTTTTGCTAGTTCATGGCTACTGATATAGGTTTCTTCAGCTCAGGACTACAGTTTCTCCCCTTTGGGACTATGAATGTCATTTTAAGGCTTCAAAGTTCTCTCTTTTGTCCACCTCTGCCTATTTTAAGAAGTACTCTATATAATCACTATCTTATCTTGCTGTCATTATTTGCTTAGGTCTGGATGGTTGGAATGGGGTTACTTGTATTATCATGTACAAAACATTTATATACAATAAAATTATAATAAACACACTAGAGTTAGAAATATATTCACAACTGGATGGAGTAGGCAATTGAACATTCCTGTTGTTGGTGGTGACCATCCAAGAAGCGTTTCTCACCCATGATATTCTTTGTCCTTTCTCATGCTTTCCAGGACCAGGTGTATCTTTTCCGTATTGCTCCCTGTCATCAACAAAGTTGCTAAGTGTGCACTCAATCCCACAGTCCATGACACCGATAACAATCAGAATCCCTCAAATGAGGGATTGTTTCTTTCTGTAATTCACTTACAACCTCCCTAGCTTTATTAGGTTATTATGGGAAGGCCTCTGGCCTGAACATGCCCACTAGCACTAGGACATATTGATATGATTCTTGTCTAGGCAATTTGGAGAAGTCTACTTGCCAGTTCTTCCCCCTTTTCATCCCTTTCCTCATCTTCCAGGTCGTGGCCTTGGCTAGATTTTGGGGTTGTTTGCACAGCACACAGGGCACCTCCACACTACTTGCTCTGCAATAGTTTGTGTTTTTTGTCCTATTGCAAAGTGCTTCAGGATGTCTAACACGGTGTGGGTGCCAAAGTGTGTCCCTTCATGTAAATCTTTCATTAACTGGTCAGTCATAGTTTTATTATCACAATCTCTTCACTGGGAGTCTTCTATCATCCATCCTTCCACTTCTACATTTAAATTTTCCACTAGATGTATCTTTAGCAGTATATTCTGGTGGATTGAGTGAAATCTTTGCACAGGGGACTAACATCTGTTGTAAGTAACCTGGTGTTCTTCTAGCTGCTTCCTTGTCCACCGAGTTAGCTTTCCCATTTCCTTATATGTCATGATCACCCTTTTACAGTGCATTACTGCCACAGCTTTGGGCTTTTGGACCTCTAACAACTGTAAAATTTATGGATTGTGCTTAATTGGTCCTCCAATTGTTGGCAGCAGCCCTCATTCCCTCCAGATGGCTCTATGAGTGTGCAAAACTCCAAAACCTATTCAGAATCTGCATAGGCATCAAACATTTTCCTTTCTCCTAATTCCAAAGCCCTAGTCAAGTCAATTAATTAAGCTTTTTGTGCTTAATTATTATGAAGTTTTTGCTTCTACAGTGTCCCAAAAGGTCACTATCACATATCTTACTTTACATGTATGCTGCCCATTTTCCATAAAACTACTACCACCTGTAAAATATTCAAGGTCTTCATTAGCTATTGTCTTATCCTTAGTCAGCTCAGCTGGTGTAAGTATGATACTCATGCAGTCATATTAGATTTCTCATATCTTCTTAGCTGGAAGGAGCATAGCCAGGTTCAGGATGCTGACCACAGACAACTGTATGTCTCCTTGATCTACTAGTACAGGTTGATATTTACCCATTCAGCTTGGGGATAGCCAGCAGATTCCTTTGGCATCCATTAAGGCTAGCACCTCATGAGTCACAAATACCATCAAGGATTGTCCCAGAGTCAATTTTTGATTTGGGGAACAGCAATTTAGCATATAGCTTCTTTTCAAACAGGTTCTAATGCTCACTATCCTTGAGAAATTTCAAGCCCCAAATACCACACCTTCTGCTGGGTCACCTGGGCCTTTTTTCTGGGATACTCAGTATCTATCCATTCCCAGGTAACTTAACAAGTTGATAATCTGCTCTAAACATTTTCCTTTGACTGGGGCTACTAGAACAATTTGTCAACATATTGCAGCAAGGTCCCCTCATATAAGCCCTGCAAGTTATTTAAATCTCCCTCTCAAGCAATCCCAAATATTGTGAGAATATTCTTGAATACCTGTGGTAGTACTGTCCAGCAAATTTTGTTTTTTATTATCATGGGGTTTTCCCACTCAAAAGCAAATACAGTCTGACTATCAAGCTCCAGGGGTATACAAAAGAAGGTATATTTAAGATCCAAGAATCTCTTTTGGACAATGTTGTTAGGACTGTATAAGGGTTTGGTACTACAGTGTGTATGTCTTCAGTTACTTTGTTTATGGTTCACAAACGTTGCACAAGCCATTGTTTGGTGTCTTTACTGGTAGTTATGGGGTTTTGAAACTAGATTAGTATTTATGGACTAGTCTACAAGATATGAAATTGTCTGCTAGTGTCTCCACTCTCTTCCTTGTTGTAAGGCTGTTTTCATAGTGTGGTACTCATGGGGGTATAGCTCCTGGCTTTAGCTCGCTCTGAACTAGGAACACATTTTTGTTCTCCCAGACAGTTTTCCTGCCCATATGAAAAAACACTGTGTTCTACACTTAGTAAGGGACTTAGAATAGAATCACAGAATTATTCAGGTTGGAAAAGACCTTCAAGACCATCTAGTCCAACCATCACCCTACTACCAATGTCACCCACTAAACCATGTCCCTAATCACCATGTCCAACCTTTCTTTAAACACACTCAGGGACGGTAGCTCCACCACCTCCCTGGGCAATCTGTTCCAATGTCTGACTACTCATCCCATTGGCCTCTGCCCATCGACCCATCCTGTCCAGGTTCCTCTGGAGGGCCCTCCTGCTCTACCGCAGACCATTCCTTCCCCCCCCAACTTGGTGTTGTCTGCAAACTTACTGAGGGTGCACTCAGTTCCCTCATCCAAATCAATACCATCCCCAGTACCAACCCCTAGAGAACACCACTGGTGCTGGGTTTCCTCTGTCTTTGGCTCTGTAAATAAACAAATTTGGGCCTTCCATTGGTTTTCAGGTGGAATTTTAACTTTTACTCAATTTGTAGAGAAGGTTATCTGTGCACGTAGTCTGCACAAACAAATCTCTTCCCAACAAAGGAATGGGGCATCCAGGCATATATTAAAATTGGTGTGTCAAAACCTTCCCTCTAATCTCACAATCCATGGGTTGTGAGATTACTCACATGAACCCATGAACAGATCAGTTCAAATCCTCCAGCACAATCATAGCATGCTCTCCTCCCTCACCGCCAGATTTCTTTTTCTCTCTCATCGGACATTCTCTCTTTGCCATTGCCCATTCTTCCTGCAGATAGCAGAGTGATTTGGGCCCAAATGAGAAGTCTTCTGTGCTCCCATTGTCTTCTCTCAGCCTTTCCTTGCTGAAAATTCCCCTCTTTCACCTCTACTTCTACTTCCACCTCTTCCACAACCTCCTTGTCTGTCTACTGTTGCTGCTGCTAAAATTGACATCTGTAATTTCATCTTTTCCTTCTCTCTCCTTTATTTCTTTGCTTCTTGGTTATTGTAAATGTTATAGGCTATTTCAGTCACCTGTGTGATATTCCACTGCCCCTCTCTATCTTTTGCAGCTTTTTTCCTAACATTTGGGTCAACTCTCATATAAACATCATATTAAAGATTTTCCCATTTCCTTTTTTTCCCTATTTTCCCATTTTCCCTATTTTCCAGCTCTTATCTGGGTCCCAGAAGACCTCATATAATTTAGAGAGATTTTTTGCTTTTGGTACCCATGTTGAATTTCATAATGGATTAACTTGATATTCTAGAGACTGCTGACTCCCACTGGTGTTTGGATCTTTCTTAACTGGTACTAATTCTTCTACCTCTCTTCATGGGTACCTCTGCCCCTCCTCTCCCTGAACTTTTTCCAGAACCATTCTCTTTTTTACTCTGCAGGAAAAAAGGTGTTTAATAAAGCTTGCATATCCCCTCAATTTGAGTCATTGGTAATTATAATAGTTTCTAACATCTAGTGCATTGCTGCCAGATTATCCCTATAAGGTCCAACAGATTGTTTCCAATGCAACAAATCTGTCTTTTTCAACAGAACATGAATAAAAACAGGTTATCCACCACCTGTATTAACAAAGTCAACAAAGTCTAGATAACTGACCCCATCTTCTGTCAACTGTGATGTGCTATTGGACGAGAACTGGAATTTAGCCATGGGCTTCAGAATAGGCCTCTGATGTCCCTAAAGAAGCTTTTGAAGCAAGTGAAACATCTGAGGACCATCACAAACATGGATTATATGTTGGTGGTGCTGAAGGTACCAATAACTGAATCTCTTCTTGTTTTAGATCTGGATAAATCTGGGGGAGTTGGGAGAGAGGTGTTACTGTTGGCTTTCTCCCCTTTCTTTTTGGTACAAAACATAATACGATCTTCCTGCAAACCGCACTCAGCCTGACTTTTCAGCTGGTGATACAATGACATAAAAGCACCAACGTACATCAAGTTGTCAGAAAAATAACAATTGTGATTTGGTATTATACTTCAAGGATCCATTTTCTGACCATTGTTCCCCACTGTCCACTTTATTTTGAGACAACCACTGATCACAATATTACAATTACAATTATTTCTTTTTTTTTTTTTAAGGATGCATCCACGAGGGGAGAGAGGAAGAATTTTCACTGACTGCTTCCCATTTTCCATTGGACAGCTGCTCACACTCAGCTTTCACATTAACTAATCAAGAAGAGAAGGTAGGTCATGTAGGACATGAGTCTGTACCTTGTTTCTGCCAAACTGCAGCATCTACATATGAGGCTGATGATCCTTATACGTAGTTGCTCTCCAGCTAGCCATAGGGAAGATATGACACCAGTCCAGTGACTGTCCCTTTATGTCCAGATGTTCATTGGATTCCTTAAAGTATTGAGCTGTTGTACCACTTGCTATCACTGGACTTTCAGAGGGTCAAGGCCAGACCTCTGATAAAATCACCAGTACATGCTTAGTATCTGGTATCCTCCCCTCAGACAATGACATTGAGTCGTTGGAATGCACAAGGCTAATGTAGAGTCCCAGCCGGGGTGCCAAAATTATTATCCATAAGTTTGTGCCTGGTACACAGATTCAATAAGAACACAGAGTCAGAATCTAAATTGTTTTAATTAATCTAGTCTATTAATCAGTTCTTCACAGAATCAAATACTTGGTGATCATTCAGAAAGAAAGCACACCTCTGACTGGAAGTACCTTTATATATATGCAGCTAACTCGTGAAACTCTCCCTCTGCTTACTTCTGAAAATTTGTCCTAGGTTGCTTAGCTTATTGCCTGTTGTGCTGGACAGCTGAGCTCCACTACAACTGCTGTCTCAACCCCCGTACTCAAAGAAAAAAAAGGGGAGAAAATATAATAGAAAGAGCTCAAAAGATGAAATAAGGACAGGGAGATCATATGCCCATTATCATCACAGGCAAAGCAGACTCAGAGTAGGGAAATTAATATAATTTATTGCCTATCATTAAAAGACTAAAACAGGTAAAAACTAAAAGCAAACTAAAAACACCTTCCCCTTTCAACACTCTTCTGCCTCTTCCTCCTGAGCAGCAGACAAGAATGGGGAAATGAGGATTGTGGTCAGCCCATGGCACTTTATCTCTGCTGCTCCTTCACAGTCACTCTGTGCCCCTGCACCATGTAGGGTCCCTCCCACGGGACGCTCTCCTTTCCCAAACTGAGCCTGCGGGGGATGCCCACAGGCAGCAGCTCTTCAAGCACTGCTCCCACAAAGCTCTGTCCCACGGGGTCCATTCATCCATCCCCCAGGAGCAAACTGCTCCAGCACGGGTCCCCCATGGGTGGGGGCAGCTCCCCCCAGACCCCCTGCTCCTGCGTGGGCTCCTCTCCACGGGCTGCAGCTCCGGCCCGGGGCCTGCTCCTGCGGGGGCTCTCCATGGGCCGCAGCCTCCTCCAGGCCACATCCACCTGCTCCACCGGGGGCTCCTCCACCCATGGGGGGGCTGCAGCGTGGAGATCTGCTCCATGGGGGACCCATGGGCTGCAGGGGGACAGCCTGCTCCACCAGGGGCCTCTCCCTGCACAGCCCGCAGGGGAACTGCTGCTGCCTGCCTGCCTGCAGCACCTCCTGCCCTCCTGCGGCCCTTCTCTTGGGAGCTGCAGGGCTGCTTCTCTCACGCTTTCACAAGCCTCTCTCCCAGCTGCTGTTGCACAGCAGTATTTTCCCCCCTTCCTTAAATGTGCTCCCCCGAAGCCCACCCAGCAGCACTCCCTGCCTCGGCTCTGGCCAGCAGCAGCTCCTTTTTGGAGCCATCTGGAGCTGGCTCTGCTCTGATGCTGACAAGATGGGGCTGCATTCCTTTCCAAACTGGCTGTCATAAAGGCCTTCACCTTTGCATTACATTGAGGCAGCGGTGATCTCAGCCTTATTGTAGTTCTCTGCGTAATGTAGCTCCCAAAAGAGATCCCAAGGTCCAGAACAGACATGGAAAGAACTGGTGGGTTGTAAGGAAAACAATTGTATTCCATCCTACAGCAACACCAGAGCTGTCTGGAGAGTTTAGGAGTCATCTGAATTTTGTTATTTGTGTTTGATCTGAACTAAGGAAGAAAGGACCAGTTACTAGAAAAGAATGCATGCTTGACAATGATACAACCAGATGGGAGGCTGTTTGATCTGGGTCTGTGGGTTTTGGATCTGTATGCTGTTGAGGAGATTGTTGGAATTCTGATTACAGAATAAAGAACCTCCAGAAAGTGCAGGACGCCAGTGCTGGAGAGCACGGCTCACAGTTTGACGCTTCCTGGGACTGCCTAGCACATTAACAGGTCTCGGCCCAAAATGGCTGTGCTTCAAAAAGGTTTCCCTCTCTTAAGCATTTGCTGCTCTGCACTTCCTTTTCTTTCACTGGAGAGTCAGATCAACTGGTTGCTTTGCACTTGGACATGTTCCTTGGAAAGCTGCTTAAACTCTCTTCAAACCCTGGACTACCTGGGAATTGATTGCTTCCTCTAACTGGCACTGATGCTGTAGCTGGATCCCTCGAAATCCCATTTGACTGCTTCTGCTTCCTGAGCAGGTGACAGAAACTTTCACAACCAGAGAGCAGAGAAGAAGGAGTTGGAGTTGTGCATAGGGGAAATATTTGGAAGTTTTGAAGATGTTTCCCCTGCTCAGCTGCCAACCCTACGTTAACCAATCACCTGATCTTTTGCATTCCAGTGTGAGGAATGTTTTAGCAATTTGTGTCAATAGAGAGCTTGAAGGGAAATGCGTTCCTTTCATACATTGTAAACTTTGATTCTTGCCCTATTTGGAAGACCGAGCCATTTATAACACCAGCAAAAGTCTCAAATCAGTTAGGAAGGAAAGTTAGTTCTGAAAATACTCAGTCACCTCTGTGCATGCCAAACCCTTCATGGCACTGTGCAAAACGCAGATTGCAGTGATGAATCGCGTTGTGGAATGAATGGCAACATACATATTTGGCTCCAGATCCAAAATGTCACTTATTTGGCCATTTTATTTAGGGTAGCACTCCCCTCCCCTCCCATTCCCTCCCTGGCCCATTCCTTACTTCCCACCAATACCCACCCCCTCCCCTCCCTTCCCCTCCCCTAAACTCCCCTCCCGTATACTCCCCTCCCCTAAACTCCCCTCCCCTAAACTCCCATCCCCTCCTCTAAACTCCCCTAAACTCCCCTAAACTCTCCTAAACTCCCCTAAACTCCCCTCCCCTAAACTCCCTTAAACTCCCCTCCCCTAAACTCCCCTAAACTCCCCTAAACTCCCCTCCCCTAAACTCCCCTAAACTACCCTCCCCTAAACTCCTCTCCCCTCCCCTAAACTCCCCTAAACTCCCCTCCCCTAAACTCCCCTAAACTCCCCTCCCCTCTCCTCTCCTAAACTCCCCTAAACTCCCCTCCCCTAAACTCCCCTCCCCTAAACTCCCCTAAACTCCCCTAAACTGCCCTCCCCTCCCCTCTCCTCCCCTCCCCTCTCCTCCCCTCCCCTCCCCTAAACTCCCCTCCCCTAGACTCCCCTCCCCTAAACTCCCCTAAACTCCCCTCCCCTAAACTCCCCTAAACTCCCCTCCCCTCCCCTAAACTCCCCTCCCCTAAACTCCCCTTCCCTAGACTCGCCTCCCCTACACTCCCCTAAACTCCCCTCCCCTCCATTCCCCTACACTACACTCCCCCAAACCCCCCTACACTACACTCCCCTGCAGTCCCGTCCTCTATGCTCATCTCCCCTGCACTCCCCTCCCCTGCACTCCCCTCCCTACACTATCCTCCCCTACACTCCCCTCCCCTACACTCCCCTACACTCCCCTCACTATCCTACACTATCCCAACACTATCCTACACTAGCCTACTCTCCCCTACAATGCCCTACATGCCCCTGCCCTGCCCTGCCCTCCCCTCCCATTCCCTCCCTTCCCCTTCCCTCCCCTTCCCTCCCCTTCCCTCCCCTCCCTTTCCCTCCCCTTCCCTCCCTTCTTGTCCTTTTCTTTCCCCCTCTCTTCTCTTCTCTTCTCTTCTCCCCTCTTCTTCTCCCCTCTTCTCCTTCCTTTCACGGATCTGAACGCAGAAGGGGGAGAAGCGTAACTCCAGATCGCTTCAGTCGCTCTGGCAGCTTGTGTCACTGGCTGATCCATGGGAATCCATCAGCAGCAATCGGAAGCGTTCCAGCTGCTGTGGTACCAGTCAGGGAACAGTCTCAAACTGGGAAGCGCTGACTTCCTTCCGCGGCTCAGACAGGTGACTTTCAATTTCGCCCTGGCTGGGTTGTGTCCCCTTGCTCTGTCCCCACCTACACTGCAGTTTGCTTTAGAAGCAGCAGCACGGTTTGGCAGTAGTTCCACTACTTCCATTTTCGGTGATTTGGCTTGGCTCGCCAAGTGGTTTCTGTCAACAGAACACAAGAAGGAGATTTTGGTTAGAAACAACTACATGAGGAGCTCCTTTCCACATGGGCAATGAATATTTATCCTTTCCTAATGGAGACTACAGTGGAAGAGATAAGGACAGATCATTCCGAGAGATTTTTCAGAGAATTGTCCCTTGGGGGTGCTTAGTCCAGAGAACCAGAGTTAATCTGTCCAAAGTACACCATGGAAGCACTCTGAATTACTTCCTAACAGAAGCATGGCCTTACCATGTCTGATACGGCTTTGGCTGGTTTCAGTGTTCTTCTTCACTTAATAAATACCTAAATTAAGTACTGTCCTATCAAGCAAATACCTTATTCTCTTGCTATCTCTGAGTTGATGGAAGACCCAAGACACTTGGCTCTTCACATCATTGGAAGAACCAAGTGTACTTCCAATATTCACAGCTTCGGAGTAAATGGAGATGAGGTTGAGAGTGGATGAAAAACACCAAGTGTTCTTCCCATCTTCACAGCTTCTAAGCAAGTGGAGATGAGGCTGTGCAAGAACCAAACAAACTGCTGATCCAGAAGCAGCCTAAAGACTGTCTTTAAGCAGGGCCTTGCATTCTTCATCTTTCTACCATTACTCGCCTTCAAGGGCATGATCGTTATCTTATTGACTTCCTACCACTACAGCAACGCACCTGCTTCTCTCACAAAACTTACGGGTGGGAACTGGAAATACTCACCAGTATTCTGTATTTCACTCCTCATCTCAATTCTCTTTTGGCCTGCGAAGCTTTTCAGATCAGAGATGAAGATCAGATGTAATCTGGAGTTTGGGATACTGCAAAGGAAAAGAAGAATCATCCTGAGAACTCTTTTCAACCTCACTTGCAAGCGCCAAAGTCAAGAATACCAAAAGGAAAAAGGATGCCACTTGATCATGGTAAGCATAAATTTGAGCACAGGTCTCCTCTAACTGAAGCGAGGTTAAACAGGTTCCAAACAAGGTTAAGGAGCACACCCACAATCATTTCCATAA
Source organism: Anas acuta (assembly GCF_963932015.1). Classification (NCBI taxonomy): domain Eukaryota; kingdom Metazoa; phylum Chordata; class Aves; order Anseriformes; family Anatidae; genus Anas; species Anas acuta. The sequence continues at coordinate 60,323,519 of NC_089017.1, read as the reverse complement.
AACTGTGTTTTCAAACAAATGGTTTCAAGATTTAGATTTTCTTACAAGCGACGAATGAAAAATAAATAAAGAAAAGAAAATGACCGGGACATGCAGTCTAGCTTACTCTAGCTTACTTTGGCTAGTTCAGAATCTGCGTCTTGGGTCACAATCAGGAAGCAGCATTGTGCAGAAATGCCAAAGCCTCCCCAAACTTGTTCTATCTTCATCAACAAGGGCTTTGATACTGCTGCCTCCTCAGCAACATCGGCAATTGACTAGGAAAGTTGGTGTCCACCAGGTCAAATCAGGACTAGGAAATCCCTCTTGCCACAACTGCATACTTGCACCAGAGTTGGCAGGTCAGAGCGATGGACAGAGAAGCATCTAGAAGAGTGTTAGAAAACAGACTTTAGAACAGATTTCCATCAGCCCAGGAACAATTACTTGCTCATCCCTTCAGACTGAACTCTAAGTAGAAGCAGGTGATCCCAAGCTGCATTCCTGACATCTATGCTGCAAAGTCATCAAATGTGACATGTTATTCTACCAGTCTGTAACGAACATAAACAAGAGTTTGAGTTGAGGATATTGGTTTAGAATTAAGCTCAAAGTGTTAGTCCTTTGATATGTTTTTGTCTGCAAGTGTTTTCACTGTTTCCCAGACAATGTCTCCAGCAAGCTAGCTGTTTGTTTCATTTGTTCTGTTCTGTTTTGTTCTGTTCTGTTTTGTTTTCTCAGTAAGGTTTCTTAGAGAGATAAGATTGAAGTGATCGTATTGCATGCCCATCCATCCCTCCCCTTTGCTTGTCCAGAGCTTTTACCTTGTCTACCACGATGCATGAACTTGGTCATAGGCACAGCTGTTTCAAAGACATTCTGCTGCTAGACCTGTTGTGAAAACAGAGAGCTAAGTATTTGGACGAGAACATGCTTCCACCTGCACTATGACCTCCACAACTAGATATGGAGCCATATCAGCCAGAAGGAAGTTTCCTTCACAGCTGCTGCTTCTTACACTATCTGGACTCTTACTTTTACTCTTACTTGCCTTTCCTGCATTAGCACAAAAAAAAAAAAAAAAATAAAAAAAAAGAGATTTGGAGATTACCTTTGCCATCTGATGTCTTCGTTTCCAGAAACTACCCTGAATCACCTTTATGAGAACTGTCCCACACTGCAAGCATGGGTGTTGCAGTCAGGCCAGATATGTCCCTTCTACGTCAATAACCAAATCTGTCAAGTTAAGAACATGGAATTAATGAAAAGGAAATCCTTCTATTTTGATCTGAGTTCACTTTTTTTTTTTTTTTTTTTTCTGTTTCTAGACCAAGAAGAACCAGCAAAAGTCGGGTGAAAAATGAAATGAAAAATGTTAAGGCCAGGCAGCTTGCTCACTGCAAGTGCTAATCTGAAAGCAGATGGAGTGCATCTTCATACACTCCATCCTGAGACACTCCACTCAACAGGCCAGACCAGCTGATGAAGTGCATTGCTGTCCTGAAGCTTCATGTGATGGGCTACTTTTAAGTCTCTTGTTTATGCTGTAGTACTTGAGGTCTATGGCAGGACCACAGCACACTCTTATTTGTCTACCCTTCTCTCTTGATCGTGTGTGGGAAAGAGAGAGCGTGCAGAGGCCCTCAGCCACATCTTGCACCTGTCACTCTGTGCAGCTACATCACTGAGCCAAAGTACCAAACTTCATGCTTGTGAAAGGACTTTACACAAACTACAGAAGACTAAGATGAAGCATCCAAACACTTACAGAAGGGTGGGCCCTCTCGATGCACCTCAACGTGGGATCCACAAGTCCTCACGTGGTTTCATCCAGCACACTTCTCTGTCCCTCCTCGCTCAACTTGCTCAGAGGCAGCTGTTACCAAGGTGTCACAGTGACATCATTCAATTCTGTTTCTGAAGTCATCACCGTAGGCCCCTGGCAGCGGCAACACAACACTCTCTGTTGCTAATGTGAATGTCTCAGAAACAAGTAGAGAAGTACCACTCTCCCCAAGCTGACTTTAATTGGAGTAGTTCCAAAATTATTCCTGCCCCCCTACATCTGTGGAAGGTGTGTGATAAATCTTTTCCTTAAGAAAGGATTACAAGCAAAAAAAAGCTTGCTTCTGATACGTTCCCCTTCCTTTTAGAGCTGTTCACCTTTGATTTCCAAGGAAGAAAAAAGAAGGTGAAATCAACAATTCTCCTCCTCCGAGTTGGGAATATGAAATAAGCCCAATTATTTAGGAAGCCTGAAAAAGGAAACTATACATTTCCTTGTTAAACACCTTGTTGCTTCTGAAAACTTTTCCAGTACTTTGCAGCTGCAGTGCTTTTTGGTGGGTGGGCAGCCGAGCTCCATCGCGGCCACTCTCTCCCTCCCCCTCCTCAAAGAGAAAGGGAGAGAAAATACGATGCAAAGGGCTCAAGGGTTGAGACAAGGACAGGGAGATCGCTCAACAAGGATCGTGATGGGCAAAGCAGACTCAGCATAGGGAGACAGGAAGATTTCCGGCCTAACTACTACTACTCCCAGGCTAGCCAAGTGAGAACCAAAGGAAAGAAACCAAAACCACCTTCCTTCCCCCCATCTGACCTCTTCCAGCTCCTCCCCCCGTGCAGCGCAGGGGAACAGGGGGACTGGACTGGGGGTTGTGGTCAGTCTGTAGCACTTCATCTCCACCACTCCTTCTCGGTCCCTCTCTGCCCCTGCTCCACGTGGGCTCCTCTCCACGGGCTGCAGCTCCGGCCCGGGGCCTGCTCCTGCGGGGGCTCTCCATGGGCCGCAGCCTCCTCCAGGCCACATCCACCTGCTCCACCGGGGGCTCCTCCACCCATGGGGGGGCTGCAGCCTGGAGATCTGCTCCATGGGGGACCCATGTGGCTGCAGGGGGACAGCCTGCTCCACCAGGGGCCTCTCCCTGCACAGCCCGCAGGGGAACCGCTGCTGCCTGCTTGGAGCACCTCCTCATTCCGTCTCTGCTGACCTTGGGGGCTTGCTCTCACCCCTCTCTCCCAGCTGCTGTTGCCCAGCAGTACTTTCCCTCCCTTAATTCTGCTCTCCCAGAGGCCCAACCAGCATCACTCGTGGCTTGGCTCTGGCCAGCAGCAGGTCCCTTTTGGAGCAGCTGGTACTGGCTCTGCTCTGACATTGGGCAGGTTCTGGGCTTTGCTCACAGAGGCCACCCCTGCAGATCCCCTGCTACCAAAACTTTGCCACGTAAAACCAATGTTTCTGTTTAATATGCATGGTACAGAGAACCAGTATGTGTGTGGGGGATACCACTTACCATATTTCCATTCATTTCTATTTTGATGGGTGTGTTTTTTAATATACTAATTGCTCTTAATGAGCAAAAGTTTACTATGGTTCTGTCTGGAATCATCATCTATCCACTTCCTCATTCTTGGTTTTGTTCCTTTTCTCTTTTGCTTATTCTAGCTCAAGGCTAGTGGTCTTGTTTTTTTCAGGTCAGTACTACACTTATGTCTTTGCTTCTGTGTGAAATAAAAGTCTTAAACAAGCAGTTTAACAAGAAAACACCACTGACAACCATAAAGACTTAAATGTACAACCCTGGTAACAAGAATACCAAGGCAAAAAAGAAATGAAGAAATAAAAGATTCTGGGAGGAATGTCTGTGACAATAAAGACTGGCTAAAGAAATCAGAGTACTTTAAGCAGCACATTCTGCCCTATTTTTAGACTCTTGTATTTTGAGTGATTCAGTATGCTCTCTTGCTCTAACTCTGACTTGTTTATGGATCTCAGAAATCCATTAAGGAGGATGATGTGTACACATGCAGGGGTTTAGCCTCATGTTTTCTGAAATCTATGAAGAATATCTTACATCGGGTTACAATTGATTGGATTTAATAAGATACAAAATACATGGATGAATATCTCTTAACTTTGCTTGGTTCCAACTGGAGGAAGTTGGAAAGACTTGCCTCAGACAGAATAAAACTCAAATGCTCTGGAAAAGCAAGGAATACAATTCTGTCAGAATTTGACCTTGTTGAGTGACAGATTATGTTAATTCTGTAAAATGGCACTTCCTGGACCTGAAGTTGCTTTCTCTTTGAGAGGCTTAATATTTGCACTGTGCTCCACCAGAAATATTTAGACAGCTCAATTGTAGTGTTCAGGGTTGTTTTTTTGAATCATTATTTGTAAGTCCAGAGACGGTCAGGAATGTACCAACTCAAATTTTAAACACTGACTTTTATTTATTTATTTATTTTTACACCATTCCTTGTAAGCTATGAGCATAAGTAGAGCTTCTTGCTAATAAATAGAATTTACTAAAGATAGCATAAGGTTTATTCTTCTAATTGTAGAGCTCAGAAACAAACAAACAAACAAACAAACAAACAAAAAACACATAAAGATTATTTTCCTATGTGCATATAATGTTATAATGAATGCTAAGAATCTGACCAAACATTCTTCTAGACTAACTACTTATGCTACCACTGACATTGGAATACCTCAGGGTTCTCATGATCATGTATCACAAGAGACCATGTCTGTCCAGGTAAAAGAGAACAGGTTGAGTGACATCGCATTTTAGTATATCTGTGCATTTTAGTATATCTGTGGCTTACTCCTCCAACATCAGGCTATCCTGAGCGTCTGATAAATCCCTAAAGATGGGTATATATGTGGTCTACCTTGACTTCAGCAAGGCTTTTGACACCATCTCCCACAGCATTCTCCTCAAGAAACTGGCTGCTCTTGGCTTGGACTGGCGCACGCTTCATTGGGTTAGAAACTGGCTGGATAGCCGGGCCCAAAGAGTTGTGGTAAATGGAGCCAAGTCCAGTTGGAGGCCAGTCACTAGTGGCGTCCCCCAGGGCTCGGTGCTGGGGCCGGTCCTCTTTAACATCTTCATCAATGATCTGGATGACGGCATTGAGTGCACCCTCAGTAAGTTTGCAGATGACACCAAGCTAGGTGCGTGTGTCGATCTGCTCGAGGGTAGGAAGGCTCTGCAGGAGGATCTGGATAGGCTGCACCGATGGGCTGAGGTCAACTGTATGAAGTTCAACAAGGCCAAGTGCCGGGTCCTGCACCTGGGGTGCAATAACCCCAAGCAGAACTACAGGCTGGGAGAGGAATGGTTGGAGAGCTGCCAGGCAGAGAAGGACCTCGGTGTGATGGTGGACAGTCGGCTGAATATGAGCCAGCAGTGTGCTCTGGTGGCCAAGAAGGCCAACGGCATCCTGGCTTGTATCAGAAACACTGTGACCAGCAGGGCTAGGGAGGTGATCGTCCCCCTGTACTCGGCTCTGGTGAGGCCGCACCTCGAGTACTGTGTTCAGTTTTGGGCCCCTCGCTACAAGAAGGACATCGAGGTGCTTGAGCGGGTCCAAAGAAGGGCGACGAAGCTGGTGAGGGGCCTGGAGAGCAAGTCCTATGAGGAGCGGCTGAAGGAGCTGGGCTTGTTCAGCCTGGAGAAGAGGAGGCTCAGGGGTGACCTTATTGCTCTGTATAAGTTCATTAAAGGAGGCTGTAGTGAGGTGGGGGTTGGCCTGTTCTCCCACGTGCCTGGTGACAGGACGAGGGGGAATGGGCTAAAGTTACGCCAGGGGAGTTTTAGGTTAGATGTTAGGAAGAATTTCTTTACTGAAAGGGTTGTTAGGCACTGGAACAGGCTGCCCAGGGAGGTGGTGGAGTCACCATCCCTGGAAGTCTTCAAAAGACGTTTAGATGTAGAGCTTAGGGATATGGTTTAGTGGGGACTGTTAGTGTTAGGTCAGAGGTTGGACTCGATGATCTTGAGGTCTCTTCCAACCTAGAAATTCTGTGATATTTTTGAAGTTGCCCACCTACCCTGTATCTGAATGGATGAAGGTGGTTTTGTATGTATTTATAAAGCAGTATATATAGACTTCTGTACAGAGGCACAGTGATGTAATTCTTTATTGTCTTCTTTTCCTGATAGCTTGTAACATATATATTACATTTTGACTACTTTGATGCTTCTGACAACAGTGTTGTAATGGCTTTCAGAGACCTATCCACAGTTCTAAAGCTCTCTTTCCTGAGTATAAATGGATAATCTGTAATCCTTTATTGTCACATATGGTTATTATTTTTCTTTACCTTGGCATTTACTTCAAACATCAAATTTCCAAGATTCAGTTTATTATCCATTCAAACTGTTTTGTAAGATCTTCTGGAAGTTCTTGAAGAAGACAGGAAGATATTCTGACAGATGTCTGACTCCATATTTTTTTCCTATATTCATTTGTAAATGTCTGTACTTGACACCATTAGAAACAAGATATTTGGTCAGACTCTGTATGACTGTGTTCATAGCCTTCCACTGTTCTTCATTGTCAGCTTCTGGGCTGATAAAGTGAATTTTCTGAGATCACATTTCACATTATTAATGACATACTATTAATAATTCACATTATTAATGACGTACTATCTGGTGGCTTAATTTCTAAATTAAACCACTTGATCTGGTGGTTTAATTTAGAAATTATATTAAGACATCTTTTTTTGGGGGAGAAAAAATTTAACAAAGAAAAATTAGTTTTATGCATGCATTTTGCCTTTGTTTTTTGCAGAAGATAAGACAAATATATTTTCTCACCCTAACATCTTTGGAGAAGATTTTAATTTACACTGCACTGCATAGTGACCTTTAATAATAGGCATGATTACAACTATGGTCAAAACCACTTGAGCTGTTGAGGCTTACATAATGGTTTATGCTTAAGTAATGTTCGGGAGATAGGCAAAATTTACTCTCTCCTGCACTGCACTTGTGAGAGAACAAGAATTGAGTAAGGTCAACTTTTTTTTCTGCAGCATCATTTCACTGCTCAGAGTAGTTCCACCCTTCCCTATTTCTCATTAGTATTCCTTCCTTTTTATTTGAAAAAGAATAAATAAGTTCAAGTAAAACTGTAAGCTTTCTACTGTTCTGCATTCTCCATGACAGAGAGGACTGAAAAGATTCATGTCTCCCAAAGGCTCCCTATTTTGCCTCAATGGTAAATGCTTCTGTCTGTTCTAAGATTTTACATCATCCTTCTGCCTGGGAACAATTTCACTGTCCCCTTCTTTTAATTGTCCAGGAAAAAAAAATTGATCTGAAATATTTCAACTTATTTCAAGCAGCTGTTATAACATGGTTAGTTAATTTTCAACGTGAAAATACTGTCTATTCTATCCATTCAGTGGGATTGACTTGATGACAGTGTGGAGAGTGTAATGTGGCATTAACATGAAAATGGAGACTGTTAAGTTTACTGTCTTCAGTGTGGTCTGAAGCAATATACAAATGTTTCCATGTGAAAGCACACCAACAGTTTTGATGAGCTACAGTCAAGGTGAGAAAATTTAAGCAGGATATGTATTTGTTGATTGATAATCATTATTTTTAAAAGGAAATGGTCCAAAACCAATTAAAAAAAAAATAAAGAAAAAAAAAGAAAAAAAAAAAAAGAAAAGTCTGTAAACTTTGCACTCTGTATATGTTCTAATGAAAATTATAATAAAATCCCCTTGTTACAGGTATGTATTTAATGAAAGGGCTAAAAAGTCTGAACAGAAATCCTGTCACTAAGTTTCAAGAGTTATCTGGTGCCATTTGACAATATATAAAAGGGCTGTTAGAAGCATTTCAGAAAAATGACATCAATCCAACCATTTAAAAATTAAACATTTTTTTCTTGATTTTGTGTGTTTGTCTTAGAATGCTTATCTTACAAACATGAACCTAGCTTCCAGTCTGCTTTGGAAGATTTTTATTCTTTAGGTGGTAGTAATGAGGTTAATTTCTTTACTTCAGTTAGTAAAATTTCTTCACTTCTTCAGTCGTAATTGGGGATAGAATGCTGGCAAAAACGGGGTTGCTATTGTGGAGACAATGTAAAGTTTTTGTAGTGATATATTCTTCCATCAAAGCGCAGCAGTTTTAGCTTCAAAGACAATAGCTTCACTGAAAACAAATAAAATAACCTTCCCTTTGATTTTTTTCTCTTTCTCCAGTGGCTTGTAATTAGGTTGTGGCTTAAATTTCTATAACATTTGATAGCTTACAGAAAATTTGATATTTTTAACTATTATAATTTTGGTTATATTTATTATGCATGTAAAAATTCTCTTTTTGAAGTTTGCTATGTTCTCAAACTTCATGGCATGCTGGAAAAATGACTTTCAAAGGATATTGTGCATTACATTAAAATTTGTAATGTGTCTTGAAAAAGAACTTTGAATTGAGTTCCATTTTGCATTAGAAAATAATCTCTCCATTTACCTTCTGAATATCAATCATTATTTATAGATGGTATCAAGATTAATCTTTTCAGTATGTTTTCATTTGACATCTTCCAATAGTCCAGTTATTATTTTACTTTTCTGAGACATTTTAATCTATTAGCCTTTTTGAGTTGGAAAATCCATATATATTATTTTATACATTATTTATTTACATATTAATATTTTCTATACAGTGTATGTCATTCCACATTGTGCTGGGTCTGGCTGCCTTTTATATTATGCTCTGCTTTTGACAGCAACTGGATATGAAATTTGGGTCTTCATTGAGCTGTGATGATTAATACCCTTTCCTTCAATGCTACAGGTAATTTAGAACCACGTAAAATGTATTTTCTTCTTCAGTGATCATTAGTTTGCTTTTACCAACTTTGAAATTTATTTAACATCAGTTTACCACTGACCATTTCATCATTGTCAGTTTTCATATATATGAAAGCAGGTCCTTTTATATTAGCTTTCTGTCTCCAGCTGAGCTTTTGGTCTATACTAATTCTTTGCATCTCATCCTATGACTGCACACTTCCTCTTGTAACCTCAGGTCAAGGAGCTTTTGAAAGTCTAAATAAATGATATCAATCTCTTTCAGCTATTCAATTTGAACACATTTATGAAGATGTAGTAAACTAGTGAAATACAACTTTCCTTTGCAGAAATACTGCTATTTAGAAACAGAAATGTTTTTAACTGTAAAATACACATTTAATTAATGCACTGTAGTTAATAACTAACAAGTATTAACATCTGATCTTGTGACCTTACTTGTGAAAAACAAGCAGCTATATTGGAAAATATTTTGGGTTGGCATTAAAATTAAGATACAGAAAATAATTTCTGTGATGGATGTGTCCTTGAAACAGTTATGAACATGATCTACTAAAGTCTTTCCAAAGACTACAGTGCAGTACCATGGATAGTATTTTTGTGAACATTTGTAGTTATTTTTGTGAAAAAATAAATCACAGATGGGGAAAATCAAAACTCATGTTGTTGAAAAATGAATAGATTCAGTGGTATGAGGGCCAACTGTGCTTGAATTTAAAGAAGAAAAAAAAAAAAGAAAAAAAAATTGAGCTCATGATATTAAAAAAATGCAAAAGCAGTGAAGAATAACCTGGTGTGAAAATCTTATGGATAAATTTATTATTAAGTGATGGGAAAAGAAGAGGAAGAGAAGAAAGACAACAAAACTTGCCAATTTAGTCTGTTCCTAAAATGATCTAATATATGTAGATGTTGAAGATACATATTTATTCCACAACACAAAGGACCTAATAACATATTTAGCACTCCACTTTCTTGACACTGTAGGAGCTCATGGTACTTCATGTTTTCAGTTCACTGTGAGAAAGATTTCAAAGCATGGTTCAGTGCTTTGCTGTACTGTACAGCAGAGAAGGTATATTGGATTTGGGAGTTACAAATGAAGAAGTAAGCAAACTGGATTAATCCTGGTAAGTAAGACTTGAGTCACAAAGTTAAGAAGATTATCCTGATGTTTTAGAGCAAACATTTTGATGTGACTTTTTGAATGGCATAACACTATTTTTTTTCCAAAGTTAACTTAAAGATGTGTTCAGTGCATTTTATAAGGACATACTAATGAATGTGTTTGCTCAGATTAGCATTTGCTCTTAATTCTAGTTGAAAAATTTAGGAGTCTCTGTTTAGTAAAATACAATTCAGTTTTTGCAATAAACACTGCAGCAGCATGGCTGAAGATAAAATGGAATATAGTTACCAGTCCTGCAAATATTATTTTCAAAAGCTTCCAAATGGTAGAAGTGGAATTTGTAGCATGTGAACTGATAAAGAAATATGATATAACAAATAACAGATTCTTTTTATTGCACTACTGTAATTTTAAAGTAACTTGAGTGTTTCAACAAAGTTACAGACATTTAACTAAGTTTGTGATTTTTAAATGAATTGAATTGAAATAATGTTATTATAGATAGAACAGGAGGGTAGGGAGAACACTCTTCAACTGACTGTGACATGCGTTATTTGACTTAAGCTTGAGCTTAGTATATAGTGTGAATGTAAGCACAAAAGATTTGTGACAGGTAGAGACAAAGGTACAAACGTATCTGTAATCAAAACATTATGATAATTGGTGCCACTTTAATGTTACTTTATTTGAAATTACTGCTATATCATCTCTTAATAATTCCATTTGCATGTATATAGAAATGCAATATCTATAATTTTGTATAACATTTTTCTCCTTAAAAGGAAGGAATAAGAGCTCACATACTAGACCTACTGAAAAAAAAAAAAATTATATATATATTTTTTTGTAGCGAGTAGACTAACCTGACATTGTCAACAACTTTTGATTTTAATATCTGATTTTTAATGCTTCCAAGACTTTTACAATAAAGAACAAAGATTGTACAGCTGGGTACTGACTTTATTTTTGATGAAACAATGTTAAGACCAATCTCTACTGTGTACTTGAGGGACAGATCCTAAGGCTATGTTTAAACATATTCAAACTAATTAGATGCTATTCCACTCAAAACTTTCTCAGGGTGATGTAGAGCTACAAATTTAATAAACTGCTATTTTGAGAGAGCACATGGAAACTTTTTTCCACATAGGCTACTCCCTTTCTTAGAGGTATTACGAATTTGAATAATTTACTTAATATTTTTTTTCGACTTTAGATATTGTGACAGGCTATTTTAAGTACAAATTATGTTCAGCTATACTTTCTACTGTTTACAACATTTAGAGAATAACCTTACCAGAAGAGAGTTTATGCCTCTATAAAGTAAAACAAATAAACTATCTGTAAATCTTTTTCTGTATATCAAGATTAGGTTTCCTTATAGCAAGTCCTGGATGAGGCTCGCTAGGGCAGTGGTCATAGCACAAAGACTGATGCTATTCAAGAAGTGCTTAGACAGCATTCTTAGACATATGGTTTACAACTCCTAGGTTGTCCTCTGTGAAGACAAGAGTTGGTCTTGATTATCCTCATGGGTCCCTTCCAAATAGGTCCCTTCCAAGTAGTTCTATGATTCTATGATTCTGTGATTCACAGAATGGTTAAGGGACCTCTGAAGGTCACCTAGTCCAACCCCCCCAGGAAGGATCACCTAGAGCACATTGTGCAGGATGGCATCCAGGCAGGCTTAGAATAACCTCTCCACAACGTCTCTGGGAAACCTACTCCAGTGCTCTGTTACCCTCACAGTAAAGAAGTGCCCCCTCATATTCAGCTGGAACTTCCTGTGCCTTGGTTTGTGCCCTTTGCCTCTCATCCTGTTGCTGGGCAAAACAGAAAAGAGACTGGCATCTTGACACCATCCCCTCAGGTATTTATACACGTTGATGATGTCTCCCCTCACTCGTCTCTTTTCCAGATCCAGTTCTCTAAGCCTGTCCTCATATGACAGTGTGTAGCAGTTAATAAATTCCTATTTTTTTTTTCTCATTTCTGTAATGCTAATTGGTGTAGCAAACTCAAGAAAGGTTCACTTTAAGAAAGATTTACCTTTTCGCAGCTTACTAAGGAGCATAGTTTTGGCCAGGGAAAAACAAACAAACAAACAACAACTAACAAAATGAAGTTCATATGGAACCTAGATTCATTTTTAGGGGCTTAGCAGTCCTGAATTCTAAGAGCAGTTTGAACAGTATAGTTTCTCAAGCTTCATGCTCAAAAAATATTAATTAAATGTTAATTTGGACTGTTTTCAACCAACTCAACTGTCTGAAATTGACAATTATTGCTTCAGAAACCTTTTGCTTATTACCATATTCATTTTAAATACTTAGTAAGATTTTAATTTACACAAAGAGTAACTTGAAAATTAAGCAGGATATTTAAAATTAAATGGAAGGTGAATTTCTAAATGTGTTGAAATAAGTGGAGAACAATGATTTCCATACTTTAAGTAGGTTAATATGTTGCCAAATCACCCAATATAATACTGGATAACTTCTTTAAGTTTCTGAAATTCAACCACTGCTATTATCTACACACGTAACAAATAGATTACAAGAAAAGTACTATAATGCAATATAATTATTCCTTTTTTTTTTTTTTTTTTTTTTTTTTTTTTTTTGGGGGGGGGGGAAAGCATAGATATTCAAATTTTCAACTATAAAAATACTTTTGGGAGAAGATATTCTCCTGTCTCTCTCTCTCTAAATACATTGAGACGTTGAGATTATAGAATATTATTACCAGTATTCAGAAGTAAATAGAGGTTCAATGACTTCTTTAAAGCTTTACTTTGCATATTGTATAGTACGTTTACTTCAGTTTCTCACTCATGGCAACATAATGTCAAATATTCTTATGTTTATAAATCAGTCAAGCACATTATTTATATAGTAATAATTATGTGGAACACTTTGCTAAGAATTATGCAGTTCATGAGTGCTGCCAACTTGTAAATATATTTTTAATGGCTGTGGTATTTCCAGACAGTTATATTAGAATTTTTCTTTAATTTCTACACTTCATTTATATACAGATAATAATAATCACTAAAAATAAGCTGTTGTACAGTTTGTAGAGTAGTTTTCTCTAGTAGAGGTGAGCTAGACTGGAAAATATATAAAATACAAAAGTACTGATTACAAGTAGAAAGGAAGATAACAAATTTTTCTTGCCGTTCTAGAGTGTTAAAATGGCAAATGGTGCAGAAAGAAATCATGGCTATTGCTTCTTCTTCGGTATGTACAAATATTTTATTAACACTGTCTATTCATCATTAACTGCTCCAAATCTAGGAGTGAATGATTAAGTATAAGCAGCATTTCTTAATTTTTTTTTTTTTTTTAATATCTTGCAGTGGTACTTTTATTGGTACAGTACTTGTTACAATTTGTCTAATTTCCAGACTCACAGTTTTACCTCTTTACTACAGTTTACTAAATAAAATCATATGGTTGAATAAAATGTGTGAAAGAACTAGGCATTTTTCACATAAGTATTTTGGCAAAAACAAAAAGGAAAATGGAAAGGGTGACTAAAACTCCAGTGTGGCTCTTAATGTTCTTTTCAAAGAACAGAAATGTGAAACTATTAAGTGAACACATGTATCTTATGACTTCTAGCGAAGAGTGGCCTTTGACTTTTATCTGTTTAGTAAAAGAGCAAGAGAGGATAAGAGAAGTATAAAAAATAAATAAATAAAAGATTATTGACTAAAAATCACAGTAAATGTCTGTGATGTGTTTTCCTTGGCTAACAGTCAGGTGCCCAATATGTTGCTCTCTCACCCTGCCTGCTCAAAAGGAGAGGGGGAGAAAATACATAGAAAAACTTTTGGGTTAGATAAATCTTGGACAAAATGGACTCAATGTAGGGAAGATTCATTTAATTTATTGCCAATTAATAGCAGAATAGAGCATTAAGAACTAAGAGCAAACTAAAACCACCTCCCCTTCACCCCTCCTCCTTCTCTCCCCCTCCCCCCCCCGCCTTTTTTTTTCTACCTCTTCCTCAGCCTGAATGTTTTTTTTGTCATTGTATTTATAGGGAATCAGAAGGCTATGACATAGCAGACTAAGAATGGAAAAGTATTGGTAAAATAAGCCTGAAGAGCCATTATGCCAGTGGAAATTAAATCTTGTATAGAAACTTCAGTGTTTCATGAACAACATAACAAAGTAGTTATCAGGCTCTGGGTTTGTCATGCCAAAAATTTTGAGCTGTGATTATGTGATACCTGCAATAGTCATATTTTCTTATGTAGTTCTGATTTCTAAAAAATTTTGAAGTGTTTTATCATATACCTGTAATCTAACCGCCTACTGTTGTTCTTTTTCCTCCTTAATTATCTGTATTAATATCTAGGGAGATTTTACTAATATTTCTGTTTTGTTACCTTCAATGACTTTAAAAATTCATGTTCAAAATTAAGGTTAAGTCAAAGGAAAGAATTATGTTCTATTTAAATTTGTATTTCCTTGCAGAGGCAATATGTTGATTTGACTCTAATATGCTACCATCAAACTAAAGATCAAATGTAAAAGGTGGTTTCCATTGGCAGAAATAGATTCCTTTCCCCCCCCCCCCCCCAAACTATGGCATAGAGATCTAAAAATATAAAAGTCACTGCATATATATATATTTTTTAATTAGAGTTTATTTTATTGCTTGTTACCTCCTAATGCCTGTTTTCATATACTGTGTATACTGCATGCCATACATTTTAGAGACATTTGGGAAGCATATTAAACACAAATGAAGTGAGTGTAGAAGGAAAGGAGAAGGAATAGGATGAAAGCAAATCATGTTAGCACCTTGTTTTGCTATTACTCTTTTAATTACTTTCTAATGTTTCCTTTATGAAACAATATGTAGACCAATATAGAATTTTAATGTCTTTGATTTTTTTGTGTCTGATGATTATAATTATTAGATCACAGAACAGAATCACAGAATATCCTGAGTTGGAAGGGACCCACAAGGATCATTGAATCCAATTCCTGGATCCACACAGGACCACCCAAAAATAAAACCATATGTCTGAGAGTGTTGTCCAAATGCTTCTTGAACTCTGGCAGGTGTGGTTGACATGATACTGATAATTTGGAAGTATGTTTCCCAAAGCTGAATAATATCTTGAAGAAAATATGAAGGCTTCATCCATCCTCCTGGCTTTGTCTCTGTTCTTTTTTCAAATCATAAGTTATCTGATGTAATACACCCTTGATTTTGTATTACTTACTCATTTATTGTGTCTTTTCTTTATTCAATGTCATTGCCTGATGTAATCACAGAATTATTTTTGGTCTTTTCCAGCCAAGAGACTATGAACTAGAGATCATTTTACTTTATACAATAATATATATTACATTCACTTAAACTCACACACTATTTTTTTTTTTTTAATCAAATGTGAACAGCTAGCCAAGTGTAAACTTCTCTGCACTCACTGCTTCAGAAGTTCACCTCCCACTACAATCCACAACAAGTAGCTTTCTAGCATTCAATCATACAATTACAGATTAAATTAGATTGGAAGAAATCCCTTGAGCAACCAAAAGCGGAGCTAACTTCACAGTAAGATCGTTCCAGATAAAAAGAATTCTGAGATGTTCTAAGGGCCTTATGAAGCTCAAAGTTTCTTATAAGCTTTAGATTTCTGGATTAGATGTCACTTAATGTCTTTTAACCCTCAACTTGCACTACATCCATTTTATGAGGTCTGAGCTTTAGCTTGCAGAGTATTGCGTATATAAGGATAAATGGTGCTATGCTCTGCTACATAAAATAAGTTCTTTGGCTTAGCACATAGGAGGGAATTTCCAGTTGTCTGAGAAATGCTTCTCTAGGATTTGAATGAAAACTATTAATTTCCTAGTTATCAGGAAGCCATAGGTTAACTCATAAGTGTCATTTATGGAGTACTAATAAGCTGAGGATGTTAATAGAATGTTGTTCTTGTTCTTGTTGTTCTTGTTCCTTTGCCTGTTCCCATTCCTGTTCCTGCTCCCGTTCCCATTATTGTTGTTGTTATTGTTGTTGTTCTTCTTCTATTAGTTGTTTTCTTGTGTACATTGTATCTATTTTATCATTTAGTCAAGTCCTTGCAAATATTTAGAACTATTATAGCAAAACTGAAAGAGACAGATTTAAGGATCAGTTTAATTTGCCTAACTTCAGCTACACGTTTTCCATTGTTCTAACCAGTTTAGCTGAAAGAGATTTGAAAAGGCTTTGCTTGTAGGAGTAGACAGAGAGGTTAGGTGGAGGCATTCTCAGTTTGGAGAGTCATATAAAAATCAAGAAGAGAGCTGTATGAAGTAAAATCTCTCTTTTATGAAAATAATTTCAAAAGCTGATCTTTGCACCAGAACTCTTAAAATTAACATTATCCTAAAAAAAAAAAAAAATAGATATGAAGAACAGATTTGATGCTTTGCTGGTAGTCATATAATTAAAGAGACTTGGAACCAATGGGACTCTGGAACTTGCTACAGGCTATATTTGTTCTTCCATATCTACAGATACTTTAAAAAACAATGAAATTTAGATGCATTGAAAGTTACAAATGTCAACAAATCTACTGTGGAAGAGTAATGTGATCCTCAAGATGGTTCATGGGCATGCCAGATACTACTTCTAAATGTACAACGATCTGTATACTATATGATTTTTTAATACTTCTTGCCATGGAAGTATTTGATGGTAGTCTGCTGGAGGAAAGTATTGCCTCTGTCATCTAAAATGACAGCATCACACCAGAAATAGTTACATAAGATGACAATATTTTTGTCTAAACCATATGATTTCAGGCAAATGGAATGACATAAATGAATTATATTTCCAGAATTTGTATTAATTGAATGTGACTTTTGAACTAACATTGTCATAAGTGTTATTCAATCTCCTACCCTTCACCAGTAGGCTCTGAAATCCAGTGATACAGTAATACTGTACAGTAATACTGTACAACTGTGGGAAGTATATCCTGGAATATTACATGTTGGACATTCATGTTAGGAAAAGGTAGCCAAGGCGAAAAAAACACTACTGAGTGTCAAACTACAGTAGCTCCTACTTGTCTGTTCCTTAGATCACGTGACTAATTTGTGAACATATAATTTAATTTACCTCAAACACAGCAGAAGAACAGGGGGACATATTTTGTAGAGATTAGTAGATAAAGGATTGGCACTACAGAGCGACAAACTACAATCTGAGCTCAGTGGGTATCACTTCCATTTGGCCTGCTGACTAGCACATTAGCAAACTTGACAGTCCACCACACGCTTAGCTTGGAGACAGCCACATGCTTCCTCTTGCTCTGCTGGTGATGAAGGACGTTGGAAATGGCTTTTAATCTTTTAAGGTCTGTTGTGGTAGGGCAGAGGTACAGGGTAACTGAAGGACAATGGGATCCAGGATTCTCCCAGGAGCTGATATTGAAGAAACCAGTCTGTAGAAACTGCACTTTGCAAAATCTGTTCAGAGGACACCTACTTAAAAGTTTTGCTGGTTGTATACATGCTTTATGTCTGTACAGTTACAGACTAACTAACTGTAGTGGGTTTACGTGGCAATGTTTTGGTAGCAGGGTGTGGGTGGGGGTGCGGGGGAGGGGAATGGGGGGAGGGGGCTTCTGCAAGAATCCAGAAACTGCCCCATGGTAGATAAGGGCCCCACTTCTGTCCAGAGCTGGGCCAATAAGTGATGTTGTTTGTGGCTCTGAGAAAGGGGAAAAAAAAAGCTTCTGCTCAACAGCATCTGTGAGAGAGTGAGGAGTGAGAAACAGCCCTGCAGACACCAAGGTCAGTGAAGAAAGGGTGGGAGGAGGTGCTCCAGGCACCAGAGCTGACATTCCCCTGTGGCCTGTGGAGAGCACCATGGCGAAGCAAGATTGTTCCCCTGCAGCCCATGGTATACCATGGAGGAGCAAGTTTCCATGGGCAGTATATGGAGAACACCATGGTGGAGCAGGTGGACCTGCCTTGAAGGAGGCTGCGGCTTGTAGAGGACCCGCACTGAAGCAGATTCTGGGTGGGACCTGTAGCCTGTGGAGAGGAGACCATGCAGGAGCAGGTGACGTAGTAGAAGTTGCTGCCCATGGGGGATCCGTATTGGAGCAGTTTGCTCATGATGGATGGACACCATGGTACGGGCCCATATTTTGAGCAGTTATTGAAGAGCTGCTGCCTGTGGGAAGCCCCCACAGGCTCAGTTTGGGAAGAATGGCATCCCGTGGGAGGGACCCCACGTGGCGCAGGGGAACTCAAGGGGAACACAAGGAGGTGCAGAGACAAAACGCTATAGACTGACTGCAACCCTCATTCCCCTCTTCCCCTGTGCTGCTTAGGGAGAGGAGGTGGAAGAGGGTGGATAGCAGGGAAAGGTTTTTTTGGTTTCTTTCCTTTGTTTCTCACTTCTCTAGCTTGTTAGTAATAGGCAGTAAATCTTAGTATCTTACTAATCTGAGTCTGTTTTGCTCATCACAATAATTGTTGAGTGATCTCGCCATCCTTATCTCAACCCTTGAGCCCTTTGCATTGAATTTTCTCCCCCTTTCCTTTTGAGAAGGGGGAGTGAGAGAGTGGCTGTGGTGGAGCTTGGCTGCCCAGCAGAGTAAAAGCAACACATTAACACTGGAAGACAACAAATAGTAGTATTACCAATAGTGTTTTCTGTAGAGCATTGTGGAGGAGTGAGTTTCTAAATTTCATCACTTATGCACAAATTTCTTTACCTGCACATTTAAGTTCTGGAAATGAGACTTGTTTGGGATGAAATTGGTAAGACTGCCTAACTTGCAACTACTGGTGAACAAAATTAATATAATATGAGAATAAGTCAATGCCTCAGAAGGTGTAGACCTACTTTCATGATGCGTGTGTTCTGTCAAAGGGGATGCAGTTGTAGAAAGCAAAATACTCTTGTTTTATCTGGCCTAGCATTGCCTTTAGTGTAAAGCTGTACTATCTGTAAAGAACATGCAGATGGTCTGTCATTTTCCCTTTGTTTCTTCCCTTGAGGTAATGCCTATGGAGATGCTGAAAGGTTTAAAAATTACTGTCTCAAAAATCTCATGCAATAGAAAGTAAAAAGTGAAGCAAAGAAACTAAGCAAAAAAAAAAATAAGGAACAACAGAGGAATGCATCTCCCAAGTCCACACAGGTAAGAAATGCTTGAGTTCCTTTAGTGTCTGAGCCTAGGTAAACCATCTTTTAGTTACGGTTTTCCTCTTATGTCCCTTCTGGGAAAAAAAAAAAAAAAAAAAAAAAAAAGTACAGCAGACAAATGGCTTGCTTGGACTGGTTGGATACTTTTAAGGTAAGATTCCTAAGAGAGGAAAGAGGGGAAAGGGATCACAATTTTAATAGGAAAAAAATGGCTGGCAGCTTCAGGAAAGTTGAGATAAACAATTGCATTTAAGGCAGCTACAATAATTTTCAGAAGTTTTGCTCTGAACCTTTGGCATTCCGGTCATTAACTTCTGCTTCAATAGTGGTTATTTAGATGTTATATTGCATTATCAAGGGGATTATAAAAGCCTTTTGAAACCAGCAGGTTCTACTTTACACTGTAGTAACCTCATCAATGCTATACCAATCATCACTAGATTCATTTTTTGCCATGGAAACTAATTTAGCTTGCTTGGAGAATTCATAATAGCATTTTCCTTTGTTGGGTTTTCTTTCTAACGTGGTGACAAGGATGAATCCTTGTGAAAGACTTAACTCTTTAACATACTGTATGTTCTACATACTATATGTTCTAGCTTTATTAGTATTATTATAGGTGTAATGAAACAACAGATCTTTCATTTTTTCAACATAGTCACATTAGAGTGAATAATTTTTCTCTTCTTGGTGATGATTTATAGGATATGAATATATGCCTATCTATTAAAAGAGCCCCAAGCCATGAAACTTGGATTTAGAATATTCCATATACACATATATTTCATAGCCATATTTACCACTGAGATTACTTAAGTAAACAAAAAAAACAAACAAAAACCTAAGAGTGAAATTAGAATCTGGATCTCAATCAGGAAATGACTCTTCTCACCAAAAACTTGTAAATGGATCTGAGGGCTTCCTTTGGTGTTCACTTTTGGTTGTTGTCCAAAAGTGTTGTTGTCTTCTAGATTTGAGGCATCTGTATATAAATTTTCTAAGCCATGGCAGAAGAGATTTTCTTTTCCCAGATCGTTATAATTAAGATGAAATGGATTAGTCAGTAACATAGTATCTTCTTAGATTATAATATGATATGACTTTTGCTTCAAAGAACATACAGTTTTACCTGATGCTCTATGATGCTAGTCCACTTCCAGATCAAAGGAGTTTTGCAAAAGGTCTCTTCCTCTGCCATGATATCAGAACATTTTTGTTCATAATAGGAACTCATGTTAACAGTTTCAGGATCTATTTTGCCAAATGACAGCAAATGGAACTTTAACCAACAGCAACAGTGCTCTGTAAAAACCTAACTGTAAGTGATTTACAAAGAATTAGTGACCTGGCACTCAGTGGATTGTGTAATAAATGCAGTGTTCTGTGGAGATCATGATTTATTGAAAGGAAAACCTAATCAGTCAGACTGGAGCTTCTGTGCCAACCTGTTTTGTAATTAGCCCACATGAAAGTACGATAAATTTATAAAAAGGCTATGTTTAATGACACTTTCCTTTTGAGGCTGTATACTCTCTATTTGTAAGGCTTTATTAAGACATCTTATATCTTTTAAAAGCAAAATTAGAAGTGTTTTATATTTGATAATTACTCTTGCTTTCTGACAGTCTTCAGGGTTTGTTCAATCATTTATTTTAAAAAGAGAGTGACTACCTTTGGAAACTAACCTTTAGTTTTAAGAGTACTGCTTTGCCAAATAAGAAAAATGTCTTCTGTGTATGTGCTTCGACAGCAATCTTGATGAAGGAATGAGTGAGAGTCTTTCCTACCTAGACTGAAACAGCTTCCTGCTAAACACATTGCTGTTTTGGAAACTGAATTTTTCATGCATTGGGTGCATGGAGCTTCTCAATGAAATGCTTATGTACAGATTACTGTGTATTGGTGTGATTTGTGTATTGACAGTAAATGCTAGTAGTAACTGACATCAAATCCACATTGCCCACAGTTGTGCTCCTGTGTATCCCTTCACTGTTTCTCTACCTCACTCATTCTTATGGCTCACCATTCAGGATCTGCAATGGCATTTCGATGTCTTCCATTCTAGTTGCATGATCAGCACAGTGCAGCTGTTCTGTGATGATTGTTGCTTTATTCCCTGAAATACCAGTGTTTTCCAAAACTTTATTATTATAAATGTTATTCTGCTATATCCTGTACAATATGGCGCACAGATGGTGCAGATGAAACCCATTTAAAAGTTGTATGTCATCTATAGAAAGATAATATTTCACATCCTTTATAGTAAAGTGGGTATTACTACCACTGTGTAGAGGTTTTATTTAGTTTGAGATTTTCTGCTGTGCTCTTTCCAAATTCTGCACAGACAAAAATTCTAATCAGACCAAAGATATGCCATATCCGGTAGTGCATTTTGTCAGGCCCTTGTACAAAAGGCTGTCATCTGATATATTGCTAAACCAACAAAATCATTTGGTAAGTGCCAGCCATATATTACTATTAAACTTAACTATAATTTGGTGAAGACCAAACTGGTGAAGGCTTATCTACCACTTCAGTGCTTTTCCATGTTAATGACTCCCTACCTCTTCACAACCAATATTTCTAAAGACAATAATCAGAAATTATTTGAGCCTCAAGACCAAAGGTTTTACTATACAACACTTCACAATTGCTTAGGAAGATTTTTGACAGTTTCAACACCTGTTAAGTTTAAGTAACTTCCACATTATGAAAAATAATCTAGGTCAATCTTCTTGCTTTATTGGTGAACAGCATGGCTGGAAGACAGAACGATATTGAGCTCTAAGTCTTTTTTATCTGTTTACTTTTGTGCTAAAGGCATAGAGGTAAGTCCCTATGCCTTTATCCCAACTGTCCCAACTGCCTCTATCAAAGACTATATAATAGAACAGTCTTGATACGTCATGGTGTCAGGACGCTTTTGTGGAAACCAAAATTTTAAGGTAGCTAACAGGCATGAAGTCTACTGACAGTTGTAAATGTGCCTATCAGATTACTGAATACAGAGAATACAAAAAATCTGACTTCCTTCACAGTTCAAGAGTGCTAAGTGTAGTTTTGCTTGTATCTTCTTTCAATCTGAAGCTACAGATGAGTGTTAATATACTACAGCAATTGCTCCTTCCTTCCTTTTTTTATTTTTATTTTTTTAATGGTGTCTTTGACATGGTGTCTTTGACATTTTTTAATGGTGTCTGAGATATGTGGAGAAATGGAAAGCGTTTCAGTGTGTATATAAGAAATACCACCATTGTATTATTAAATTCAGGTAATTTCACATTTTGATTGCATTGCTGAATTAGTTAAGGAAGTTACATTTAAGCCTGTATGTAATTTGTAGGTTGTTGTTCTGCTGAGAACTGTATGAGAATGTAAAAGTGATTTTTCTTTAAATGTCATTATTAACTTTGGTAATGTCTTTTTATAAGTAGCAAGGGTAATTGTGTAAATTATCACAGTGATTGGTTCTTTATTATTACAAATGACTAGCTGCTAAATCAAATTATTTTTGTTTGTGATAACATTGTTTGCAAATTTGAGTTTCTCCTGCTGAGTGTCTTATTTGACTGGATTTGGTTGTTGATCAAAAAGCCTCTTTGCCTCTAAACCAATAGCTAAAAATAGATCAGATACAGTCCAACCAGCATCTGTTGCATCCATAGTCCTGAGTCCTTTAATTCATACTACTGTTGTATCATGTACTTAACAAGATGTCATTGAGTTGATCATAGATACAGCTGATTTTTTTTTTCCCTTGTTAGGAGGAAGTTAATGACTTAACAGGTTGAGCTTTTAATGTTTGTTAAACAACATGTTATTTTAGTTTCCTCTCCAGTTTATGGACACACAGTAATACTAAGCCAATTACAGAGCTTTCATTTACTCAAACATTTCCCATAAAGTTTATCTGATTGTCATTATATTGCAATTATTTTTATTAATTATTATTTACTGAGTTAATCCAAGACTCGGAGAAAATGTCTTTCTTGTCCCCTGTGCTATCAATATTGAGACAGACTTCTGGAATTCTTAACATAAAGCTTCTAAGTATGGACTCAGCATCTGTTTGAAATGTCTGTGATCTGGATAACCTTGCTAGAAAATAAGATTTTGTTTTCATTAATTATGTTTTGGTTAGCTGCATTAGGGTCTATCCCATATACAGTCAGTGCTAATCTTTTGACAAACAAATTAGGAGATCACTTTGGAGTTTTATTTAAAAAATAAATAAATAAAGTTTACTAAATCTGCCCCTCTTCCCCTGATTGTTGCTGCTTCTTCCTTTTCCATTTCCCTCTCTCGAGGAGTAGTTGTACTTAGAAGTTGAACTCTTTGAATTCTGTGTCACCTTTTGAAGAGGTCATTCCCTGTTCTAGCAGGGAAAGGAAGGGCCTTAAGCAGACATTGATTGCACTGCTTCCTTTACACAGGCTTGGCTTCAACTTCACTCACATGCATTTACAGCACTGGAAATTACATGCCATGAAAAAGCTAGCTCTTATACAGCTATAAATCAGAGATAATTCTATTATGCTCTTTGGAATCAGATCAGAGAAAGTGAATGAAGACTAACAGCATACTTTTCTATCCAAATTATTCTCTGGAAGATACTAAGCAAATAAAGGAAACAACCTCATTTTGCGTAATACTTTTTTTGCAAAATACATACTTGATGTTTCCATATTCCTTAGCATTTTCAAGTAATACTTACCCTCATAAATGTGTGCCTCCAACTACCACAGATATCATTAGAAATAGCATTTAATTATAGAAAAGCTAATAGTACAGTTTTTCTTCCCCTTAAAAGCTACTTTGCTTGAGAATATTACTAGAACTGATTAACATTTTGTTTCTAGAAATTATGTAAATGTCTACTGCTTTTTTTCTGAGTATTATTAGCATGCTCCTTTAGTTGTAAATTTTGCTTTCTTGAAGAGTTTTAATCCTCCTGTATTTTCTATGCATCTCTAATTTTGGGACAGGACGTCTGAGCACAATGACAAAACACAATAACCATTTTTAACAGTAAGAGGGACATAGATCTCAGATAATGGCTGAAAGAGCTGTGTAGGATTCCTCCTCACCCCTGGAAGCCTCAGCAATGGAAAGAGCATCTGCAGGACTACAGCTTATACCTAACAGTAGAAGTCATACCTTGTTATATGATTATAGTTCTATAGTTCCCATCTTGGACAGAATAAGTATCTAATCAAGAATATAAAATTTGGGGTCTTCTTTATTTTTTATTTTTTGGGGTCTTCTTTATTTTAAATTTGGGGCCTCAATAGGATGGGGACAAATGAATCAGGAAGAAAAGAACACAAAACCAATCAGAAGATTCAGCATTTCTTGAAACCTTTAAGTCAGGCCTGGCTTTCTTATTATTTTTTTTCCAAAAGAGAAATTCAATTTTAACCACATTACTTGGATTTAATAAGGCTTTTTGTTTTGTTTTGTTTTGTGTCAGTGACAAATATTGTTTTTTTGTTTTTTTGTTTTTTTTTTTTTGGAGAAAAATAGATCTGGATAAAATAATGTGTGTGTTCCCCCACTGGCCCTGGAGTAAACACGGGACTTCCAGATGTTCAGTGTTATAAAATACGCTTTACTGTTTTTTTACCATTATTGTGGTAGCATTGATTTGTTTTACAGGTCTCTCCCCCCAGTATCCCCACTCCCCTGCTCCCTCCACCTCCCCATTTTGAGGATTAAAAACGTACAGAATCACAGAATCATCAAATATCTTGAGCTGGAAGGGACCCACAAAGATTACTGAGTCCAACTTCTGTCTCCACGCAGGACCACACAAAAATTAAACCATATCATTGAGAGCATTGTCCAAATGCTTATTGAATGTCAGCAGGCTCTGTGCTGTGACCACTTCCCTGGGTTGTTCCAGTGCTCAGCCAGGGCACTTCTCTCAGTGAAGAACCTTTTCCTAACATCCAGCCTGAAGTTCACCTGTCCCAGCTCCATGTTGTTCCCTTGCGTCCTGTTGGTCTCCACAGAGAGCAGAGCTCAGTCCCTGCTCCTCTGCTCTCCTCATGCGGAAGCTGCAGGCTGCCATGGGGCCTCCCCTCAGCCTGCACTGTTCTGGGATGAACAAACCAAAGGATTTCAGCTGCTCCTCTCATGTCTTGCCCTCCAGACCCTTCACCATCTTTGTAGCCCTCCCCTCTAACAGTTTTATGTCCCTTTTTTTTTTTACTGTGGTGCCCAAAACTGCACACAGTGCTCAAGGAGAGTCTACACCAGCATAGATGAAAGTGGGACAGTCCCTTCCCTCATCTGGCTAGCAATGCTGTGCCTGATGCACCCCAGGGTATTGTTGGTTCTTTTGGTGGCCAGGGCACACTGCTGACTCATATTCAATTTAACATTGACCAGATCTCACAGATCACTTTCTGTGGGGTTGATCTTCAGTCTCTCATCCACCAGGCTGTATAAAGTTGTATAAAGTTATCCCAGGTTCAGGATCTGGCGCTTGCTATTGTTAAGCTTCGTATTGTTGGTGATTGCACAGCTCTCTGGTTTGTCAAGATCTCTTTGTAAGGCCTTTCTGCCTTTGACCAAGTCAACAACTTCTCCCAATTTAGTGTCATCCACAAACTTATTAAGCATACCATCAAGTCCTATATCCAGGTTATTTACGAAGATATGAAAGGGAAACTGGTCTTAAAATGGAGCGATGGGGAGCCACACTACTGACTGGTCACCATCCTGATGTAGTCCCATTTCCTATAATCCTTTGAGCCTGACCCATCAGTCAATTTCTTGCCCTCCATATTATGTATATGTCTAGCTGTATGCTAGACATTTTGCCGTAGAAGGATACTGTGAGAAACAGTATTGAAAGTTTTGCTGAAATCCCAAAAGATTACATCAACTGGCTTCCCTTGGTCAACTAGGTGGGTAGCCTTGTCACAAAAGGAAATTAAGTTTATTAAGCAGGACTTTCATCTCATGAACTCATGTTGGGTATGACCAATGACTTTGGCCTTCCCTTGTGTTTCAATAACTCCCAGGATAATTTTTTCCATAAAATTCCCAGGCATTAAAGTTAGACTGATAGGCCTGTAATTAACAGGGTCTTTCTTGCCCTTCTTGAAAAATGGAACAACATTGCCAGCTTCCAGTCAATTAGGACTTCTCCAGATTCCCAAGACCACTGAAAAATAATTGAGAGGTCTCATGAGGACATCAGCCAGCTCTCTGAGTACTCTGGGATGAACCCCATCAGGCCATTGAGTTACATGCATCCAGCTGGGGCAGCAAGTTCTGCACAAGTTTAGACTTGGCCACGAGTTTGTTGTTACTGCAGTCTCAGTCCTCTAACTCAGGACACACCTGGGAGCCCAGAGCCCACCATCAGTGTTGAAGACAGAGGCAAAAAAGGCATTACATTTTTCTGCTTAGTCTACATCCCTATTTGTGACCATCCTAATCAAGTAACAGACACATTTCTTTGGTCCTTCTTTTGCTGTTAATGCATTAGCAACAACAAACTTTTTATTATCCCGCATACTACTGGACAGCTTCAACTCTAATTGAGCTTTGGCTGAATGAATTTTCTCCCTACGAAGGAAAACAGCATCTCTCTAGTCCTCCAGTGTTGCCTAACCTTGCTTCCAGTAGCTATGCATTTTCTTTTTCCACCTCAGCTCTAGATGAAGATCCTTGCTCAGCCAAGCTGACCTTCTACCCTGACTGCTTGACATTTGAGAATTGCCTGCTCCTGTTCTCTTAAGAGGTGAGAGTCACCAAACTAATAAACCACAATGCCTTCAAATGCAGTTGATTTAAGGTCCTAAGGAACCTTACTAACTGATTCACTGAGCAGCCTGAAGTCTGCTCTCCCCATTTCCAGGGTTGAAGTTTTGGTGACAGTTTTCCTTCTATCACCTATGATATTAAACTCAACTACTTCATTGTCACTATGACCAAGACAGCCACCAGTTCCCACTTTACCCACAAGACCCTCTCTGTTCACAAGCAACAAATATAGGAGGGCATCTTTCCTACTTCACTTCCTTAGTGACTGTACCAAGAAGCTATCATCAAAGTATTTTAGGAATCTCCTGGACCTGCTTGTATGAGCTGTATAGTATTCCCAGTTTATGTCTGGCAAGTTGAAGTCACCTATAAGGAGCCGGGCAGCTGAACTAGAGGTGCCTCTTAGTTCCTGAACAAATATTTCATTGGCATTGTTGTCATGGCTGGGTGGTTTATAGTAGACTCTCACAATGACATCCACTTTATCTGCTTGTCACATAGTCCTTACCCAGAGGCTCTCAACTCTCTTATCATGAATGACAAGCTCCATGCAGTCCAGCCTCTCCATTACATACAGAGCCACAATAAATTTTTATATATAATTATTTTATATTTATACTACTACTACTACTACTACTACTACTACTATTGCTTCAAACGTTATCCTGGTAATATACATTTTAACTTGTAAATAAGTTAGCTTTTTTCCTCATTTCCCCACAAATTAGTAAAAGCAATACCTGGACATTGAGCAATACTTGGACATTAAGAAACAAGCTTTTCATAGCAGAAGGTTTTTTCTTTTTTTTTTTCTTTCTTGAAATATATGTGAGGTTATATACCACTGTTTCCATTTTGCTCTTTATCTGCATGAATCTAACTCATTTATAATTTTGGGAACGATGAACCACATTTGCTAAAATCAGTGAAATTACTTGCTAGCACAAACTCATGCAAGAGTGAGGAAGAACGTTCTCCCAGAAAACATGTACATACCTCTGTTCCAATTAACCCGTGATGGCCCACCCCAAGCACACATTGCTAAATTAGGATTTATTTGCATGGATTTATTTGTCTGTATCTTTTTCTTCGTCAGTATCACACCTATGGTTACCTGGAAAATTCATGTAAAATTTAAACTTTGATGTGTCCTCTATTAAAAAGCCACAGGATTCCAGATACCTGCCTATCTCAAAACAGAAGCACAGCTATAAATCTCTCTTTAAAAAATTCCTGTGATGAGCAAACATGAAGTTTTCTGAAATTGACTGGGAATAAATCATCAGTACAGAATGATTACAATAAAGTGCTTATTCCTCAGATAACTTGCTTGGTTCATTGCTTGGATAATTAATCTCTTCCAGCAAGCTCTTTCCTCTTTCTGATTTATAAGCATATAATGTAGACATGGGACCAAATTAAACATTAGGTTTATACTTCAGAACAGATTATAACACAGACATTTTGTCTCTATCATATGTCTATTATAATTAAGCATGTCAGTCCCATAACAGAACTTTGGCAAGAAAATAGCTGAGAACACACACAGTCAGTCTTTAATGATTTTTTTTCCCATTCTAAGGTGAGGATAGTGTTGTTTTAGGCCCATTTTTATTGAAATTCAGGTTATTTTGAGACATTGTTTTTTTTGGTTTACAGTTGCTTACAATATTAGATGATGTGGCAGAGAAATATGGAGCAGTCATAACGTTGAAAGTAACTCTTGTTCATGTTCTTGTTCTTGTTCTTAATGTATTCCTTACTGAAGTTGGTAGGATGTACCAGAACACATTATTGGCCTGACTGTTTACTTTTCTTCTAAGGACATTAGCTCATCCCTGAACTACTACTTGATGTCTTTTATTTGTTTGTTTGTTTGTTTGTTATTGTATAATATTCAAGAGAATCTTACACAATGATTTATTCTGTATTTAAAATCTTTAATGTTTTGCAGCATAGATGAGACTCATATGCATTATTTATATAATCTGCTGATGATATTTCCTAATTATTCTACCAAGGACACATGATACTTGAGTAAACATGACATTTCTTTTCATATAATCAAGAATTCAACACAGGTAGTTAGACTGAGCTAGCACTATGATACACTTCACATGCAAAAGAATGTTTGTAAATTATATATAAGTTCTCGTGGCTGTGGTACTTGATTATATCTCTTACATTTTAGTAGAATTTAAACCTATAAATCCTATAATCTAGTCTCAGATCTTGGCAATTGTCAGCAATAAACGTATGAGTTCCAGATGTTCATTAATACTACAGAAATTGACTGCCAATTCTGTTTGTGTCACTGGTTATGTGAGAGCTCTTTTTCTCCTTGGAGTCCTTTCCTCTTCCAAGGATTTACAGCATGACCATAAAATGTTGTTTCAAGCTGTGTTTTGCCATACAAATGCCTTAAGAACACAATGTGTTTTTCATAAAATATGACTATTTGAATTATGTTGTTATATGTTTAAGAACTCATCTTTGGGATAAATCTTTACTATTTTTTCTTTCCTGAAATAGAAAATAATTTTGTTAGAAGTACCCAATTGACTTCTAAGCATCATCCTCTTCTCATTTAAGAATTTAGGAAATCTTTAGGAAGTCTTAAAAGAGACAAAGATATCATGGGGAACACTGTCAAATGCATTATCTGGACTTATACAAAACATTTTACACTGTCCCCCCATGATACCCTTGTCTCTAAATTAGAGCGACATAGGTTTGATGGATGGACCACTTGGTGGATGAGGAATTGGCTGGATGGTCACGCTCAGAGAGTTGCGGTCCATGGCTCAATGTCCAAGTAGAGATCAGTAACAAGTGGTGTTCAAAGATGGTTAACATCTTTTTTCAGTGACATGGACAGTGCAATTGCATGCACCCTCAGCAAGGTTGCCAATAACACCAAGCAGTGTGGTGTAGTCAACATGCTGGCAGAAAGGGACGTCATCCATGGGGACCTTGACAGGCTTGAGAAGTGGGCCTGGGTGAACCTCATGAAGTTCAACAAGGCCAACTGCAAGGTCCTGCACCTGGATCAGGGCAATCCCAAGCAAAAATACAGGCTGGGTGAAGAATGGATTGAGAACAGCACTGAGGAGCAGGACCTGGGGGTGTTGGTTGGTGAGAAGCTCAGCATGAGCTGGCAATGCATGCTTGCAGCCCAGAAAGCCAACTGTATCCTGGGTTGTATCAAAAGAAGTGTGGCCAGCACGGTGAGGGAGGGGATTCTCTGCCTCTACTCTACTCTTGTGAGACACTACCTGGAGCTCTGGGGTAAGCTATGCTAAGCCCTTTGCATAGGAAAGACATGGACCTATTAGAACAAGTCCAGAGGAGGGCCACAAGGACAATGAGAAGGCTGGAGCACCTCTCCTATGAAGGCAGCCTAAGGGAACTGCAGTTGTTCAGCATGGAGAAGAGAAGGCTCCAGGGAGACCTTATACTGGATTACCAGTACCTGAAGGAGGCCTTCAAGACAGCTGGGGAGGGACTCTTTAGCAGGGAGTATAGCGACAGGACTAGGAGTAGTGACCTTAAACTTAAAACGTAGATTTAAATTACACATGAGGAAGAATTTCTTTGCTATGAAGATGGTGAGGCAGTGGAACAGGTTGCCCAGGGAAGTTGTGGATGCCCCATCCCTGGAAGTGTTTAAGGCCAGGTTGGATGAGCAACCTGATCTAGTGGATAGCATCCTTGCTAATGGAAGGGGGGTTGGTGTTAGATGGTCTTTAAGGTCCCTTCCAATCCAAACCATTCGATGATAATTCTATGATTCTGTAGATGTAGCTATTTTTAATTTCTACTTATTTTTGTACTTAAAATCAACAGCTACAGTGTATCTAGACTGCTTTCCGTACAGAATTGGTAGCAAATCTGATTAACTATCAAGGAGACAATGTTAGCTAAACTCAAAATGTGGCATATGTTGCATTTTATTTCAGCTGTAGAAAGACAGAAGAAGTCTTTCAAGCTAGTAGGCTGTATCATTCTCGACTTCACTCAGAAGGAAGTGATGAAGATAGTAAGATGAGAAAAGTCAGTGGGAGAGAGAAATCACAAAGTCATCCTATCCTAAAAGAAATGGGGGCATTATGAATTTCTTTGTGGAAGAGTCTTTATCATACACTGTCTACAGAAGCAGTCTATTTGAATTGTTCAGAACAGATGTGTCTTCCATTTGTCTAAATTTTGGTGGACCAAGTCTTTCTCAACTACAGAACAAGAATTCATACTTTTGCTAATAAAATCAATACCTTATGTGAAATGTGTTATCAACATTTTAAATGGTAGAAATGAACATTATTTAAAAAGGAGGGAGTTGACTTAAAATTTTGTCATTTCAGTAGTGAAATATTTAAATGTGGAATTTGTTTCATTTATAAGTGGGCTATTTTCACCCTATTTTTTCTTTTTAATTTCTCCTTTATCACAGGACAGAAAGCATTTTTCTGGCAGATCTACTTTCAGGTCATGAACACATTTCATTCCAGGAAATATAGGCATCTACAATCCATTTAGTCCCCATTTCCACAGCATTAGATGTCATAAGGCAGAATTTTCCTTCAAGCTTCAGTGGCTTAGACTGAGAATCCTTTAATTTGAAAATTAGTGTTTCTTGTCGTATAGGCATTCCTGGGCTATAGGCACAAAGGGTTCGCTACTGTGGTAGTTCCTCAAAGTGAAAAATAGAAATGGAGATCCTAAACCAGTCATCTGAGTTTGGCTGGTCATGCAGCATTTAAAATACATTGTAGGTTTCTGGCAAGCAACTATTTTTTTTGAAATATATCTGATTCTCTCCTGTCAGGTAATGAGGTCAAACCTCTGCCTGTTTCCATATCGCTAGGGTTAAGCAGGTTACAGACATTTCTTTTATTATCAAACCATTTAAAGTCCAGAAGAAAATCCCTTCTCTGATTCTACCCTATAATTTTAGGGGAATCAATTTTTTATGTTGAAACACACCAAACAATTCACTTAGAAACTCACAGCAGAAGAAGGAGTAGAATTTCTTTCCTTTTTAACTTTTGCTAAAATAGATACTCATACTGGGTTGCGTTGTATGGCAAGGTTTTGGTAGTAGGGGGCTGAAGGGATGGCCTCAATGAAAAGAATCCAGAAGCTGTCCCATGTTAGATAAGGACCACTTTCAGCTGGCTCTAAAGGTACATAACGCTGGACTGAGCTGAGCCAGCAAGCAATGTTATTTGCACCTCTGTGAAAGCAGATTTAAGAAAGAAAATAAACCAAAAATGCTGTGCAACAGCATCTGGGAGAGTGACGAGTGAGAAAATGCCATGCAGCCCCCAAGGTCAATGGAGAAGAAAGGGCAGGAAGTGCTCCAGGCACACAGCAGCAGTTCCCC
Organism: Anas acuta; assembly: GCF_963932015.1. Taxonomy (NCBI): domain Eukaryota; kingdom Metazoa; phylum Chordata; class Aves; order Anseriformes; family Anatidae; genus Anas; species Anas acuta. The sequence goes on along the minus strand of NC_089017.1, from coordinate 60,291,452 downwards.
TGCAGCCTGTGGAGTAGCCCCCGGTGGAGCAGGTGGATGTGGCCTGGAGGAGGCTGCGGCCCATGGAGAGCCCCCGCAGGAGCAGGCCCTGGGCCGGAGCTGCAGCCCGTGGAGAGGAGCCCACACATGAGCAAGAGGTCTGGGGGGAGCTGCCCCCACCCGTGGGGGACCCGTGCTGGAGCAGTTTGCTTCTGGGGGATGGATGGATGGACCCCGTGGGACAGAGCCATGTGGGAGCAGTGCTTGAAGAGCTGCTGCCTGTGGGCAACCCCTGCAGGCTCAGTTTGGGAAGGGGTCCCCGAACTGAGGGGAGGAACCCTACATGGAGCAGGGGAGGGGGAGGAGATGGAAGAGGATAGGTGGTGGAAGCAGTTTTTACTTTGTTTTCTTTGTTTCTCACTTCTCTATCTTGCTAGTAATAGATAATACATATCTCTAATCTCCCTATGCTGTCTGTTTTGCCTGTGATGGTAACTGTTGAGTGATCTCCCTGTCCTTTTCTCAGCCCTTGAGCCCTTTTTCTCTTATTTTCTCACCCTTTTCCTTTGAAGAATGGGCATGAGAGCGCATTTGTGGTGGAGCTCAGCTGCCCAGTGGAGTAAAACTCGCCAGAGTTCCTACTGATAGTATGTGGATATAATTCTAGGTGTTCAAAACAATGAATTGACATGCAGAACCCTAAACATGAACATGCACCAATTATGGACATTACACATCTGACAATAGATGTACTTTAAAACTGAATGTGATAGATGAAAGTGGAATTTCCATATTTAGGCTACACAATTGAATGAGCTGTCTTTGACCTCCACTTGATTTACCTTGGATTTTCATTAGGAAAACTGTTAGAATGCATAAGTTAAACGAGTCCTGGTTTTCAGTTTATACAGGTTTTTAAGATGACATTTTCACTTCCTCTTACTAAAAGTTGTTAGCTATTTTAGCAGACACTGTAACCTGAGAATGATGTTGTTGCGTCAGCTTGTGATCACTGTAATACCAGTGGCCCTATTTTTAGCCTTATTCCATGGAAGCTGATCAAAATGAGTCATCTCATTTACAGTTAGTGCCCTTGTGGTCAAGCATATGAATGACAATCTAATTCTATTGACAGTAGTGTCAGAGCTAGAAGATACTGCAGCTGGGAATTCCAGGTAAAAGGAAATGGAGAGACTGCTGTCTCCCTGCTCTGTGTGCCTACACATGAAGTTCAGCACAGCTTTGAGGGCCTCTGAATTGCTGTAAATTGCACAGATACAATATATGAATGAAACTGTCTAACAGCCTATGTACAGGAGAAATCAATATAGGTAGAAATCATTTATAGAGGCATGTTCAGTTTCCCATGCCCATTAATACAGCAAAATAAAGGAACACTGCTTCTAGGTGACTGGAGACAGCAGCTCCCTCCCGTGCTGTCTACACAGCTAGGAGAATGTTGCTACTTACATCTTCGGTTGCTTGCCAGACCTGTGATGAGCCTTACGAAGAAATGATTCATGACTTACTGTCCAAACTGCCAGATTTTGTCTCCTTTATTATTTTTTCTCGCCACTTTTAATTGGTCTGGAAACATAAAACAAAAACAAAAACAAAAACAAAAACAAGTATGTTCCAGAGATCTCTGTATATTTTCCATTATTTTTTCTACAGTTGAGTTTTCTGTTATGAACTCCTAAATTTGCATATTACCTTAGGTTTGTTGTTATTTATTTATTTATTTATTTATTTATTTATTTATTTATTTATTTTTGATTGATTACAGAATCACAGAATAGCCAGGGTTGGAAGGGACCTTTGAAGATCGTCTAGTCCAACCCCTTGCTGAGGAGGATCACCTAGAGCACATCACGTGGGGTGGTATCCAGGCAGAGTTTGTATATCTCCAGAGAAGGAGACTCCACAACCTCTCTGGGCAACCTGTTCCAGTGCTCTGTCACCCTCACAGAAAAGAAGTGCCCCCTCATATTTAGCCAGATCATGTAAAGGTTAGTAGTGATTTGGGTGTTGTTAGATACATCTCTCTCTTTGGTGATACCTTCACTTGGTATGGGTAACATAATGCCTATTTTATTTCCTAAAATAAGATCAAAAGGGAAAAAAGGATGTGCAGTGCCAATAATTTCATAACATTTATAGCTATTTGATTGATTGTTGCTTTTTGTTTGTTTGTTTGTTTGTTTTTTGTTTATTTATTTGTTTGCCTACCCTCATTTTTTGAATGTCAACATTAGCTATGTTGGGCAAGGATATAATTCAAGATCCACTTATATGTTCATCAAATATCTAATGTATAATCACTTATAAAAAAAAATAAAAATAAAATAAAAATCTCCCAGCTCAGGTACTTCTCTTTTAGTTTCTTTTTTTTTTTTTTTTTTTGCTTAATTGGTACTTGGTCATTATGGTTCTTGAGATCTGTAGTCAGAATAAGTGGGAAGTCTGTTCCGTAGGATACAGTAAACTTAGTAGTTGCTGTAGTATTCTGTGTTGTATCACCTAATTTTTTAATCACCTTCCCACACACAAGGTTCTGAGCTCCAGGTGGTTTGCATGAATTCTGATTACTACACAGTGTTCAAGGAGATAGATTTACATTTTCAGTTGGAGATTTCCAATCTATTAATTAATTTTCCAAGAATTTTCTAGTTTCAAGACTTTTAAAGAATAATCAAAGAGTAATCAATGCAAATAGTGAAGTATTATTCAGACCAAAGAAAGAGATGACATATAAAACTCACAGACAGACCACCATTTTAAAAATGCCACTATAGCATCCTCTAAATTAAAAGGTTTATTTATTTATTTATTTATTAACTAAAAAGTTTCTGACACATGCAGTTTAGAGAGGCAGTCTCTTAAAAGATGGGAGAAGCAAGATGGGAGAAGCAGATTTTCAGCAGATAGAACTTCGGTCTTCCTCTTCTTTGGTTGGAACTTTGGTCTTCCTCTTCTATCTTCGATAACTATTTTAACCATGATGCTACTGGAAAAACGGGGGAACAACACTTGAGGTTTGTATATGGTTGATGTGATGCTGCATTAATGAATTGAAGAAAACACCAAATACTTTATTGAGGTTCTTTTATCATGGGTACCTATTTGTGATAAAAATGGCTCCAAGAAAGCTATCAACCTGACATGCAAGTTTTTTCATGACTATCATCAGATTTTACATATTTAGAATCATAGAATCATTAAATAGAATCATCTAGTCCAACCACAACCCTACCATCAATATCACCCACTAAGCATCACATCCAACCTTTCCTTGACCAGGGACAGGGATTCCACCACCTCCCTGAGCAACCTGTTCCAATGCCTGACCACTCTTTCTGAGAAGTAGTTTCTCCTAATTTCCAACCTAAACCTCCCCTGGTGCAACTTGAGGCCATTTCCTCTTGTATTACTGCTAGTTATCTGTGAGAATTGCTAGTTATTGCTAGCAGTAGCAATTACTATTACTAGTTATCTGTGAGAAGAGGCCGACCATCACAACTTCCTTTCAGGTACTATTTGACATTTTTAGGTATACGAAAGGGAAGGAATATAGCAATATTGTGAATTTGCCTATGGAATTTTCAAAGCTTGCTGTTTGTTCTCCTAGTTGAAAAAAAAAAAAAAAAAGAAAAAAAAAAAGACATTTTCTCAGAAAACTTTATCTAGAAACTAGTTGATATCATATGATATTAACTAGCTCATTCTTGTAGAGCATCTTTCACCAGTGTTAAAGGATCTGTTGCCAAGAAGCATAAAACGTTTTTTTGTTGCCCAGACAACCACTCTAAGGGAAGATTAGGTTACTCTTCAAGTCCCCGTTATATTGTCTAAAGAGATTAAAAGTGTTTTGTCAAATACGTATCTCTGATATATTTTCTAAATGAGATTTTAAAATCTAATAATTGCCTGTAATATCTTGTATTCTGCATTTAAATGCCTCTCTTCTTACTTTAGCTTTCATACTAACAACAGTAATAAAATATTGTACTGCTGCTCGAAAATCTTTAACCATGTTCTTTCTACCTTTCTTGGTCTCCCATTTGGGATATATGCTAAAAACAGAGAACACAAATGGGAAACGTTGATTTCAGGTTCAAATCCCTTTATGTCTAGGCAGTCCATAGGCAAATCCAACTCCATTCCTGTCATTTAAGCCCACTTGGTAAATCCTTAAATTGTAAGTGTTCCATGGTTTATAGGGCTTTTCCTTATCAGTGTAATTTGGATCAGAATCTGACTCAATGATCTTTTTTCTTTTTCATCTTTTTGTCAGAAGCATGGTCCTGATAATTCTATGTGTCGAGTTTAAATAATAATAATAATTTTAAAAAAGCCTCAGTTATAGGAAAAATCTCTTGTTTTCTTTCTTTTTCTTTTAGTGTTCCTCTTATCCTCGATGCTCCCACAGTAACCTTGATGGTGATACTTCAGAAAATTCACATACACTGAGAATGCAATTGTAGGAAAAAGGGACAGAAAGACTAGATTTAGCAATAAAATAGGTACAATTGAATTATCTTCTTCACAATTAGTTCATTCTTGAATTAAAACTTGGTGGTTTATGATTATTTTTTTTAAAGTTACTGGAGAACTGCCATGGCAGCTCAGCTTTTTTAGCCATTAGTTTTGCCATATTTACTACTTGTAAGAGGAAGGAAGGATCTGTAAAAATGACAAGAGGACTTGCACAAACCAGTGTTTTGTAACTTAACTGTTTGAAATGGAGCATTGATTTTCTATCTTTGTGAATATTTCTGTATGTCAGAATTATATAAATTTGTGAGTCAACTCAATTAGAAACTTCATCCTGCCATGAAGTGATATAGCTATTCTTGTGAAGCTAGATTTTTAGCTTGTGGACCCTATACACCACAGGCAGTAAACTGGCTATTGTTGTATTTTCTCACTCAGTCAATATAAATATAAATGGCCAAATCAGTTCGCCAAAAATGAACTAGAGAGAAGCTCCCAGACTATATTTGGCAGCCAGAGACATTGGCCCCCAGCCCGTGTGGGTTATATCATAAAGTCATAGAATCATAGTTTGGCTTGGGTTGGAAGCGACCTTAAAGATCACGTAGTTCCAACCTCTGTGCCATAGGCAGGTATACCACCTACCAGATCAGGTTGCTCAAAGCCCCATCCAACCTGGCCTTGGATACTTCCAAGGATGGGGCATCCACAGCTTCTCTGCGCAGCCTGTTCCAGTGCCTAACCACCCTCTGAGTAAAGAATTTCCTCCTAACACCTAATCAAAATGTTCCCTCTTTTAGTTTAAAACCATTTCCCCTTGTCTGTCCATCATTATCTGTCTGTGTAAAAAGTCTATTGGCATTTTTTTTCATAAACACCCTTTGAGTATTGAAAGGCTGCAATGAGGTCTCCCCAGAGCCTTCTCTTCTTCAGGCTGAACATCCCCAGCTCTCTCAGCCTTTTTTTCACAGGAGAGGTGCTCCAGCACTTTGATCATATGTGATCAGCACTTTCATCAGCACTTTGAGGCCCTCCTCTGGATCTGCCCTAACAGATCCACGTCCTTCTTGTGCTGGGGGCCCCAGACCTGGATGCAGTGCTCCAGGTGGGGCCTCACAAGGGCAGAGAAGAGGGAGACAATCCCCTCCCTCAACCTTCTGGCCACTTCTCTGTTGATGCAGCCCAGCATGCAGTTGGTTTTCTAGGCTGCAAATATACATCAATACATGAAAAGATAATTATGTATAATTATTTGTTCTTGTTGATATAGAAATAAATTTATAGTAGTAATTTGTTTTATGTAAATAATTTCTTAACATACAGTAACAGTAACTTTAGATTACTATCAGAGTAGGCACAACTAAGTTGGTAACTATAACATGCTTCTTACTTCTTACCCATTCCAGGAATTTGCATATATTTGTACAAAGTATCTAGTGTTGGACCACTTGAGGAACAATTAGAACTACAATACATCTACTACAACTAGCTGTATCTACTATTAATATAGCTATACTTGCTATCATGTGTCATTATAGTAATAGTGTCCTGGTTTCAGCTAATTTTCTTCCTAGTAGCTGGTAGAATGCTATGTTTTGGCTTAGGATGAGAAGAGTGCTGATAACATGCCGATGTTTTAATTGTTGCAGAGCATTCTTACACCAAGCCAGGGACATTTCAACTCCTTGCTCTGTCCTGCCAATGGGCAGGCCGGGGGTGCAGCAAGAGCTGGGAGGGGACAGACCCAGGACAGGTGACCCAAACTAGAAAAAAGGGGTATTCCATACCATCTGTAATCATGCTAAACAATATATAGGGGTGGCTGGCCAGTGGAGGAGGGCCGGACTGCCCAGGGTTAGGATGGACATCGGTCAGCGGATGATGAGCAATTGCATTGTGCATCACTTGTTTTTTACACATTATTATTAGTAGTACTATTATCATCATTATTGTTATTATTATTTTCCTATGTAAATAAACTGTCTTTATCTGAACTCACGGGCTTGACTTTCCCATTTCTCTCCCCCATCCCAGAGAGGGAGGGGGGAGGGTGAGCAAATGGCTGTGTGGTGTTTAGCTGTTGGCTGGGTTAAACCACGACGGTCCTTTTGGTGCCCAGTGTGGAGCTCGAAGGGTTGAGATAATGACAGATCTGACCAGAGTGTATTAAACTAAACTTGGTATAAGTATTAGACCTGCTTAACAGTTGCTCATCATAATGCTGATTGCTTTAATCTCAAGTCTGCTGCGCCTGTTTTCCAAATTGAGTATTATAGCATGTTATTTTCCGTATGTGCTCTCTGTCATGTTGTTTATTCTCTCTGGACCCTGGTTTAAGATCATTATGGTACTGTGCGTTGTAACAGTGGCTTATGAGACGATGAAATTTCTGGTCATGACTCCAACTTGGTATCGTACTCAGCAATGTTGTCAACTCTATACTTTGGAAACCATATCTCGGAAACTATTAGCAATTACACCTATTGCCTTTTTTCATAAGGGAGCCAATCTGTGGAGGGAAAAGGGAAAGATATTTTTTCTTACTCATTCACTCTCCCTTCCTCCTTCACCACTGTCTTATCCTCCGAGCTTGTTACAATAGTTCTCCAAGATATTGAATATCCTTGGGATACTCAGACCAGCATGGTCTTGTTATGTCTCCTGAATGTGCTTTGGGTTTTGTTTAAAAGTTAAACAACTACTGAGGAATCTCATCCAGAGGTCTGTCCTGAGGCAGGATAGTTGTGAGTGGCAGGACATATGGGAGGATTTGGGCAGGTTTCTAGAGCAGTGGGCACCTCCAGTGTTTTGGAAATTCACCCCTGAACAACTGCAACATCCTACAAAACTAGTAGAATTCTTGAAAAAAGGGTGTCATGATTCTGGCAATTCCAAAGTGACACAAATCACTGTAACATGCTGGGGTCTGGCCCATGCCTATCAAGCTGCAATTGATACTACTATCAACTTAGTGACAGACCCAACAGCCACTCCAACCTCTACAATGGATCCTGCAGTTGCTCCAACTCCTGCAGCTGCTCCAGTTCCAGCTTCTGCAGCCATTCCAGTTCCTTTAGCTGCTCCAGTTCCAGCTCCTGCAGCTGTTCAGCTCCTGTGGCTGGGTCAGAGAAATGAGCTGTAGCAGTGCAAGTTGCTCCTGCAGAGGGTATTCCAACCCCTGTGGTAGACCCTGTGGCTGGGTCAGAGGAATGAGCTGTAGCAGTGTAAGTTAACCCTGTAGAGAAGGTGAAAAAATGGTATAGAGATTCAGGTTGTTTAGAACGCAGAGAGTCTTCTGCTAAATCTAGGCATAGAGATGACAATGCTGGGCCATCAGGGATTCAGGAGGAAGAAGATGAGGATGCCGAAAAATCAACAGTAACTACCAGAAACCTATACCAGCATGAGCTACGAGATGTGTGAAAAGATTTTGGTCATTGCATAGGTGAGCAGCTTGTCACCTGGCTGCTCCAGTGATGTGACACTGGAGCCAATTGTGTAGAATTAGAGGGCAGGGAAGCCAGGTGGCTGGGATCCCGTACTAGAGATGCAAGCATTGACAACGCAATTGCAGATGGAGCACAATCTCACAGCCTCTGGAGATGTCTCCTCTCAGCTGTGAGGGAAAGGTATCCCTTCAAGGAAGAACTTGTATGTCTACCAGGCAAGTGGACCACTATGGAGAAGGGAATCCAGTACCTGAGGGAATTAGCCATACATGAGGTGATTTATGAGGACCCAGACCTTGGACAAACATCTAGAGATGCAGATGAAGTCAGGTGTACATGACCCATGTGGCAGAAGTTTGTACGGAGTGCACCATCATCATATGCCAGCTCATTGGCAATAATGGCCTGGAAAGAAGATGAGGAACCCACAGTGGATGAAGTAGCTAAACAACTCTGGCAGTACGAAGAAAGTCTCTCCTCTTCCTTACAGGCCTGTGTCTCAGCTGTAGAGAAGCTTTCTGAAGTGTTCCATCAACTTAAAGAGAATCTATCTTCCTCCCCACCTGAACAAACTAAAACCTGTCCACCAACTAAAAGAGAATACTTTGGAGAAACTTTCTGAAAAGGTTCACCAACTTGAAGAGAGATTATTTTCCTCCCCACCTGTACAAACCAGTGTCTCAGCTATCAGGGGTAAGCGTTCATCTGCACAAGAAAGATGATACAGTGGGTACACACCCTGTGTCACCCTGTGGTTTTATTTATGAGACCATGGAGAGGACATGAGAAAATGGGATGGAAAATCTACCATGACCCTAGAGGCATGGGTACGTGAGTTGCAAAAGAAAACAGTTGGGAAAAGGATTCTCTGAAAAGTTTGCTGCTCCAACTTCCAGCAGGCAGTCCTTCAAACACAGAAACGAAGAAGATTCTGACCAGGATTAGAGGGGCCCTGCCTCCAGCCAGGGGGAGGAAAGGGACAATCGAGTTTATTGGACTGTGTGGATTTGACAGCCTGGCACATCAGACACACAGAAGTATAAGACTTTAGTAGACACCGGTGCACAATGTACTCTAATGCCATCAAGCTATAAATGGCCAGAGCCCACCTGTATTTATGGAGTGATGGGGGGGATCCCAGCAGTTGACTGTATTGGAGGCTGAAGTGAGTCTGACTGTGAATTAGTGGCAAAAGCACCGTATTGTGACTGGCCCGGATGCTCCGTGTATCCTTGGCGGCCCGAATGCTCGGTGTATCCTCTTAGAAGAGGATATTTCAAGAACCCAAAAAGGTTCCAGTGGGCTTTTGGTATAGCTGCCTTAGAGACAGAGGGCATTGAACAATTATCTACCTTGCCTGGTCTCTCAGAGGACCCCTCTGTTGTGGAGTTGCTGAGGGTCGAAGAACAGCAAGTGCCAATCGCTACCACAACTGTGCACCGGTGACAATATCGCACTAACCGAGACTCCCTGATTCCCATCTGTAAGCTAATTCGTCAATTGGAGAGCCAAGGAGTGATCAGCAAGACTCATTCACCTTTTAATAGTCCCCTATGACCAGTGTGAAAGTCTAACAGTGAGCGGAGACTAACAGTGGACTATTGTGGCCTGAACGAAGTGACGCCACCACTGAGTGCTGCAGTGCCGGACATGCTGGAACTCCAGTACGAACTGGAATCAAAGGCAGTCAAGTGGTACGCCACAGTTGATATTGCTAATGCATTTTTCTTCATCCCTCTAGCAACAGAGTGCAGGCCACAGTTTGCTTTCACTTGGAGGGGAATCCAATATACTTGGAATCGGCTGCCCCAGGGGTGGAAACACAGCCCTACTATTTGCCATGGACTGATCCAGTCTGTGCCAGAGTAGGGGGAAGCTCCTGAACACCTGCAGTACATCGATGACATTGTTGTGTGGGGAAGCAGAGGAAGTTTTCAAGAAAGGGAAGAAAATAGTCCAAATCCTTCTGAAGGCCGGTTTTGCCATAAAGCAAAATAAAATCAAAGGACCTGCATGAGAGATCCACTTTTTAGGAATAAAATGGCAAGATGGATGCCGTCAAATCCCAATGTATGTGATCCACAAAATAACAGCTATGTCTCCACCAACTAGCAAAAAATAAACACAAACTTTCCTAGGTGTCGTGGGGTTTTGGAGAATACACATTTCAAATTACAGTCTGATTGTAAACTCGCTCTACCAAGTAACCTGTAAGAAGAATGAGTTTGAGTGGGGCCCTGAGCGATGACAAGCCTTTGAAAAATTAAGCAGGAAATAGTTCATGCAGTAGCCCTTGGGCCAGTCCGAAATGGACCAGATGTAAAGGATATGCTCTACACCGCAGCTGGGGAGAATGGCCCCACCTGGAGCCTCTGGTAGAAAGAACCTGGGGAAACTCAAGGTCAGCCCCTGGGGTTTTGGATTTGGGGATACAGAGGATCTGAGGCCCGCTACACTCCAACTGAAAAGGAGATATTGGGAGCATATGCTTCAGAGGTGGTCGTTACTGAAGCACAGCTCCTCCTGGCACCCCGACTGCTGGTACTAGGCTGGGTGTTCAAAGGAAGGGTCCCCTCTACACATCATGCAACTGATGCTACGTGGCAAGTGGGTTGCACTGATTACTCAGTGGGCTTGAATAGGAAACTCCTGTCACCCAGGAATCTTGGAAGTGATTATGGACTGGCCAGAAGGCAAATACTTTGGGATATCATCAGATGAGGAGGTGATCTGTGCTGAAGAAGCCCCACTGTATAACAAGTTACCAGAGAATGAGAAGAAATATGTCCTGTTCACTGATGGGTCCTGTCATATTGTGGGAAAGCATCAGAGATGGAAGGCTGCTGTATGGAGTCCTACACGACGAGTTGCAGAAGCTGCTGAGGGAGAAGGTGAATCGAGTCAGTTTGCAGAAGTGAAGGCCATTCAGCTGGCTTTAGATATTGCTGAACAAGAAAAGTGGCCAGTTTTCTATCTCTACACTGATTCATGGATGCTAGCAAATGCCCTGTAGGGGTGGTTACAGCAATGGAAGCAAAAAAAAATAGCAGCGCAGGAGCAAACCCATCTGGGCTGCTGCATTGTGGCAAGATATTGCTGCTCGGGTGGAAACCTGGTTGTAAAGGTCCGCCACGTAGATGCTCATGTGCCCAAGAATCAGGCTACTGAAGAACATCAAAACAACCAGCAGGTGCATCAGGCTGCTACGACTAAAGTGGCTCAGGTGGACCTGGACTGGCAACATAAAGGCGAATTATTTATAACCCGATGGGCCCATGACACCTCAGGCCATCAAGGCAGAGATGCAACATACAGATGGGCTCGTGATCAAGAGGTGGACCTGACCATGGACACTATAGCACAGGTTATTCATGACTGTGAAACATGTGCTGCAATCAAGCAAGCCAAATGTTCAAAGCCTCTTTGGTATGGAGGATGATGGCTGAAATACAAATATGGAGAGGCCTGGCAGATTGATTACATCACAATCCCTCAAACCTGCAACGGCAAGTGCCATGTACTTATGATGGTGGAAGCAACCACCGGATGGCTGGAAACATATCCTGTGCCCCATGCCACTGCCCAGAACACTATCCTGGGCCTTGAAAAGCAAGTCCTATGGCAACATGGCACCCCAGAAAGAATAGAGTCAGACAATGGGACTCATTTCCGAAACAAATAGTTAATAAAAAAAGAGATTTCTGTAGTTTTTCATGCAATAATCTAAAAATGCCTTAGAAAAGAGAACGAGTATTACAGTCTGCATAAAGGAGAAGCAAGTATGTTTGCACAGTGCTAAGTCATGCTCTGCTGAGAAAATCTTAGATCCAATATACTAGCTCAGACCCCAGAATTAACGCATTAATACTAATGCAGAAATCTGCCCAGATTAATACTACCAACTTCTCAGGAGAACTAATCATTCTGCTGACCTGGTTTAGTCTGCTTCCAGTTACAGAGTTAACTGTTCACAGAGCTGCACCATACAGATATCTTCTAAAGTTCATGCTTTCTGAAGGTAGAATCAAATGCCTTGATAGGCCTATTAATAGAAGTCATTGTCCATGGCCCCTTCCTTCTTCTGTCCCTGTTAAATACGCACAGGTGATAGTGAGGTAGCTAAGACTTTCCCTTACATTCTTTGAGCTGCCTTTCAGCTTTGTTGCTAAAAGCACTGCAATGGAAGAAGAGAATGCACCAAAAGCATTCACCTAGTGCGAGTACATGGAGCTCTAATGGGAGGGCATAAAAACTAGAGGAGCACTGTGAAGAGGATTCTTCAAAGAAACTAACTGAACATTCTGATCTTTGTATTTGGTATGCATTGACCGTGAAGCTAATGTCTCTCTACTGAGAGGGAGAAAGGAGCAGGCTTAATGACTATTTGTGACTTATTCCATACCTTTAGGATCACTATACAGGCTGCCTATCAACACTCTTTTAGACTTTTAAGAGTTCTTATAGTTTCAAGGACTAATGCCATACCAAAACTAAAACATTAATAGTTATTGTGAATTGACTGAAGTGAAATAAAACATACTTATATTATCGCCTTTCACTTGTAAATTGTATCTGCACATATATATTTGCAGTGTCATTTTTCTAAATTGCACATTAACTTTGTGTATTAAGATTCTCTAACATTGTAGTCTATACAGAATAAATTTATTAAGATTCTCATGTTTCAGCTTAAGCACTCTCACTCATCATGTCAAGTGTAGGATAATTATTTAGAACAAATTAGTTCTGTTTATTTGTTTTTTGTTTGTTTTCCCTCTGACTGACATTTCTTAAACATTTGTCTTAAAACAGAATCTTTGGATTACTCTTTACATGTATTGAATCCTCCTCATCTGAAGTAAATAACCTTCCACTTTTACATCATTTTTTTTCTCATAAATTGACAAGATAAGATAGATTTGTACATAACACCTTACATTATTTCAGTCAATTGATTTTCTGCCAGCAGAAAGTATGACCCATTATACAACAACATGGGAGGGCTTTCCCAGATGTTTCTGTGTGGATTCAACACATCAACTTGAAAAAGCAGACTGTCCAAATGTAGGCTCAACAACCAGCCCTTGTTTGAGGATGCTTCTTTTATAGAAAGCTTGAAAATACCACTGCTGGGGATGCTATGAATCCAGCACAAAACAGAAAAGCTCTTTATCCTCCCTTGCTCATCTGGATATTTGGTAAACCTTTCTTCCTCCTCTTAGGTACTGCAGTCATAGCAAGGATTTCAGCTTTTGTGCTTGTCTGATGCTGCTTTTAGTACTAGTCTAGCAGATGCTAAGCTGTTAGGTGGAGAGGGTGGAAAGGTGACAGAGTTATGCAGGTTTTTGCATGTACATTATTTATTCCACCTGGATGTTTGTGGTTTCCACCATTTTTCTGCATTGAGAAAAAAAGTTTAGTTGTTCAGTATGCAAACAGAATCCAATATATAAACCTGTTTTTCAGTAGTTGTAATCTGTGAGGCCAATTCAGTATTTAGGGTTGCTAGGACATGTATGAAAACATCCTGGTGCTTGGTTTTATGGCTGCTATGATCACTCATTTTCTTTGAACACTGACTAGGGTGCACAAGTTAATTATGGAAGGAGCTGATGAATTTTAAGTTCAATTGGAACCTCAGAATTCAACCAATCAAATAGAGTAAGACTTTAAAAATAGTTTAACCAACCAATCATATTAGATCTCAAAGTAATTATTTTTTAAATATTTATCTCTATCTACATCTGTTCAACTAACGGAAAACCAGAAAATTAACATATAGTACAAATCAGTAGATTCAGTCTGGAGATGACAGAATCAGAGACAAAAAACAAAATAAACTAAATTTTTAAAGTGTGCAGTTTGATTTGTTAAAATCCAGAAGAATTTATCAAAATAGGCAATAGCAAATTCAGTTCATTAAGACTTCTGTTCATGAAGTTCATGTTCATTAAGACTAAATACTCATGCTTTCATGATCAAAATTCTTCTCCAAAAGGACATAGTGTAAAATGATCTATCGTTTCACAAATGCAGAGAATTTAAATTTGCCTTTGTTAGGTACTTAATTAAAACACATTTGGAAAACAACAGCGTAGTCTAGTTTATCTTAACCTGACATGCTTTTGAAAATGTCGGCTTAAAAGTGTTATGTATATATTTGTCTAAGAGATGTTGGTGATATAAAATGTGAAAACAAAACTGGAGCTCTGAGTAGTAGAACTTTACTATTTGGTATCAGGATATATACCATGAGGCCTAGATCTTCCCTGAGGAGCAGCTGGTGATGTCAATTCCTAAGGTCTCCCACTTGCTGTATGAAGGGAAAGCAGTGGATGTAATCTTTCTGGATTTAAGTAAGGCCTGGCAGCCAAGACAGCAAACCACTTTTTGGGGTGCAATAAACACAGCAAAGCCAGACTGTCAAAAGAGGTGATTTTCCCAGTGCTATATTTAGTGTTGGTGCAGGCTCATCCTGAATATTTAGTGTTGGTCAAACTTCATCCTTAATATAGTATGATGTCTGGGGCTCCACAATACAGTATGAAATGGATGTTAAGGTACTTGAATGCATCTAGAGGAGGGCAACAAAGCTGTTGAAAAGGCTGAAGTCATGTCCTGTGAGAAGAAGCTGAAGACACTTGGGTTGTCCAGGTCAAGAGGAGACTTCATTGCTCTCTACAGCTTCCTGAGAATGGAGAGAAAGGTGTTGAGCTCTCCTTCTGGTTCTCCTGGTAACTGGTGACAGGATGAGTGGGAATGTCACAAAGCTGCACCAGGGAAGCTTCAGACTGGACATTAGGAAAAAACTCTTAACTGTGTGGGTGGTCAAACACTAAAACAGACTTTCTAGGCAGGTGGTCGATGCTCCAAGACTGTCAGTATTAAGAAACATTTGGATAATGCCCTCATTAATACACTTAAACTTTTGGTTCGTGCTGAATTGGTTTGGCAGTTGGGCTTGATGATCTTAGTAGGTCTCTTCCAACAGAATTATTATTATCTAAAAGTCCCTTCATTACATGGACCAATTTACTCATCTTTTCTGCACATTTCACAGAATCACAGAATCATCTAGGTCAGAAAAGACCTTCAAGATCACTGAGTCCAACCTCTGACCTAACACTAACAAGTCCTCCACTAAACCATATCACTAAGCTCTACATCTAAACATCTTTTAAAGACAGCCAGAGATGGTGACTCCACCACTTCCCTGGGCAGCCTATTCCAATTCCTAACAACACATTTGGTAAAGAAGTTCTTCCTAACATCCAACCTAAACCTCTCCTGGCACAACTTTAGCCCATTCCCCCTTGTCCTGTCACCAGGTACGTGGGAGAATAGACCAACCCCCACCTTGCTACAGCCTCCTTTAAGATACCTATAGAGTTCAGTAAGGTCACCCTTGAGCCTCCTCTTCTACAGACTGAACAAGCCCAGCTCCCTCAGCTGCTTTTTGTAACACTTGATCTCCATACTCCTCACCAGCTTCATCGCCCTTCTCTGGACTCACTCAAGCACCTCAATGTCCTCCTTGTAGCGAGGGGCCCAAAACTGAACACAGTACTCGAGGTGCGGCCTCACCAGAGCCGAGTACAGGGAGACAATCACTTCCCTAGACTTGCTGGCCACACAGTTTCTTATAAAAGCCAGGATGCTGTTGGCCTTCTTGGCCACCTGAGCACACTGCTGGCTCATATTCAGCCGACTATCAGCCATCACTCCCAGGTTCTTCTCTGCCTGGCAGCTCTCCAACCACTCATCTCCCAGCCTGTAGCTCTGCTTGGGGTTATTGCACCCCAGGTGGAGGACCCAGCACTTGGCCTTGTTGAACTTCATGCAGTTGACCTCAGCCCATCGGTGCAGCCTATCCAGATCCTCCTGCAGAGCCTTCCTACCCTCGAGCAGATTGACACATGCACCTAACTTGGTGTCATCTGCAAACTTGCTATGGGTGCACTTGATCCCCTCATCCAGATAATCGATAAAGATATTAAAGAAAACTAGCACTAGTACTGAGGCCTGGGGGGCTCCACTAGTGACTGGCCTCCAACTGGATTTGACTCCATTCACCATGACTCTTTGGGCCCGGCTATCCAGCCAGTTTCTAACCCAACAAAGCGTATGACAGTCCAAGCCATATACAGCCAGTTTCTTGAGGGGATTGATGTGGGAAATTGTGTCAAGGGCCTTACTGAAATCAAGGTAGACCATATCCACAGCCTTTCCCTAGCATGTTACTTTGTCATAGAAGGAGATCAGGTTTGTCAAGCAGGACCTGCCGTTCATAAACTCATGCTGACTGGGCCTGATCCCCTAGTTGCCCTGGAAGTGCTGCGTGATGACACTCAAGATAATCTGCTCCCTGATCTTCCCTGGCACTGAGGTCAAACTAACAGGCCTATAGTTTTCCGGGTCTACCTTCTGTCCCTTCATTTGTATGTAATGAATTTTATAATAACACTTTTGGACAGAACTGCAGCACTTAAATATTTATTTCTAGGATCTTTTCTTACTTCTAAGCAAAGACAAGCCAGGTTTTTCTTGCTGAGTTAATCTCTTTTGCTTAGAGTGTTCAGATCTATTCTTGAATCCATAAAACCAAACATGTGTCACCAAGCCTTCCATGGCAATACAGACTACAAAACTGGATAGATGTTTGTCAAAGATCTCCCACTTCAATAGCACAGAGCTTTTCTTTTCATGCGTTATAGATTTTTAAAAAGGAAATGAGTGATCTAATTCAGACTTTGAATATGGGTGTTGATTTGTCCTGAAGGATCTTGATATCAGTGCTTATGCTCATGTGAGTAAAGGATCTGAAAATCTTTTAGCTTAAAGAGCCTACATTATCTGCTTTCACCTTGCACATGCAGCTGAGAATTTGCTGCATCTCCATAGTAACATCCTTGCATATATAGTCTTAATGACACAAAGATGTATAGGTGGACTGGCAGATTCATAGGGAATAACAAAAAAATATATATATTAGTTAAATTTTATAGATAAATGACAGTTTTGTTTTATCAGTGTTAGAAATGAGGCAAGGGAAGTTTGTTAGTTCAGTTAAAGGTGGGAGTGAAACAATTACTTCACCAATTCCAACATCGTGGAACAACAGTTATAGAAACCAATTAAATAAATAAACTAAGTAAATATAAATTTGTTGGACTTAAGAAAGGAGACTGTCAATGTCCAGTATCAATCAGCAGTTAGACTGTTTCAAGTGTTGCATTCATTTCAGCCAAGCAAGAACTGGAAAAAGTCTGGGGCAGGGGGAAGGATTAGCCTTCCTTGAAGATAAAACTTCACCAAGGCTCCCTGTGCAAAATTTAAAAACACAGTGTCTGTTTTACATAAAGTGTTGAAATTTTATTTTTAAAATAATATGTGACATATCCACAGAAAGATCAGACCACAATACCCCCCTCCTAATCACTAAGTGAATAATAAGCCAAGAATATATAGATACCTGTATTTCTACCTTATGATTTTAATTTGCAAGTTGTCTCCTGAAGAAACACAACTTTATTGAAGGTCAGGCTTACAAGAGAATCACTGGGACCCTTTGAATTCATATAGGTGGGTTTGATTTCCAACCTGTCTTCCCAGTATTTAGTTTTCTTTACAGCAATACTTTTGTTATTTTGCATTTAAAAAAAAAAAATCCTAATGCATTAACACATTTTTTGCATTAATAAAACACATTTTTGTAGATTGATTTTTTTTTTTTTTTCCCCACAAACTTCACCCCAGAAGCAATTGCTCTATTTCCACCATTCTGAAACAAATTCCCACTAGAATATGAACTCCAGTATAGCTTGGCAAAGTCATAAGGAAGTGCCAAGCTGCAGTCCAAGCTTAGGGTTAAACAGGTTAAACATAACTACAGGAAGGAGTAAGAGTCGATACTTATGATACTTACACATCCTACATAAGGGGCAAGGAAACATGCCTTTCTTTTTTAGAGGATAGTTTAAGATATGCTAAAATTTAAGCTCAGCTTTTTTTTTTTTTTTTTTTTTTTTTTTTCCCTATTTCTTTTTAACTGCAGTACAGAATTCTGTTTTAAGGCATTCTACAAGATACCTAGTGAAAACATTTTTTTAGCCATCCAGAAGGGAAAAGGAGGTAGGACCATGCCAATGTTAGCAAATGTGCAAGTAAAGAAAGTACTTCATTTTAATTAGTAATGTCAGATTTGTAACCCTGCAGTTTTTCCAACATGAAAAACTGCAGCTTTAAGCCTTCTAGAATCACCAGTTCACTGCACCATAAAATAAGCCACTTACAAGACAGAGTCTCGGTGTATTATCAGTTTAACAGACCATAATATAAAAACAACTACCTCTCCAAAACTATTACCTTGTAATTATATTGATAACATTGAATATAACTGAAAATGAATGTTACCAGTGAATATTCCCATGGAGTCTTTTTTAATTAATTTACAATTCTTTCTGCTGATCCCTGACTCTGTATTGTCAGTTAGTGTATACATTATAAAGGCAGAAAACAGTTAGGATTAAATTTCAGAAACACTTAATGAATATAGAATCTACTTTACACACAAAGCCTGACCAGAAATGCTAATAAAATAATGCTATTATATGTCATATTTATTCTTACAAAAATAAGTCAAAAGAAATCCATGCTTATATAGCCAACAAAACTATAGAAAGAATTTGAATTAGTTGGTGTTTTTGTAATCATTGTACAAGACTATGCCATAGGTACAATGTTTTTGAAAGTCTGTATGAGAAAATGTAAGAATTAGGGGTTATCTCTTCTTCTCATGTTTCTTCTGTGTTTTGATACCTCACAAAATTCACTGTCACAGAACCAGAACAGTGATTTAACCATCAAACTTAGTATCCCCACGACAACTTTTCTCATGGATAAAAAAATGCAAAAGCCTCTGAGTAGTGAGATGCCTAGCTGTTAATGGACACATAGAAGCAATTCATCATGGGAGCTTCTTTTATGAAATAGTGAGTGGGATACTTTATCATAGTACCTCATTCTTAGCAAATTCTATGGATTATCTTTCTTTGTATGTCACATGATTCATTCTAAACTGGGCTGCAACAGAAAACAAACAAACAAACAAAAAAACCTGACACCCTCTACTCTTTCCCCATTCTAAGTTATCTGGGAGTACATGATATACATGACATATTTCAGAATGGTTGTTACTAACTTCACAAGCGTTAGCAATTGTGTACTCATTGTTGTAATAGCATTAGTACAACATTGTACTAGTTTCAGTATTTAGTTTTCATTACAAAATTGAGAACCTTTTTTGTCAAACAGATAAAGTCAGTCTGAATAGAGGGTTTTTTTTTTTGTGTGTGTGTGTATGTCTGTGTGTGTGTATATGTATTTCTTAAACCTAATTTATTTTCTAAGAGCCTTTCAAACTTATAATAAATCTCCCAAATACA
This sequence comes from Anas acuta, assembly GCF_963932015.1. Classification (NCBI taxonomy): domain Eukaryota; kingdom Metazoa; phylum Chordata; class Aves; order Anseriformes; family Anatidae; genus Anas; species Anas acuta. The sequence continues at coordinate 60,272,086 of NC_089017.1, read as the reverse complement.
ACCTGCTAAACGTTTGGAAACAGGACTAATTCTGAACATTGTTGATTTAGCCCATCAAAAACTAGAATCTTTGTCACAACAAACAAAAAGTTATAAAATCCTATCCCTTGTCCATCTTTCACATTACTTTAACATTTTCTATTTCTGCCTTCTGTGGTCTGGGAAAACAATCAGTGTCAATGTGGAATTAACATTTACGTAAGAGGACATCTTTCACATGTTTGCATATGCCTCTTCTGACATTCAATGGACCATCATCAGATACAATTAAATTGGCTTTTTTCTTTTATTGTAAATACTGCCACTCAAAGTTTTCTCAGAATAAATACATAAACATTCATGCGTTAATTAGTTATATTTACATTTGTCATTCAGTTATAAATGCAGACACACAATATAGTAACCTCTCTTGGATTTGTTTGTTTGTTTTTGTTTTCAGTAAGGCACAGTGGAGAATTTTCTAGCTATAATAATTTCATAGAGTCCCTTTAAAATATATTTATAATCCTGTATTATTTTTTTTTTCAATAATGTATCACATGGTTGTCCTAACTTCACCATGACTTTAACAGAAGACTGTAACTGAAAATTATAATAAAGTATACATCTGTATACCTGCATATTCCTGCTTTTACAGAATTGTAGAATGACTTGGGTTGGAAGGAACCTTAAATATCATCTAGTTCCAAGCCCCTGCCATGCCACCCACTAGATCAGGATGTCCAAGGCCCCATCCAACCTGGCCTTGAATACCTCCAGGGCTGGGGCACTGACAAACTGTCTGGGCAACCTGTTCACTCACAAACCTCTGAGTAAAGAATTTCCTCCTAACCTCTAATCTAAATCTCTTCTCTTTTAGTTTAAAGCCATTCCCCCTATCACTATCTGCCTGAGCAAAAAGTTGCTCTCCCATCTTTTTTATACATCCCCTTTAAGTACTGAAAAGCTGCAATGAGGTCTCCTGAGAACCTTCTCTTCTGTAGGCTGAATGTCCCCAAATCTCAGCCTTTCCTCAGAGGAGAGGTGCTCCAGCCTTCTGATCATCTTCATTTTGATATGCTGTCTTCATGAAAGTATGATGTTTGGTTATTTTAATGTGTCTTGGAAAAGCATGAGGACTTTTTCTTACTGAAGAACCTATGAAATGACCTTCAACATATCTAAAATCTTTTGTTCTCTTCCGTGACATGTTAGATAAGCCCCAATCCTTGGCCACATCTCTTAAATACCTCCAGGAATGGAGACTCCACCACTTCTCTTGTGCAGCCCATTCCAATGCCTGATCACACTCTCTGTGAAGAAATTCTGCCTGATATCCAATCTGCAGTGAGGTCCCCCTGGAGCCTTCCCTTCTGTAGACCGAACAGCCCCAGCTCTCTCAGCCTATCTTCATACGAGAGGTGCTCCAGCCCCTTTCTTCGTGGTCCTCCTCTGGACCTGCTCGAACAGACCCACATCCTTCTTGTGCTGGGAGCTCTAGAACAGGATGCAGTACTCCCAGTGGGGCCTCACAAGGGCTGAGTAGAGGATAACAATCACCTCTCTTGACTTGCTGGCCACCCCTCTATTGATGCACCCCAGGATGCAGTTGGTTTTCTGGGCTGCAAGCCTGAGGTACACCACTTGTCACTGGCCTCCACTTGAACATAGAGTCATTGACATATTTCTCCCATCATATACTTTTAGTAATCAACAATCACATTCATCCCATTGTGTGCAGACTCTTCAAAAATGTCCCCCTGGAAATCTGTATACTTCTGCTACTTCCTTTGCTACAAAGAGACAAACTGCTCCATTTCTCTCAACTTTTTAGTAGCATTTGTCCTTCTGGTTGACCCTTTGATGATGACAATTATGCATCTGGCAGCACTGCTTTTGGAGACATAATGTTCTCCATGTTTATTGTTAAGAGTGCATAGTAGCATGCAGCTGGAAATATGCATCCTCAGAGGATGATCACGATATGGGTAGAAGTTTCTTGTATAATGTGAAGACAAATCATGGCCCATGATATAAAATGAACTCATAGCTTGCTGGAATAATTCATTTAGATGCATACAAAGATCCATAGGGTCTGTTTCCCACATGTCAGGTTTAACTAATGATTCTAGAGTATTCCTAGTTGATATAGCTGCTCATCAATTCTGAAAGCCTTGGACAGTGTTTTGCACTTTCTACAGTGTTTTGCACTTTGTTTCCATGTTTGGAAAACAGACAGTATAGCTCTCTCAAAGAAATTTGTAATGAGTGGTATGGTCTCCTCAAACTTTAGTTTACTTTGTCATTAACAAATAATTGTCAGTGATTCTTCCTCTGTGAACCTGAAAATGTTAGTTCCTGGAAAAAGCAATGCAGTTCATGGCACGTGGAAGGAAAAGAATAAATCCCACAGAACTCAAAGGGGAAAAAACTAATAATAATTGTATATATTAAATAAAAAAAAAAAAAAAGAAAGAAAAAAGTGATGGGGATAAAAATGATTATTGGCAGTGATCAAAGGCCACAGTGGGAAGCTGGTTTAGTCTGTGTAGTTGGAATCAGAAGAATCTTGTGTGTATGTATCCACAGCTCATTAATGTGAAATTTTCTCTCCTGCACAGTAGATAGTCTTGACACTGGCTGTCCTACCTTCCTCACAATGAAATGATACTATTTAGCTAAAATACTGTTATCACCAAAGAATTCTGTGTTCACTGTCTGATGCTCCATAAGGTATCGGTACAGTCCAGTTATGATTTCAGCAACAGAGAACACTACAGAAGACTTTAATTTTCATGCATATTCCAATATAGTCCACATGGTTCTTTGAAAACAAAGAACTGCCAGAGGTGCTTTCATTTTTCCCTTTACTCCTTATTTATGATTTTTTTTTCTTCTGTTTCTGCAGTCTTTTCAAACTATTTCTTTCCAGTGGTGTTAAAGATTATTTCTCTCTCAATGATTTTAACATTCTTGATCGTTACATCAGAATGGGGATGAAAAGAATGTAAATGGCTAAGAACTGAAACTTATTGAAATTAAAATATTATACTTTCACTAAAGAGACTACATTAGGTCACCAAAAGTGATGTTTAAAATGCTCAAGTATCTTGTATTTTATTAGCCCTCCTTTCATTTAAGCAAAGGGTCAAATAGACAAATGTGCATCAGCAAATTCTCACTCACTTGGGATCAGACTCTATCAAAAAGTAAATTGATAAAGTGAAGTAGTGGGACTGTCCCTTGTAGTAATAGCATGCTGGGTCTGCAAACACTGGACCAGAGTCTTTTAAAGTATATAATTTCATACTGATATTTTTGTTGCTAGTGAATTTAATATGTCTTTGTAAAATCATCTGTTTCATTTCACGGAATGTTGTCAGGTGGTTTCACACTGATGGGCAGCTATGCTCCACCATGCCACTCTCACTCTTTCCTCAAAAGAACAGGGGGAACAAAAAAGATTAAAAAGGCTCATAGGTTGAGATATTAACAAGAAAATTACCCACCCGTTATCATCACAGGCAAAAGAGACCCAGAATAAGGAATATTAATATAATTTACTATTACTAACAGACTAGCTGTGAGAAAATAAAACAAAAATCACCTTTCCTCCCTATCCACCCTCTTCCACCTCCCCCCCCTGAGCAGCGCAGGGGAACAGGGAATGAGGGCTGCGGTCAGCCCATGGCACTTCATCTCCACCGCTCCCTCATGGTCACTCTCTGCCCCTGCTCACTGTGGGGTCCCACCCACGGGATGCCGTCCTTCCCGAACTAAGCTTCTGGGGGCTGCCCGCAGGCAGCAGCTCTACAAGCACTGCTCCCACATGGCTCTGTACCACGGGGTCCATCCATGCCCCAGGCACAAACTGCTTCAGCACGGGTGGGCTGCAGCTCCCCCCAGACCCCTTGCTCCTGCGTGGGCTCCTCTCCACGGGCTGCAGCTCCAGCCCAGGGCCTGCTCCTGCGGGGGCTCTCCATGGGCCGCAGCCTCCTCCAGGCCACATCCACCTGCTCCAGCGGGGGCTCCTCCACCCATGGGGGGGCTGCAGCGTGGAGATCTGCTCCATGTGGCTGAAGGGGGACAGCCTCTCCACAGTCCGCAGGGGAACTTGTGCTGCATGCCTGCAGCACCTTCTGCCCTCCTGCTGCACTCACCTTGGTGCCTGCAGGGCTGCTTCTCTCACATTGTCTTGTTCCTCTCACCAAACTGCTGTTGCACAGCATTTTTGTTTCCTCGTTCCTTAAATCTGCTCTCCCAAAGCAACCAGGGTCACCCATGGCTTGTCTCTGGCCAGCTGCAGCTTGCTTTTGGAGCAGCTGGAGCTGGCTCTGCTCTGCTATGGGTGCTACTGGGATCCGCTCACAGAGGCCACCTCTGCAGCACCCCTTCCCCTGACCCCCCTCTCTCATCCCACCCCAAAGCTGTGCTACATAAACCCAATATAAACATAAAAAAAGCAGAATACAACTCTTCAAGTGTTGGATTCCTAAACCAATACACACAGAGTTAAAGTGAATGGAGAAATAATTATTGCATCTAGGTAAGCATCTAAATAGTGCTTCAGACCTCATTTGGTCTTGAAGACCTTTCATTCATTTAATTGAACATGGGACCATGATGTGAAACAGAACATTTAGGTCCAGAACATCCAGAACATATTAGCTACCCACCGAATTGATCCTTTAATTCTATCAGTTCCTTTGTCCTACAAAGCTGCTGCTGTTGCAGCACTCTCCTACTGCACTGTGCTCCTGTGCTCCTTCAGTTTAAGAACTGCTTTTTTTTTTTTTTTTTTTTTTTTTTTGAGGAAAAGGCTGTTTTTATGTTTTATGGGAAAGTACTGAAAAATTGTATTCTTAGCCCTTCTTGCTCTTAAGTGTTGCAGTATTGCCACAGTCAGCATGCTAATCATTAAGAACTGTAAAATAGAAAATAAATTATAACTCTCACTAATATCTAATAGTTAACATTTAATAACAGTGATTTTAAATGAGGTTTAAGTATTTTGTCTTGCTCCTTCATGTACAAAGCTAGGAAAGGATTATACCATTTTTTGATTCTGACTAGTGCACTAGTCAGCTTCTTCGGATGGTAGATAAGCATATGCACTGAAACCTGGTTTCAAATGCATGGTCAGATCTTAGAGATGCATGAGAGGTTACAGTATAAATATAACTTATAGCATAAATATAACTCTTTTTAACCTAAATTCTCCCTGGTGAAAGGGTAGATGTATAATATCAACCAGGTGCATTCATTCAGAATTCAGTCAGGAAATAGAAATAGAAGTAGAAATAAAAGCAAAAATGAAATATATATATATATATACACATGTAAGTAAAAGGTAAAAAATAAGTGCCAGCTAAACTGTTGTTCAATATATAGATCATTCTACAGGAACCGTTGTTTATTGCTCCAAGCTTTGTCCAGAATGTATCGATTTCAAAGTGGAATGTACACTGTGGACAGTTGCCTTCTGTAATGAAGGCCAGAACTGGAACAGGAAGTCTACGTGTGTAGAAGCAACAGATTTTGTAAGGTAGCCAAGTTTTCAATCCTTTAATGCTGCTCAGTATCTTAGTAAATTCATGAAAAAAAACTGTTTTTAGCTAGTTGGAAGGAATAGTTTATGCTGCTATATGTCAACATTTAGCTCTGAATGTAATTCTGGATTTTGAGTGTCAGGACTGACTATAGGCCAGTTCCTATTAGGGATTCTGCAAAATGTAATTCTCTTTTTAAAATGATTATTGCTATTATTTTTTTCACTGGAAATAGTATCAAATGGTATATTATAATAAATCAAAAACATAGGATATGAATTTTAATACATGTGAATTATCTTTCCTTGGATACAAAACTCTCTGGAACATAAAGGAAGAGACCCTGGAGTAAAACCTCATAAGAATGAAGAATGTTAACAGGCTTACCTCCTCATACAATTAAAAAATTTATGATTATAGTCCATGTGAAACGCAGGGTCTGAGCTAGTTTTTCAAGGCTAAAGTCTTCATATTTTCTTCCTTGTCCTTTGCTTGTAATTTCACAATTTATGAAAGTGGTTTCATCTTTTAATTAGGGCCTTGGCCCTGATTATGAGGAAGGGAGTTTGAGTGAAACTCTCTATTTTTTATATCATGATTGATGTCACCACACTTGTGGAGGAGAAATTAGTGCTATCATGGGTCAGCTCCCAGGTTCTTGGTATTGTTGCCTAGATTAGTAGCGCATTTGTTTGGAGATTATAATATTTTTCAATGTTGACCCAGCTGATGAACCTGGCAGGTCAACAAGAGGATTCTCAGAAGAATCCCTTGTCAAATGGATTGTTGAAGGATGTATAGCTCCCTTTCTTTCTATAACGTGTCAGTAGTGTTTCCTTAAGCTGCTCCCTGCAAATCAATGTTCTTGTCAAGGAAATAGATTTAACATTCATGTAGTTCAACAAAAAGGAAATGAACACTGTTAAACTTACCAAAATCTGTTGGAGACCATAATGCCAAAAGTGGGGCACATGTTTGAAAAAGAGTGATTTAAATACACTATATAACTTTTTAAATAAAGGCGGTGTGTTATCAATGGCTACTACACACTTTTTTCAAGTTCTTTTTAAACTTGCTCAAGTTCTTTTTAAACTATGTGGTTCCTATTTTCTTCCAAATGTCAACAGACATTGTAATTCTTATTCTACAGATACTGAAATTATTAGTAAATGTCTGTCTACCTTGTTCATGAGATTTCATGAGAATCTTTTTTATATTTCCTAGGAATCAACATAAATCATGGATCAAATTATTTTTTGTATCAAAACAGCTTTCATTCTTTTTTGTATTTACATCCTGACTGTATACCTTCTAGTTATGTACCTCTTCAAGATTCTGAATCAAATAATAATATTCTGTTAGCATTAAGCAACATCTCCTTTTCCCGCTAAGAAGGGCCAAGAGATATTTCTCCTGGTGCATGTTCTGTTGTCAGCTGGCAAACATCACTGAGACCACTTTAATTAAGCAATCCAATTATATTAAATTAATTGATGAGATAGTATTATTTACGATTATTTACAATTCTTTAAGTAAACTTTAAACATAATTAATATTAAAATTAACAGTGTGTATTTGAAAGTATTGTCCAGAATAAACCCTGAATTATAATTAGAATGAATTAAATCTATTTTGATTTGAGATCAATGTAAAACTTAGAAATCATATCTACATTTAATAAATACTGAGCAACAGCAAACTATAGTTTGATTTTTTCTGTCTTGGTTGTAACAATTAACGCAACATGAAATTCTAATGACTGATTTTGAAAAATAACTACCTTGAACAGATAGGTATTTTTACAATAATATTCTACTGAGAGGGGACGAGAAAATAAATACACTTCATATAACTGTATATTTAAGTTCATAATTATATAGAGTTATTGAATACTAAAAGTGGTAGAAGTCTGTGATTTGTTGCTGAACATTTGGCATCAAACTGCAATAATAGATGTAGGAAATGATTGTCACAGTTACACAGTTGCTTTCTTTGTCACATGTGTATAATAAGTACAATTTCTTATAAACATAAAAATCTCTTATTAAATGTAAAAAAAAGTAATGTAAAAATATACATTTTAAAATTATTTTGATGGAAGTGACTTTGATGATAGTATTTTAATAGTATTTTAGTAATAATTTCTTTGATATGTTCAATGTTAGAATTTAAATCAATTGGAACCCCCGATTTTTCAAAAGTTTTCAGAGACATTCACAACTGAAAATATGAGTGCTATTCTCCATTTGAACAGGTGTTTCTCTTTTAAGAGCTCTACACTGAGCCTTTACAGGTAATTAGGAACAGCCTGCTGATATTGGCACCTGTCTTTGAGAACAAACAGTACTTGCATAATTGTTTAAAATCCCATTTATTTACACTAACAGTTTACACATCTCTTCAGGAAAAAGAAAAAGGAGAGAGGAGAGGAGAGGAGAGGAGAGGAGAGGAGAGGAGAGGAGAGGAGAGGAGAGGAGAGGAGAGGAGAGGAGAGGAGAGGAGAGGAGAGGAGAGGAGAGGAGAGGAGAGGAGAGGAGAGGAGAGGAGAGGAGAGGAGAGGAGAGGAGAGGAGAGGAGAGGAGAGGAGAGGAGAGGAGAGGAGAGGAGAGGAGAGGAGAGGAGAGGAGAGGAGAGGAGAGGAGAGGAGAGGAGAGGAGAGGAGAGGAGAGGAGAGGAAGAAAGTCAACAATATTTGAAAGTTTTTTGTAATGATTCTGCTGGTAGGATTTTTACATATATCTTTAACAATTAACTAAAATGTTTATAATGTCATCCAGCCTAACAGTAGTTTACATTGTACATCCTTCACATTTTCTTATGTACTGGGTCTGGCTGGGGTGGTGTTAACTTTCTCTGCAGCAGCCCATGTAGAGCTATGCTCTGCACTTGCAACTAGATCAGCCCTGGTATCACACCAATGTTTTGTCTGTTGCTGAGTGGTTCTGGCAGGGTATCAAGACTACCTCCAACCCCGCCTCCTCCACCCCCACCCCCCCCAAAGATGGTAGGAGGTGGACAAGAGATGGGGAGGGAACATCAGCAAGGCAGCTGGCTCAAAGTGGTATTCCATGCCATATGATGTCACAATCAGCAATGAAAGGTGGGAAAGGGAAAAGAGAAGGGGGTGCTATCATTACGAAGATGTCTGTCCTCCCAAGCTACTGATACATGTATTGAGGCCATGCTCCCAAGGTGTGGCTGAACATCAGTCATTGATGGGAAGTAGAGAATAATTGTTTTCTTCCCTTTTTGCTTCCACACAGCCTTTACTTGGTTTTGTTTGGTTTGGTTCGGTTTGGTTTGCTTTTCACCCTTTTTCTTTTCCCTTTAATTAAACTATCCTTATCTCAACCTGTGAGCCTTTTTTTTATTTCCATCATACTTTCTTCTCCCCTTCTTCTTTTGAGAAGGAGGAGTGAGAGAGTGGTTATGGTACAATTTAGCTGTCCAGCAAGGTAAAGCTACTACATATTGCTATTAATATCAGTTTAAACATTCTTTTGATGTCAAAATTCATTTTGTCTAGAATACATGAAGAAGTGTATGTATGATCACAAAAGCACACGGGATCACAGAGTTTTTTAAGTTAAATGAGACCTATTGAGCTAGTGTTGTCCAACCCCTCTGCTCAAGCAGGGTTGGCTACAGCAGGCTGCTCAGATTTTGAATATCTCCAGGGATGGAGATTCCATAATCCCCACAGTTAACCTGTTCAGTGCTTGACAACCAGCCTCTCCCCTCCCCCCACCCCCCCAAAAAAAAAAAAAAAAAGAAGTCTTTTTCCTATGTTTGAACATAATTTATTGTATTTCACTTCACTCCTATTTCCTCTTGTCTTGTCTTTGGCACCACTAAGAAGTGTCTGGCTTCATCTTTACTACCTCCACAGATACTTATAAACATTTTTAACGTTCCCCTAAGCAGTTTCTCTGTGCTGAACAGTCCCAGCTGAGTCACAGCTCTCTCTACCTCATCACCTATGTCAGACTATCAAAGCCCATAGTTATATTCATGATCCTTTCTTGTATTTATTCCGATATGTTCGTATAAGCCACTTAAACTTTGTCAGATACCTGCCTGCTTATTTCTCCAGCCTGTAGAGGCCCTTCTAAATTGTGGAATTCTCCACCCAACCACTCTTCACTGCTTTATAACATCTGCAGACTTGTTGAGGGTGCACACAGTCTCATAATTGGGATAATTAAAGAACATGTTAAACAGTTGGCCTCTGTATCTACTTCTGGAGTATTCCACTAAGGACTGGCCTCCAGTCGGAGATACGTTTCCACCAATCACCATCCTCTGAGTCTGGCAGTTTTCAGTCCATCTCACTGCCCACTTATGAAGACTTTACTTTATGAGTCTGTTTGTGAGTGCTACACAGACAATGTTTGTTTCAAAAACTTAATAAAGTCAAGATAGTCATCTCCAAACATAATTCTATCAGGTTGGTTAAGGAGCCTTTCCCCTTCATAAATCAATGCACTTTCTTGTTATTTGTGTTTTTTCAGGAGTTGACCATTTTGCCCACCAGGTCCTGTGGATTTAAATATATCCAATTACCTTAAACATTCCCAGACTACTCATCCTCCAACACATTGCTCCAGAATTTCCCCTCTGGTCTCAAGATCCTAGGATTCCCAAAGTTGAGCCTTACCAGTAGAGGCTGAGGCAAAGAAGACATCAGGGACCTCTTCCATGTCTTCTGAAACCAAAGAGATTTAATGTTACTATCTGACCACACCTGTTTATCTGTCTAATCTATTTAACAGTAAGAACTCTGGAAGGTTTTGGGGGTTAGGAAGTGTATAGGAAGGAAAAACAGTATCAATTAAAAGACTCATCAACTAAATATGTTGGAATCAAAATGGAGATTTTGCCTCTCTTGTTAATGCAGAAAAATGGTTGCCATTTTAAATGAAGTTACCTATCAATTTCTACTCTAAACCATTTTGTAGATATTTCTTTTTGTTATTTCATCTTTACCTTATGCTGATTTTTAAAAAGTATATTTAGAGTGTTTCTTAAAAATAAGTGGGGGGAAAACAATAATTTTTTTTGCAATATATAAAAATTACCTATTATTTAATGCTCCTCTAAAAAGCAAAGGGCATTGCAAAATGAAATCTGTCACAAATATGGCACTTAAAAATCTTATGGTAGAAGAAATTGGGTTTGGGTTGAATGCATTATGACCACTTAAAATCATGTATTGAATTGTGAATCTTGCTCTCAGTAGGTTGAGTGAGCTAGTAGAAAAGTGCTGCAGCATACACTGGTATATGAATTATGTATGGATTGAGGTTGCCTGTTTGAGAAGTATCAGAGGAAAATGTCTGAAAAAAAAAAACAGTTCTTGTTTTTCTACCATTTTTTGTTTGTTTGTTTGTTTGTTTTGTTTTGCTTTGTTTTGTTTTCTGGGAATCAGTAAGAGCAGGGGCTACTAGCAGTAGGAGCAGGGGCTGCTCACTGAGAATAGTGAGGGAGCCCAGCAGGATCACAAGGCCCCTTCCCACAGGACCTGTGCAAGGCCAGTGACACAGACTTGGAGATGGTAGCTAGGTCCAACCAAGAATCTAGATCATAATGCACTACAATGTGATGAAGCAGGCGTGAGATCAAACCAGCAGGTAAATCCGTAGGCCAGGACTAAGACCAGATTAAGTGATGGTTAGACAACAGTACAGTCATAGGGATGGGGATCAGTGAGGGAGCTGGCATCAGACATAGACTTCAGGGAAGGGGCCAGACCAAGACCAGGCCAGGCCATCAGCCAGCCTGTGTGTCAGGACTAACACCATGGGGCCCATGGCCTGGCAGGGCAGGGCACTGGGGAGCTAGCACTGCATAGCATCCACAGGGCAGGGATGACAGCTCCAGCTGAGGCTGAAATGGGAACCTGGGATGTGGGTTAGGAGAGAGGAGGCCTCAAGGGAGGCCTACTGGTCTTCTCAATTTTTTTCTTTTTTGGATTTCTGTGAAAATTGTGATACACTTTATGGCTTAACATCTTCATTAATGATATGGACGGTGGGTCATAGTGCACCTTAGGCAAGTTCTCAGACAATATGAAAGTGGGACAGTTGTGCTTCTGTTCCAAGGCCCTCATCAGACAGGAGGTGTCAGACAGGAGTCTGAAAAAGTTCAACAAAGGTAAATGTAAAGCCTTGTCCTCCAGGAGGAATAGTTCCAAACACCAGAAAGGTTTTTACTGAGTTTAGGCACTTCTGCTAGACAGTTGCTGAGTAAAACTCTATTAGGTGGCTGTTTTTTGGGTAAAGACCTAAAATGCACCTCTTAAGCCTCAAGCAATCTCTAAAATTGCTTCTGCAAATTCATTTTAATTTTCAGTCAAAAAAAAGAAAAAAGAAAAAAAAAAAGAAAAAAAAAGAAAGGTTACTTTCCTACAGCAAATGGGTAATGAAAAGTGTTGTTAGTCAAAGCCTGCCTAGAAGCCTTGTCAAGTTTTATTACTGATCAGAATCGGGGAGTCAATTCAATCAGTTCCAAAGCAATAAAAATGACAGATAAATAAAAATAAAAAAGACAGATTTTTTAAAGATACTTAGATGCAAAAAGACACAACAAACTTCCAAATGCCTTCAAAAACATTGTCTTTGTCTTACCAATAATACTCCTGTTTGGTTCAACTACTGCTATCATTATTCATAGTGCAACATGAGTGAAACCTCAGTCACAACATGTGAAATCTGATTTCAATAGCTTATTTACTGGAATTAAGAACAGGATTTGTTATGTGATGTGAAAAACAAGTGAGATCCATAAATTTAAGTTTATTAGCCATTCTTGGGGCATTGCAGCAATTTCCATTTTTAATGGAAATACAGGTTTAGTAACTCCTGTGAAGTATGTTCTTTTCCAATTGGCAAAGAAAAATCAGTACCATGAGGTACATTTATTTTTGATTCATGCTTGTAAGTAGCTGGGATTCATTTTTGGCATAAGAAATAATCAGCAGGAATCTACATTTTATCTGAATTGTTCAGATTATTTCATTGTTTGTTTGTTTGTTTGTTTTTTCAGACTCCACAGGCTTCTACAAGTTAAGAACAATCAAAACTGATGCTACAGTAAGCTGTTCATCTGAATACTCCCAGAAGATAATTTTCACTGAAAATTTTCTTTAAATAACAAGTATTTATACTAAATAAATCTAACAAAAAAGTACAAAGCGCACATATTTCTATATGTTTCATTAGGCATGTTCTAGAAGCACAGGAACAATTTATTATGGCCAAGATCACCAGTGAAAGCACATGTGAACTGCTGGAAGTATTGTGTATTGCACTGTGTCCAAAATCAGCAGATGGTAAGTTAGAGAAATAGGATAGCTATTTTTTAGGACCCAGAGATGTTTGGCTTCATACTTTGTTTGGAAAAGGCAGGCTGTGGTGTAACAAGCAGTAAGGACAGTCTGTAAAAAAAAGTGAAATTTTAAGGAGATTGTAACAGCACCCAAGCAGATCCAAAATAACAGTCACATAAATGTGATAAATAGCTGATGCAATCCACATAGCACCAGGAGTACTGAACTCTGTGCCTAAAAGCAAAAGCCAAATGGATACATGTTATTTGTTTAAAGCTAGGACTTGACTTTCAGTGAGACAAATGCCCTAAAGAAATGTTTTGCATCACCTTATTCAAATGTGCTGTAACCTGTTGAAGAGAATCTAAATGCTGAAAAATACTACAGGACTCCTAAAGCATACAAATTAGTGATAGGTCAATAGCTTTTTTCTTCATAACCATACTCCCACTCAGACTTGACTGACTATTGAATTCAACTGAAGCACTGCTGCTGGATTCACAAATTAGTCCAGATGGTATTTGCTCTAAAACTCAGAAAGCTGTAAATCTTTCCTCCATGCATGCTCATGCATTTCTTCAGACCTCTACAGAGAATTGCCAACCCATCACATACACATCACCAGAACCAGGGACAGAGTGCTGTATATAATTTAATGTTCTATGTCATTAAAAAGATTTAAACATACAAAGTTATTTTGTTTTAAAGCATTTCAAAGTGTAACACCTCATTTAAAAGTGTTAATTTCATTCTATCTTTTTCTATCTATAATGTTTTTTAAAAGAAAACTTATTCCAGTAAAGTATGAGTGCAATTATGAGATTAGGGTGAGTGGAGTTACTACTATCTGAACAAAAAAAAAATCAACATAAACTTACAGATATCAAGTGAAAGCTTTATTTCCAACATAATTTTAAAATCAAATTATTGCTGTTTATATATGTATGTAAAAAATATGTAGAATATCAGTACAGTTTATTGCCTGAATTATACAGCTTGTGTATCATAATGTCCAAATCACTGGAAAGAGTAATGCTGGAAACAGTTCTACTGAATTTCTATATATATATAAGAAAAAAAAAAAAAAGCAATAAAGAAAGGAGAATAAATAGGTGTTAGAAGAAGGTTCCTTAAAATGAGGGTTCAAGCCATGCTCTATTGTCCAGCTGGAAAAACAAAGAAACCAAACCAATCCAGACAAAAATATTGTGTGAAAGAATAAGAAAAACAACAACAACAACAAAACACAAACAACAAAAAACAAACAAACAAAAAAACCCACCTCCTTTCTGGGTTTCTTCATTGGTTCAGAATCAAAATATTTCAGGAATGACTGCTTCTATTTTTGTTTGCTAAGGTAATTGTTCAATAAAGTGATTGGATATCGTGTGGCAGTCTATTGCTGGCACCAGCAGTATTGCTGGTCAACACATTTTTGTGTGGCAAGAGCTGTGGAATGAGTTTGTAACAGGTGAGCTTAACAAAACCCTATTCTGCAAATGTCATTTTGCATACACCTACCATAAACAACAATGCTAATAAAAAGTCAAGAGGATAAAGACAGAGTTAAGAAAAAAAAAAAAAAAAAAAAGAATAAGAATCAGGTTATGGTAATCTTGTTGTTAATCAGAGATGTTAGAAGATAAGGTATGGATGTTTTTGGTATTCACTATGTCAGAAAGAAAAAACATTGGAGTTGTACAAAACACTCAGCTAGCACTAGAAAAATCTGTCAGGTTGTAGATTTTAGTGTTACCATCTGCGTGTGTTCAACTTGACAAGAGCAAATTAAAAGGTTTCTAAGGAAACTCTGTTTAAACATGTGAACATTGGAGATGCCCTCTGGGACTCAGTGACAATAGAAGATGATCTTTAGCAAGACTTCTCTATCCAGACCATTTTCTTTGGGCCATAGTCCTTGCCTCTGCCAGTGTCCACAGCTGTTACATTATGGACTTTGTAAGATACAACCCTAAAGCTATCTCTTTTGGACTTAGTTTCCCTGAGTTTGATGCCTGCTTGAATCTACTGTTACTTTCTCTACAACTTTATTTAGTCTGGAAGTTAGCTAAGTGCTGTTTAAAAAAAAAGTACTGTAACTGTTTTAAAGTTATAGGCTTCTGGATTCAATGGTTGAACTTTGTATATTGTACAATTCCGTGAATGTCACTCACTTTTTCTGCTGCTTTCATTATACCATAAACCTTGATCATATTCCACATCACTCTTTTTTTCTAAATGAAGAATCCTAGAATTTCCAGTCTTAATTTACAAGGTAGATGCTTCTTGTTTTGGTTCTCTGTCTGTGTATATTTTCTAAATGCCCAGTGTCCTTCTTCTTATGTAGAAATCAGAACTACACACAGTAGTTAAAATGTTGGTGCAGCAAGGTCTTCCACAGATACAAAATATTGTATTCTGTCTTATTCTCTGTAACCTTCCCAGAGATGCACAATATTTTGTGGTTTTGTTTGTTTGTTTTTGTGTGCTGCTCAACACATAACATAGGACCATGAAAATTAGTGGGTTTTGTACATTTCATTCAGGTAGGTTATTAAGTAAGAATCCATTGTCAAAGTACTGCACAAGCTTTGAAATTGCTTGTGCAATAGGTTTCTTAGATTTGGAATTACTGTCAGTATGGACTGTAACTAGAATATTAGAAAGGATTATATTATAATTTCTTATCCTCTGACTTTTTCTCCTACAATGAACCAGATTTTTTTATCATTGACCTTGAACCTAGTAGGATCTTTTTTTTCCTTCTGAGTATTCTCATCTCTAAAAATGTTATAATAGTCTGAAATAATTAAATAAATAAATAAGTTGAACAGTACAGATTTAAAATTAAACTAGATATGGTTTTACTTTATTTCACCTAATTCATTAATTTCACCTGAGATATTGTCATAGTAAACATTTGTACGACTCTGAGTGTTCGTATGTGGTAGCATTTTTAGTTGTAGTTGTTACTCGGTAGGCTGTATAATACTTCCATGCTTTAACTCTTCAGAAAAAAACAATATCCTTGCTAATACTAGTAGTTTAGTGCAAACAAATGAGTGTAGCACCTTATACATAAACCTGTATCCCAAAATGTTTTTGTCCCTTTGACCCAACTTGTCTCTTACTTGTAAAGTAATAGCCAAATTACCTGACTTCCTCTTTGATTTCATATGCAATGGTTCTTCAGGCAATTCCCTTAATATTTCTCTCTAAATTTGATCTCATCCATAAGCCTGATAGTGAATATCTCTATGACAACAACTTACAGATCAACCTTGCTTCTCCTCTGTCTTCTTATCTAATGTAAAACCTCTATTTGTCTCTCTCACTTTCTCTATTTCTTGATTAGCATTGACAGTCCTACCATCCAGCCTATCACTCAAATCTGTAATGTGTTTATGATATTCCTCTTCAATTTCTAAATGTTCAGATCTGGAATGTGCCTAAAATCCTGATACTTTTATGAGTATAACTTCAGATGTGGGTGTGATGGATATTTCTTTCCCAAGTAGCCATATGGCTAAATCTTTTTCCTCCAGGCTTTTATCATATTATCTTTTGGTTGCTGCAGCACCCTTTTCTGGGGCTTTGCTCATATGACTCAGAATTCTTCTTCAATAACTTATTTCTTGGCTTTATGTTTTCACCATGTAATCTGTCTTCCTTGTCTCAGCAATGTAATCTGTTTGCCTTCATTTTCTAGCCACAATATCTGTAATTCATATTTTATCTTTCCATTTTCATTAACTATCAGTTCAATCACTTCTCACTTTCAGTTAGTCCATAATATAGTTCCTCTCACCCGTTTTTCTAGCACACCTCTGTTTTCTCTCATTCTCAACTGTGCCCTTTGGAAACACAGTGAAAAAAGACATTCAGCTAATCCTACCTAAAACTTTGCTTTATTGTGATATTCAAAAAATGTTTGAAACCTCTACAGCACTACTATAATACAAATAACATTTGTAAGAACAGTATCCTTGAAAAGAACATCCTGAAGACTGCTTTTGTGAGAATGAACATTTTTCTTCCCTAAATAAATAATGTTCTTTCTTCAAATAATTACCTGTTTTGCAATAAAATGTATTCCTTCTCTTTAGTTGATTGTTATTTATGTAAATGAACCACTCCTGTTTCACAATGCACATTAAGTCCCACTTCAAATTAACAGGTTACAGTGATATAGCTAAGGAAAAAAATTACTTCAAGAACATCTGAATATTTATGAATTCGCAATAACAGCCTCTGTAATATGGTACCTTGTTTGGCTTTTCCCCCCACTATTCAGTTCCAAGAACATTGCATTACTGATACTTCTGTCTTGACTTTGAAGCATTTGCAAGTGGAACATCATATTTAATTACACCACTCTGGCGCTATGCTGTAGCACAAAGAATCTAGCTGTATTTGTAGAACACTGCAGTTAAAAATACGTGTGTAACAAGTTAAAAACAAGAGCTCTAAAAAGAAATCCCTGCAGCCTGGAGGCAAGTGTCTGAAAACGTGATAGTACAAAATAAAATAGCCTTGTTTTATTTGCTAGTTTCCAGTCATTTGTGTCAGCCTACAGTGAGACATTAGAAAGTCACACACTTGCTTCCAGTGTTTTAGGAAATATTTCTGCCACTTTGTTTAGAAATATAAGATGATTCTTACATTACTGATCACTCTGTTACATATACACGTGTGCGGCAGTGATGGTGGTGGGGTGCATTCTCACCTTCAGATATGAATGGTTAAAGAAGGGCCTAATTACTTCTTCCAGGTATATATAAAACTGCCAAATGAAAGCTTTAGTAATATATTCTATTTTTACTTTTATAAGTATGCTTTGACTTTTCATTATGTTTGTTACATCTAGCTGATGAAGAATGTTGCTTTTACATTTAATATTGAACCTGCAGGGATGGATAACTGCTTGTCACTAGATGGGCATATCTCCTCTGGAAAATGAGATAGGCAGCATTCATATCCACCCACGTATTTCTAATCAGCTACACAATCATGTCTGAGATTTTTCACATGCAGAGTCTATGGAATCCTTACAGAATACTAGCAAGAGACCTTCCCTTTTCCCTGAAAACTCATTTTCACGATCCTATAAAAGCCAATGACTTGTTAACACCATCTGCCATTATTTATTATTGTCAACCACAGCACTCTTTAGTAGGTATCTACAATCTTGAATATAAGCAATTTGTCCAAGTTAAAAAATATATATATAAATAAAAAAGACTCATTATCCTTTGCATTACTGCATTGTGCACTGTGATTTTGGCCCAGCTTATGGGGATGTGGTTAGGTTTCTGTTTTTTTTAATCTTTTTTTTTTTTTTCCTGTGATACAAGCAACCTGAAAGTTTTATATATATTGCAAACTTGTGATTATCCTGGAAGTTAGCCAATTATCTTAAGAATAAAATCTTATAAAACAGCTTGAATATGCAATCTGTTGGAACATTGCTTAAGATTGGAAAAGTATACTAGCTGTTACATTTCTTTTCTGGAAAACACTTTAACAGTAAAGAAGTTAGAAATTTGAAGAATAAATTAGGTAAGAATCTGCAAAATAGCCCTGAATTAAGATTTGATTTAAGAGCCTTGCCAAGTGGACAGGAAAAGAAATTACCTAGCTACGTTTGGCTCTAATGGAAATCCATTCTGAAATGGAAGTTGTGAGATGCCGTATCTGGCCTTGGCTGTTCTAATCACTAGTTCTGATAATATCTGGCTGCATTAATTCAATAAAATCCATTGCTGTAGATTTAACCATTTGTTGTTTTTCCTGCATCTTGGAATAAGACCTTCTGGACAAATCCTCAGATGGACCTACTCTCATTTTGGTACCTGATACTTACAGCACTTATCTTAATTTAGGATTTATTTATTTATGTCTGATATTACTTGTCTACGGAGATTAGAGGTACAAGCTGGAGATTATAGAAACATGAAGGAAAATTTCATACTTGTATTGTGTTTAGAAGTCTGGAAGTATTATCTGTCTTTTTTGAAGACAGATGAGGAAAAAGGGAAAATATCTTAATGAGGTCACATTTCTTCTGATGATGGCTTGAAGTCTCAAAAGTTTCCAGAGCTTTCTAAGCTCTAAATCTTCTAGTTCTCAAGATCTTTGAAAACACAGATAAATTGCTAGAGCAAATATGTGTTTTGTAGTTTGTTTTTCTAAGTATAACATACAGTTCTGTTACAGCTATCCAATCACTTGATGTGCATAGCAGTGATATGCATGGACGTTATTTTTTTTATTCTTCCTCCCCCAAATTCTCAGCATGGGATAAAACTGATGCCATGACTTTTGTGAGTTGTGCAGCTTTCTTTCTGAGTTGCATAGCTTTCTTTCTGAGCTTCCTAGTGACTGCTCTGACTATTTAATGAGCAGGGTGATCCATCACACTGAGTACAGAAGAGAGAACATTAAGCTTCACAAAAAGGTAAACCATTTAAAGAAAACAAGTCCAGGCTTGCTGTTTTCATAAAGTCCTAGAATGGCTTGGGTTGGAAGAGACCTTAAAGATCACCTAGCTCCACCCTCCCCCTCCCCCAGTCATAGGCAGGGATGCAACCATTAAATCAGGTTGGCCAAGGCCCCTTCCAACCTGGCCTTGAACATCTCTGGGAATGGGGCATCCACAACTTCTCTGGACTACCTGTTCCAGTGTTTCACTACCCCTACAGTAAAGATTTTCCTCTGAATGTCTAATCTAAATCTTCCCTCTTCTACTTTATGACCATTCCCCTTGTCCTATCATTATCCACCCCAGTAAAGAGTCCTTCTCCATCCTTTTTATAAGACTTATTATAAAGTATTATAAGTATTATAATTATAATTATTAATATTTATAATTATTATATTATAATACTTATTATAAGTATTGAAAA
This sequence comes from Anas acuta, assembly GCF_963932015.1. NCBI lineage: Eukaryota > Metazoa > Chordata > Aves > Anseriformes > Anatidae > Anas > Anas acuta. The sequence goes on along the minus strand of NC_089017.1, from coordinate 60,252,326 downwards.
GCTGCAGTGAGGTCTCCCTGGAGCCTTCTCTTCTCCAGGCTGAACAACCCCAGCTCTCTGAGTCTTTCTTCATAGGAGAGGTGCTCCATCCATCTGATCATCTTCTTTCATTTTGAAGCCATTATGCTTTCTCCTATCATTAAAGGCCTTAGTGAAATGTCTTTCACTGTCTTTTCTATCAGCCTCCTTTAGGTACTGGGAGGCTGCTATAAGGTCTCTCCAGAGACTTCTCTTCTCCAGGCTGAACCCCAATCAGCCTATCTCATAGGAGAGGTGCTCCAGCCCTCTGATCGTCTTCATGGCCCACATCTGGATCTGATCCAATATGCCCATGTCCTTCTAGTATTGGGGGCCCCAGAGCTGAATGCAGCACTCTGGGTGGGGTCTTAAAAGAGTGGAGAAAAGAAAGAGAACAGATATGAAGAGAATCTTTTAAGAAGCTTTTAAGCTCTTTTAAGAAAAATGCAATGTCTAAATATTTCATCAAATACCAAGAAACATTTATTTATTAGTCTGGATGCTTTATTATTCTTTTTATTCTATTCTTTTTTAACAGTCACATTGTACACAACATCTGTGAAAGATGTATGATATCTGATTCTTTGTCTTTGGCTTGTAATACATGTAGCTTATTTTCATGAGAGAAAAATATATATGAAGCTTTTTATAACCTAGAAATTATTGTTTCTGTCTTTGTTCTCATACAGATATCAAGAGTATACTCACAACAGCATTGTACTTTACCCCAGGGTGAAATCTTATTAGCTTTCCCGATGACAAGAAACAGAATATTTGAGTAAAATGGAAGAGTTGTGGGTTTTCTGGTGTTTTCCTTCCTTCCTTCCTTCCTTCCTTCCTTCCTTCCTTCCTTCCTTCCTTCCTTCCTTCCTTCCTTCCTTCCTTCCTTCCTTCCTTCCTTCCTTCCTTCCTTCCTTCCTTCCTTCCTTCCTTCCTTCCTTCCTTCCTTCCTTCCTTCCCTTCTTCCTTCCTTCCTTCCTTCCTTCCTTCCTTCCTTCCTTCCTTCCTTCCTTCCTTCCTTCCTTCCTTCCTTCCTTCCTTCCTTCCTTCCTTCCTTCCTTCCTTCCTTCCTTCCTTCCTTCCTTCCTTCCTTTCTCTCTCTCTCTTTTTCTCTCTTTCTCTTTCTCTCTCTCTCTTCTCTCTTTCTCTCTCTGTGTCTCTTTCTTTCTCTTTCTCTCTCTCTCTCTCTCTTTCTCTCTCTCTCTCTTTCTCTCTTTCATCACATCTAAACTGTGCTGCTGATAACACAGATCTATGAGTCTTTAATTTTGGCCTCCCAGCAACAGGAGGACTAGGTAGTACAGCTTCACTGTCATTGCACAGTCAGCAGAGGACTTTCAGCTAGGTTGCAAACAGATGTTCATGCATCAGACCTGGAGAATTTTGTATCTGTTCATAATGACATGTTTTATTGCTGTCATTTTGGAGGATAAAATCTGGCTGACTGTGTGGATGAGTTGGAGCACACTTTTGTAAATTAAGGATTATGGTTGTTTCTGACAGCTCCCTTAATGAAAATTTAGAGGTTGTTTACAACCCAGAGGCCTGTTGAGCTCTTCAAGCCCAACAAGTTTAATAAGACAGGGAGGTGAGTTTTGATCAAGAAGGAAGCTGCCCCGAACTAAAATCTTTTCTTCAGCTTATTTATTTTATTTTATTTTATTTTATTTTATTTTATTTTATTTTATTTTATTTTATTTTATTTTATTTTATTTTATTTTATTTTATTTTATTTTATTTTATTTTATTTTATTTTATTTTGTTTTGTTTTGTTTTGTTTTGTTTTGTTTTGTTTTGTTTTGTTTTGTTTTAAAATTTACCAGCCTTTTAGTCAATGACTGAGAGAATTCTTTTTCCAGCAGATGACTTTTCTCCCCTGAACACATGCCAATTTACTTGTTCCTTACAAGGAACTTTCAGAGGCGTTCCAACTAAGTGTGGACAATTAGGTAAAAAAACCACTAACACTGTTTTTCCACAATAGAGTGTCAAATCTGTATGACAGGAATAGGGTCTACATATTGCTGTATCCCAGATTCACGGATATTAATATTATTCTGATGATTTGAGGTGGTGACTCTGGGGCATCTGTCCTGCTCTCAAATGCAAAGCAGATACTACTATTTGTAGTGAGAATGAAAAATTATGTGTAGTTTTCCCAAGCTGTTTTTTTTTTGTTTGTGTGGTTTTTTGTTTATTTGTTTTTTTTTTTTTTTTAAATGTAGGACTTAATTTTTATGTGATGATTGCCACTCTTCAACTCTGCCTGCTTGGCTTTTCTCTTTCCCCATTAGTATACTCATTCACCTGTTTTCTCAAATGGCTTCTGTTTGCATTTCTTTTTTTTTTTTCTTTTTTTTTTTTTTCAATACCTGAGAGATGCAATGTTTTTATTTGTTTATTTATTTCAATCAGTGCCTTGCCCCAGGATATATTACATTTAAATTTCACAGCTAGTACCTTTGTTTTATTATTTGTTGGAATGGAAGGAGGGACAAAAGGCTCTGCAGGAGCTTAAACTATTGCAGGAGCACCATGTTTTCCTCATTTTTGATCTGAATCATTTTGTTTGAAAACAGGGATAAAGTTTTGTTTCTAGAATGGAATTAATCCAACCAGTAGCTCATGACATTCACAGTAAAATTTTCTTTCTTTCTTTCTTTTTTTTTTTTTTTTTTTTGTGAGACTTGGGGAAAAAATACTGCTCAAAATCCAAGAAAACCATTAAAATTATTGCAGCTGTCAACTCAAAGAAAGGAAAACAAATATTAAATAAAATTTTGACCACTATGCAGTCAGAAATGGAGCATGTATTTGTAAAAGATGCATCTTTATTAATACAACAGTTGAGACTTATCATGTAAATACATCATAGCACAGAACTGTAGTATACTTATTACATATGTAAATTTATTTTTTGTCAAAGCTACCTCTTTCAGAATGACAATGTAGAATGTCTCAGAGTAGTCATCTCACAGTGGCTTATTTTAATTTCCCAGTGTTAGAGAAGTGTTTATGTGTGGGGGGTGAACTCAGAGTGGTTTTGTCAAGACTCGAAGTTCTCTCTTTGGTGTTTTGGAATGTTGCTGTGGAAAGGTGTTTTTACATATTTGTTCCTGTTTTTCTTGACAAATGCTACAGCATAATTCTGCATATGCTTAACTTTCAAAAACATCAGTAAATAGAGCTTTTTGGAGTGGTACAAGAAACACTGATGTGTTTCAGTGATGTGACTGCTCCTCAAGACTAATAAAACTATTTACTGAAGATAAACTCAGCTGGATGGTTTGAATTTCCCAAATCCTTCTGGTTTTAGCTGAGACAGAGTTAATTTTTTTCTTAGTAGTTAGTATCATGCTGTGCTTTGGATTTAGGAGGAGAATAATGCTGATAACACACTGATGTTTTAGTTGTTGCAGAGCAGTTGTCGATGCCACAGTAAACAATAAAAGCTGGGGGAGTTGGCTGGAAGGGACAGCTGCTGCTTAGGGTCTGACTGGGCATTGGTTGGCTGGTGCTTAGCAGTTGCATCATGTGTTCTCTGATTTGTTTATTCTTGTTGTTGTTGCTGTTTTCCTTTTTTAATTTTCTCCCCCATCCATCTCAGGGGAGGGTAAGTGAGCAAGTGGCTGTGTGGAGTTTGGCTGCTTGCTGGGTCAAACCACAACAGTGAGGTAATAATGGCATAGGCATCTTGGGCTGCAGCCTCTCTTTGGGCCCTGAGCTGAATGGAAAATCATTTTATGTGGGAAATATTCAGGACTTTTCACCATGGTCATGTCTTCTGTCTGAATAATTTACTGGAATTTTAGAATATGCTACCAGTGATAATTCAAATTGCAATTCAAAATTAACATATTTATGTTAAGTAATGATAAAGCTTGTAATATGTGAAATATAGCAACCAAGGAGCCCCTGAATACCCCAGTAAGTTAAGGTCAAACAACTGATTTAACATCTCATACCCATATAAAGAAAAAAGAGGGAAGAATAATATAAGAGTAATTAGATTTTTTGTATAGTTTTTCTTTCTAAATAATAAGGTATAAAATGTGTGACATTTACCAGCTTCACCAGGAAATTAAACCCATATTTCTTTTCATTCTGAAGATATAGTATCTTCTACATTTTGGGAATTAGTCCTCAGAACCTGACACGGATAAAACAGGTGTAACTAAAGCTCTGCTAGAATGAAAACTAAGACAATGTTCTGACTTCATGTAAGTAGAGATTGTAAGCAGACAGTCTGGTCTGCTTACTAGTCTCCTGTCCCAGAAAGACAGACATCACCCCTAACTCTGCAGCTGGGACTGGCAGCAAGTCAGTCACATATAAACACAGGGGCTTGGTAGGCTTTGACCTGACCCTTGAAAAGTCCCCTTTGATATTGTTTGCTTGTTTGCTTCTTTAACAATTTGTAGATGTGCAGGGACAGAGTATAGAGTTTGAAAAACACTAAAAGCAAAAGCCACTTAAAAAATTAATAAAATAGAGATATTGAATCTATTCAAGTTCTTACAATTGAGGAAAGTTTATTGTTGTAATCATTTCACTACTACCAAAGGAAAGGAAGATGTTATTTGGGGCTATTTAATTAGGTATATGTTCCAGCTTCTTAAATAACATGAGTTATGAATTGTTCTAATCCCAGTAAATAATTTAAAATAATTTATTGAATTTGTGTTCTAAGACCTTCTACTGCATGACCAGAATGATCATGACAGCTACAAATAAGATAATATAGATTTATAACAGTGTAGCTGTACTCATGAAAGTTGAAAAAATATATGTTTTTCATATCGCAGACACTAATTGCTGAATTCTTTAATGTCTCTGCAGTTACCACCAGAACACTGGAAAATGCAAAAACACTTTTGCAGAGGCAATAATGGAAATTAATTATTTTCAGACTTGAACAGGAAAATGGAAAACAGGGGCCAATGTGGTTAGAGGGATATACAAAGTTAGTATAAGCAATAAGTGTAAGGTTTTTAAGTAACACAATCTGGACAGGGAAAACACTGGGAATCATAAAAAAGTTAAAAGACAGAAGACCAAAAGGAAGTAGTGAGTGTAAAGTTACAGGGGATATAACCTATAAAGATTTATTTGAATAAAGCATATTTTAAGTAAAAAAGGCAGAATAAAGAAAGAAAAAGAAAGAAAGAAAGAAAGAAAGAAAGAAAGAAAGAAAGAAAGAAAGAAAGAAAGAAAGAAAGAAAGAAAGAAAGAAAGAAAGAAAGAAAGAAAGGAAAAGAAAAGAAAGAAAGAAGGCTATGGAAAATCCAAGAGAAAAGCTGAAGGAACAAGCAGATTTGTTAAGGTTACCCTATTTCACAAATTTAAGGATAAAGAGGTGGATTTAAAATTAGGATTGTATGAGCTGTACAGTCAGTAAATTGACTAATGAAAACATTTTGCAACATTAAACCTAAAGGAATAGAATTGTTATTACTGCAAAATCTTCCCAACCTCTTAGATGAATGGACTTCTGCTTGTTTGGTGTTTGCAGTGTCCGAAACAGCCTGCCTCTGAATATTGTACCAGAGAGAGGACTGTAGACATTTCTTAGCAAATCTTCTCATGCTTGTGGAGCAGTAGGGGCCATTGTCAGAGCAGAGCAAGACGTTTTGCTGATCCTCCAAATTCAGGGAATGAAATAATATTAATTCATTCGGAGAATGAAATATACTCCTGGTTGCCATTTATTGACCAATTATTTGTTAAGTACTCACACGTATATGAAGATCTTGCCTAAAGCAGCTTGTATAAAGAAAGAATCTCCTCATTGTTTTGGCTTTCAACACTTCTTTGTAAATGTACTCTGATGTGTAAGGACTTCTGGTAAAGTTAAATTTACAGGCAGTTTGTGCTGTGCTAATTCATATCCCCCCTTTGGATTAGGTAAAATATTCAAACAATTCATGTAATTTGATTTTATGCCTATAACTCCAGAAATATTACAAACATAAGAAATTAATGAAGCTCTGTTTGAGACAAACTTTTTCTCCAGCTCTGCACACCTTGCTTTTCAGAAACTATGTCCTTTACCCATCTGTGTTCCCCAGATTTAATCTTAATGTATTTTCAGTTTTCAAGTATGACTACCCCACTAATTTCTGAACATTAATCTAATATGATTGAAATGTCTGTTTACTCCTAGCTGGCTCACTGGTAGACAACAGAATCATGGAATCATAGAATGGTTTGGATTGGAAGAAATCTGAACGACTGTCTAATTCCAACCCCTCTGCTATGGGCAGAGATGCCACCCACTAGACCAGGTTGCTGAAAGCCCCATACAACCTGACCTTAAACACTTCCAGGGATGGGTCATCCACAGCTTCTCTGGGCAACCTGTTCCACTGCCTCACCATCTTCCTAGCAAAGAAATTCTTCCTTATATGTAATCTAAATCCACGTTTTTAGTTTAAAGCCTACCACTTTACTCCCTGTCAAAGAGTCCCTTCCCAGCTTTCTTGAAGGCTGCCTTTAGGTACTGTATGTCCACTGGAGCCTTCTCTTTTCCAGGTCTCCCTGGAGCCTTCTCTTTTCCAGGCTTCACAACCCCAACTCCTTCAGCTTGTCTTTGTAGGAGAGGTGCTCCATCCCTCTGTTCATCTTCACAGCCTTGGACTTGTTCTAATAGGTTCATGTCCTTCTTGTGCTGGGGGCCCCACAGCTGAAAGCAGTGCTCCAGGTGGGGTCTCACAAGAGCAGAGTAGAGGCAGAAAATCACCTTCTTCACCTTGCTGGCCATGTTTCTTTTGATGCAGCCCAGGATGTGGTTGGCTTTCTGGGCTGCCAATGCACATTGCTGGTGAAGCTGGAAGCTGTTTTTTTCATTTCTTCATTTAATGACTACTATGACCAATGATACCAGGGCATGTACCTTTCACTTGCATCATTCAAACCACATGTATCTGAGAGATATTATAATGACCTTTGGAAAAACTCTGTGAATTCTAGACATATTTGTTGAACCAAAGTACATTTACCTGCTAAATTTCATTGCAGCTGAGTGAGCTTTGAATTATGAAAGGATGATGCTCGTTATCAAAAGCCACATGTAATTCCATTTGGAATATCAAACTTTTCAAGTTAAATACATACATATATTTAATATTACTAAAGATAAATTGTTACTTCATATTTCCATATTCCTTTCTTTAAGTTTACAAGTGAAACTGCTCCTTTCTTTCCCTGTGATGGCAAATAAAAGCTTTGGAATGCAAGAACTGCAGCCCCTTCTAAAGTTCTTGGAGGTTTCCCAAACAATCAGCCTTATAGCCATATCTCACCTAAGTCTAGTAAACTGTGAGATACATTACATAACCCCCAGAAGAGACTTTCAAAGTAAGTATATCATCTCCTGATTTAAAGAATAGACATTAATTCTCTTTAGTTTTCTAGACTGAATTTTATTCAACTTACAGGAAGACCTTTTTTTAAATACCTGTTAAAAATTTTCAGTTTTTATATTTCCACAATTTGAAACTTTCAATAGAATAAAAATAATAATAAAAATAAATTAAAAAGGATAAAGATAAAGATAAAAATAAAAATAAAATGTTTAGTCAATGAATCTAATGATGAATCTAAACACATGAGACTGCAACTGTTTAGATGACTTCATGATATATCAGTTGATAATAAAGTGGGTTTCCTGTGACATGCATTCCTGTGACTTCTCTCAGGGATTAAATGAAACCAATTGATTCCATCAAATATTACATACTAAAATGGGTAAATCACTGCCATTCAATTGCTAACTGATTTATTTATAGTCACAGATGTCTTTCCATGTCTCTGCTTCCCTGCTGTCTTGTGCTTAGATCTATAAGGATCGGGATGAATATCCGCTGGGTTATTGTGAATATGACATTAGTACAGAAATACTAAAGGCAAAATATGTTAAGAATAATTTAGAAATAGGGATCATGAGCAATAAGTCTTTTTTGCCAATAGATTTCTTTCTTGTGTTTTGGAATGAGAACTATGATAATGTCAATACATGTTTTCATCCACAGGACCTAGCACAGTGTGTTCCCAGTCCTGACTCATGTCTGTGTGGTTGTAGTGGAACGATTTGTCACTAAGAGCTCAGATATTATGTCTTTGCTTTTCTTTGAATATCTTCAGTACCATGTGAAGCCAAATTGCATTTCTGACCTGAGAGAAAATACCTCAATACCTTTCACTATATCTTTCTCTGTATTAGCTATCTCTCATGGATTATATGAATAACCCTAAAATGTATTATCATATCTGAGATGGCAAGACGTAGGACTTCTCTGCCGTACGTGGTCAATTAATAATCATTTGGCAGTGGTTTCGTATAGCACTAGGGAGAAAACCATACTTTTTTTTTTTTTTTCCTCCAAAATATCAACCAGTTCCAAACAATGTTGTGCTGTTCCTGTCAGAAATATTATTTTCAACAAAGTTAGTATTTTCCATCAGAAAAATCCTTCATGGGAGATCTTCTGATGTTTTCTGGAAGATGGTATCACATGCTTTGTCTAATAGGACTTTGTAGTTTTCATAAAATCTTCATAGAATCATTCACAGAATCATTAAGGTTAGAAAAAACCTCCAAACTCATTTCATCCAACCATTCCCCCACCACCAATGTCACCCACTAAACCATGTCCCTAAGCACCATGCCCAACCTTTCCTAAAACACCCCCAGGGACGGTGACTCCACCACCTCCCTGGGCAACCTGTTACAATGCCTGACTGCTCTTTCTGAGAAGAAATGTCTCCTCATTTCCAGCCTGAACCTCCCCTGGTGCAACTTCAGGCCATTCCCCCTAGTCCTATCCCTAGTTGCCTGTGAGAAGAGGCTGACCCCTGGCTCCCCACAACTGCCTTTCAGGTACCTGTAGAGAGCAGTAAGGTCTCCCCTGAGCCTCCTCTTCTCCAGACTAAACAACCCCAGTTCCCTCAGCTGCTCCTCACAGGACTTGTGCTCCAGGCCTTTCACCAGCTTTATAGCCCTTCTCTGGGCACATTCCAGGGCCTCAATGTCTTGTGAGAGGCCCAAAGCTGAACACAGTACTCAAGGTGCTGCCTCACCAGAGCAGAGTACAGGGGAACAATCACTTCTCTGGTCCCGCTGTCTACACCTCCTGATACAATCAGGGATTTCATCAGCCTTCTTGGCCACTGGGGCACACTGCCGGCTCCTGCTCAGCACCCCCGGGTTCTTTTCCTCTGCACAACTTTAGAGATACTCTGCCCCAAGCCATTAGGACAGCATGGGCTTATTGTGACCAAAGTGCAGGACCTGGCACTTAACTATGTTGAACCTCATCCCATTGGTCTCTGCCCTTCTACCCGTCCTGTCCAGGTCCCTCTGCAAGGCCTTCCTACCCTCCGGCAGATCAACACTTCCCCCCATCTTGGTGTCATCTGCAAACTTGCTGAGGGTGCACTAAATTCCCTCATTCAAGTCACTAATAAAGATATTAAAGAGGATGACCCCCCTCACTGACCCCTGGAGAACACCACTGGTCACCAGCTGGATTTCACTCCGTTCACCACTATTCTCTGGGCCTGACCATCCAGCCAGGTTTTAATCCAGCAAAGAGTATACCTGTCCAAGCCATGGGCTGCCTGCTTCTCCCGGAGAATCCAGTGGGAGACCATGTCAAAGGCTTTGCTTTCTCAACCTATGGGCTGAGATAACATCTTTACCCTGTAGTTGTTTAGTTTTATCTAATCCATCAAAGATACATTTCTATGCTACATGTTGCTCTTTGCCATAACTCAATCAGATAACTGAAATACATCATCAGTGATGAAAACAGGTGCTGGATCTGATTCATTGCAGAGCTTTAATATTTTATATTTCCATACCGCTTTCCATGTTGTGGGCTGTGAAGACTAAAATTTCCCATCCAGGAATGCAGGAATGTAGAAAACAGAAGCAAAATGAAGAGTTAGAGGCAACATTTTCTTGATACCTGTTTTGTTTTATTTTGGAGAAAACGGGTTAGTTCTTTGTTGATGCATTAAAAAATATAAAATAAAATAAAATAAAATAAAATAAAATAAAATAAAATAAAATAAAATAAAATAAAATTAAATAAAATAAAATAAAATAAAATAAAATAAAATAAAATAAAATAAAATAAAATAAAATAAAATAAAATAAAATAAAATAAATCATTGGACAATAGCCTAATTACTTTTTCTATCACTGTTAAAAGTAAAGTATCACCAGTGTTTGTGGAAATGAGTGTTGCTAATTAGTGGAAAATTATGATTTCCTATAGAATGGAAAGCAGTTATTTGATATTGTTTCACGAGGAAACAAAACCTGGTTTGTTTTTACATAAACATTTATTTATTTATCTATTTACTTTTTTGCTGCGTTCAGTTAATATGTGGACAAAATTCAATAATTTCTAGCAGCTTTAGAAAAAGTGTTTTGAATTTCACCCATCTCCAGAATGATTTATACACCTCCAGCATCTCCAAAATTTTGTTCTGTATAGCTGTAGATGTCTGTCCAAAATAGCTTCATCTAGAACATACCCTTTCTCTCTTTTTTCATTTTTTTCATTCTCTTTTCTGAAAACAAAATAATTAACAAAAACTATGCACAAATAACAAGTAATTTACTACCATATTTTTACTATATGGTCTTCAGTCCTCAGTAGAATATTTGTCATTTCCTTATTTTTGTTTTGTTTTGTTTTGTATATTATGTTACTGAGATGGTAATTTATTTATTTATTTATTTTTAGCTCACCAGAGACTCATAATGAATTGAGCTTTTCCTTTTCTGTGCTCAGTCAAAAATGACTTGCAATTTATCACCCATTTCATCAACAGGTGCCTAAGCACTCTCTTAGAGGAGCAGAGCATCCTGGCAAAAAGCCAATGGTAAGCTGAAGTACTCAGAGCCCATTTTGAAAAGATATAAAAAATACTGTGGCCTATCTCTGCAATTTTAACACTTCAGTAACATTTGGCCCCCAAAACTCCACTACATAACCCATAAATAAAAGACACTTCCTAACCTCTTCTATTTAAAATAGTATTCAGCATATTCAGATGTATTTCCTACTATAATTCAATCTACATTTCAACAAACTTAAAATCATGTAATAACAAAAGAACTGGATGCCTGAGTACTTTTAATTGCATAATAGCTTTAAAATATTCTTTTGTATTTGAGATGGATAAGATATATTAAAAAATTTAGGCATTTTGTTGTTATAAATTTTGCCAAAATTAGGGAAAAATATATTAGTTTATTATTCAGCTAGGCAGGCATCAGGAGTACCACATCATGCTTCTACTTTTTTTTAACAACCCTGAGTCTCAAAGACAACATATTACATATTACCAGGAAAACTGACCAGCATCCTTCTGATCAGTGGAGCCTCCTCTCTGCTTCATGTACCTGGAATTCACTACACTGCTGAAGCTTACCTAGTTTATGTGCAAGGACAGCATGTTAATATACTGTCTCTTAGGTCACCATCAAATAAAAAGGACCCAATTTGGAAAGACAAAAATTTCCCAGCCCAGTCAATATAGGCATATGATTACAGGACAATAGAATAACCACTTTAATTTCTTACTGTACAAATAGTCCTTATTAATGCAATTATTCACTAGTTCTGCTGGTCTACTTGATGAGTAATCATTAGTGCCCTGACAAAGATTCACAAACTTGAAAAGTGTTGAAGTGAGTATAACTGCATCTTCAGAACATAGCATGTTTTACCAACTCCATTGCTTGGAACATTTGCAGCTACATGGGTAGATTTGTTAAGAAATTTAACTATAACAGACAGAGTATACAATCTGCTGACAGATAAACAAGATTATTTTTCTTCCTCATTCTATAAATTTCTTATTATTCAGGCTCAAAAATATATGACTAGTGATTTCCATTTGACATCATTTCTTCCTTAACAGACTACTGTTGTTTACCTTGTTCATAACCAGCAATTGAACAGGAGTTGTGTGTTTTCTACTACAAAGCAGAAATGGAAAAACAAATAGTTGACTTGGAATCATAAATTTCTTAAAGACAAAAAATGGGCATTCCCTTGTAAGAATTCAAACCTTATCCTAGTCACCTTGTTGTTGGTGACTGGTTTTGTTGTTGTCATTGTTGTTCTTTTACCTTGTAAACACTTTTCTCCTAAGCCTTTTCTTTCTTAGATAAGATTTAATCTTGCCAGTGCTCTCCATCACTTAAAATCTAATGTAATTCCTTTTCTCTCCAGAGGCTGTAGAAATCAAAGTAAACTTCTAGCTTTAGAAGGATTTTTAATGGAATTTAGACTAAAAGAGAAAAGAAGGAAAAGAACAGTACAACAGTGTCTCCTCAGCACAGATGTGTTTAATTCTAAGGACTGCTGATGGGAAAAAGGCCATACTACAGACTTGATAAAGATAATTTCTGATGGAGCAAAGACATATGTAACTAAGACAGAGACGAGCTCTCTATTTTATTCCATCTGTGATTCAAACTTATTGCTGATTCTAAGGAGTATGCAACATCATGTTCTGCCTCCCTCCTCCCTCTCCCTTCCTCCCCCCTCAGCCCCCCCCCCATATTTTTTTAACCAGTATATGTATTACAGAGGATCTGAAATGTTTTCAAATTTTTATAAAAAGTGGGGAGAGAGGACAGGAGAGTGAGGCTGATATTGGCTATTCTTTTCCTAATATGATTTCTTCTGTTTTATTTCAAGTACATGGATTTTACTAAGGACAATGATACAGGTGATTCTGCATTGTTTTGTCTTTTTTATATTATTGTATATTCTTAGAGGCACACTCAGAAGAAAAAATCAAATGAAAATCTAGATTACAATAAGCATTTGTGTGGCACAGAAAACATTCATAACCTGAAGTTAGGAGGGAAAACTAAGCTATATCAAACCCCAAACCATTAAATTCTGTACCACTGATTCATAATAGAAAAAACATGCATATGAATATATATATATATATATTTCATTTATTTCTACCCCTTATTAAAAAAAGCTTTTATTTTTTTCTTCATCTGTTTATGGAGAGGGTGCAAGTGATGGTGTGGTAGCAGAGGGGGAGGGTAGTCTAGTAGGAAAGCATGCATTATTTTATTCTTCCTGATAAGCAAGCAAATCTTTGCTATTTCCCAGCTCTCAGTTTGCCTACCTGACTAATTGCTGAGACACTAAAAAGATTTTCAGACAAACTGAGTGCCAACATACTTGGAACTGGAAATTGGAAAGGGAAAAGGAGGCAGAATCTGCTTTCAACTTCTGGTACTAAAGCAAGAGTTCAGGAAAACAACAGAGAAATTTATGACTTTGAATTCTCTTGATACGCAGCAGATTTTATTTTATTTTTTAATGAAACTTATGGTAAGAAGAAATTTCCATTTTTTAGTCACATTAATTGAAATTTTAAAAGTTACTTACACCTCTACCTGTCATGTTAATTAGCTTTCTCAACATATAAGAACTTATCATGCGATATTAATTTATTTTTAAAATATCTATGTATCTTTTACAATTTTCCCAATTATACATGTTAGTGTGTATTATTCCTTGATGTTTAGAATGCTTTGAGGTACCATACATACATTATTTGGCTGTCTGTTCATCAGTATGATTAAACTTTCATATTATGCTCATGGTATTAGGTTTCTGAGGAACACAAAGCACTGTGACAACAAACATCAAAAACAATGTATGGGGTGCTGCTGATATGACAAAGTGTTTGAAGGGATCAGGCTTGACAGAAGCCATTAATAATGGTCTAGAAAGGTGGTAGCTGCTACTGATGGAAAATTAGCTAATTAAATATACCCCCCCACTTTGTGTAAAAGCAAGGAAGAAATTAACGTATTCTTGTTCATCAGTTGAGTCAAATAATAATCATATTCTAAAATTACTATAAGGGAAAAAAGAAAGCTATTATGGAAGGTGTAAATCTAAGTGGGACTGTTGGAAGAAGCTGGGCTCTGTGATTTTGCCAGATCAATGCAGATATGATAGAAAGTTACCTGAAGCTGGAACATATGACATGAAATGTTAACATAAAGGTTACTGAGATTGTGGGGAAAAAATATTATGCCTGGCAGGCTTTTAAAATTGTTCTCTGACTGAACAAAGAGCTAGCAGGTCAAAGCCGGGATTCAAAGAGCAGAGGGCTGAAAGAAGACACCTGTTCTGTGGACATCAGCAGAAGCCACAAAATATGGTTTTCATCTTCATTCTAGAAACTTCTCAGCATCACCGGATGGCACCGGATGGGATGGGCCTCTCTCGGAGAGGGGTAAGGATCTTGGGTCAGGAGTTGGCAGGGCTGATAGATAGGGCTTTAAACTAAGTAAGAAGGGGGATGGGGCTGAAGCAAGGACTGTTGGGGCTGTGCCAGGGGGAACAATGGCAAGGCCGGAGGATAAGGTAAAGGCCCAGCTGAAGTGCATCTACACCAATGCACGCAGCATGGGTAATAAACAGGAGGAGCTGGAAGCCATCGTGCAGCAGGCAGGCTACGACTTGGTTGCCATCACGGAGACGTGGTGGGACCAGTCTCATGACTGGAGTGCTGCGATGCCTGGCTATAGGCTCTTCAGAAGGGACAGGCAGCACAGAAGGGGTGGCGGTGTGGCTCTCTATATTAGAGAGTCTTTCGATGTTGTAGAACTCGAGGCTAGGAATGACAAGATCGAGTCCCTTTGGGTTAGGATCGGCAGGGACAACAAGGCTAGTGTCCTGGTCGGGGTCTGCTATAGACCGCCGAACCAGGATGAGGAGACGGATGAGGAGTTCTACAGGCAGCTGACAGAAGTTGCGAAATCGTCAGCGCTTGTACTCGTGGGGGACTTCAACTTCCCTGACATATCCTGGAAGCACAACACAGCCCAGAGGAAGCAGTCTAGGAGGTTTCTGGAGAAAGTGGAAGATAGCTTCCTGACGCAGCTGATTAGTGAACCTACCAGGGGTGGTGCCCTGCTAGACCTTCTCTTCACAAACAGAGAAGGACTGGTGGAGGATGTGATTGTCGGGAACAGTCTTGGGCAGAGTGACCACGAAATGGTGGAGTTCACTATTCTTGGCGGGGCCAGGAAGGGAACCAGTAAAACCACTGTATTGGACTTTCGGAGGGCTGACTTTGGGCTGCTCAGGACACTAGTTGGTGGAGTCCCATGGGAGGCGGTTCTGAAGGGCAGAGGGGTCCAGGAAGGCTGGGCGCTCTTTAAGAGGCAAATCCTAATGGTGCAGGAGCGGTCTATTCCCATGCGCCCAAAGATGAGCCAGCGGGGAAGAAGACCAGCCTGGCTCAACAGAGAATTGTGGCTTGAGCTTAGGAGAAAAAAGAGGGTTTATAATCTTTGGAAAATTGGGCAGGCCACTAAGGAGGACTATAAGGATGTAGCGAGGCTGTGCAGGGACAAGATTAGGAAGGCCAAAGCTCGTCTGGAGCTCAATCTGGCTACTGCCGTTAAAGATAATAAAAAACGCTTTTATAAATACATCAACACAAAAAGGAGGACTAGGGAGAATCTCCATCCTTTACTGGATGCAGGGGGAAACTTAGTTACAAGAGATGAGGAAAAGGCGGAGGTGCTCAATGCCTTCTTTGCCTCAGTCTTTAGCGGCAAAACCGGTTGCTCTCTGGATACCCAGTACCCAGAACTGGTGGAAGGGGACGGGGAGCAGGATGTGGCCCTCACCATCCACGAAGAACTGGTTGGTGACCTGCTACGGCACATGGATGTCCACAAATCGATGGGGCCGGATGGGATCCACCCAAGGGTACTGAGGGAACTGGCAGAGGAGCTGGCCAAGCCCCTATCCATCATTTATCAGCAGTCCTGGCTATCGGGGGAGGTCCCAGCTGACTGGCGGCTAGCAAATGTGACGCCCATCTACAAGAAGGGCCGGAGGGCAGACCCGGGGAACTACAGGCCGGTCAGTTTGACCTCAGTACCAGGGAAGCTCATGGAGCAGATCCTCTTGGGAGTCATCATGCGGCACTTGAAGGGCAAGCAGGCGATCAGGCCCAGCCAGCATGGGTTTATGGAAGGCAGGTCCTGCTTGACGAACCTGATCTCCTTCTACGACAAAGTGACGCGCTGGGTGGACGAGGGAAAGGCTGTGGATGTGGTCTACCTTGACTTCAGCAAGGCTTTTGACACCGTCTCCCACAGCATTCTCCTCAAGAAACTGGCTGCTCTTGGCTTGGACTGGCGCACGCTTCGTTGGGTTAGAAACTGGCTGGATAGCCGGGCCCAAAGAGTTGTGGTGAATGGAGCCAAGTCCAGTTGGAGGCCAGTCACTAGCGGCGTCCCCCAGGGCTCGGTGCTGGGGCCGGTCCTCTTTAACATCTTCATCAATGATCTGGATGATGGCATTGAGTGCACCCTCAGTAAGTTTGCAGATGACACCAAGCTAGGTGCGTGTGTCGATCTGCTCGAGGGTAGGAAGGCTCTGCAGGAGGATCTGGATAGGCTGCACCGATGGGCTGAGGTCAACTGCATGAAGTTCAACAAGGCCAAGTGCCGGGTCCTGCACCTGGGGCGCAATAACCCCAAGCAGAACTACAGGCTGGGAGAGGAATGGTTGGAGAGCTGCCAGGCAGAGAAGGACCTGGGAGTGATGGTGGACAGTCGGCTGAATATGAGCCAGCAGTGTGCTCTGGTGGCCAAGAAGGCCAACGGCATCCTGGCTTGTATCAGAAACACTGTGACCAGCAGGGCTAGGGAGGTGATCGTCCCCCTGTACTCGGCTCTGGTGAGGCCGCACCTCGAGTACTGTGTTCAGTTTTGGGCCCCTCGCTACAAGAAGGACATCGAGGTGCTTGAGCGGGTCCAAAGAAGGGCGACGAAGCTGGTGAGGGGCCTGGAGAGCAAGTCCTACGAGGAGCGGCTGAAGGAGCTGGGCTTGTTCAGCCTAGAGAAGAGGAGGCTCAGGGGTGACCTTATTGCTCTGTATAAGTACATTAAAGGAGGCTGTAGCGAGGTGGGGGTTGGCCTGTTCTCCCATGTGCCTGGTGACAGGACGAGGGGGAATGGGCTAAAGTTACGCCAGGGGAGTTTTAGGTTAGATGTTAGGAAGAATTTCTTTACTGAAAGGGTTGTGAGGCATTGGAACGGGCTGCCCAGGGAGGTGGTGGAGTCACCATCCCTGGAAGTCTTCAAAAGACGTTTAGATGTAGAGCTTAGGGATATGGTTTAGTGGGGACTGTTAGTTTTAGGTCAGAGGTTGGACTCGATGATCTTGAGGTCTCTTCCAACCTAGAAAATTCTGTGATTCTGTGATCACAACTGATGTTTGCTGTGCCACGAAGTTTCACCATCCTTCCTTCCATAATGTGTTAGATGGACTTCCGAGGAACACAGACATTAACTAAAGCTGCCAAGTGGAAAATCCCATGGAATAAAAACAAAGGCAGTGGCAGTACAGTTCCCCTTTGTTCTGTGTGGTGCCACTATGAGATCTGCAGCACAGCTTAAACCAGACATTGGGAATGTTACTTGGTAAGGATGAAACACATTGTTGAAAATCAATTTGCAGTTCTCCCCTTAAGAAAACATGTACGTTCACACACAGAAGCATGTGATTAAAGCAGAGGGTTGGGATTTATTTATTTATTATTATTAATAATTAATTAATCAATTAATTATTTTTACTGGAACTGTTAAACTCTTTGGGAATTTTAAAATACTTTCTGTATTGCTTCCACTCCCAGTCCTTTCACTCCCTCCCTGACTTTTGTGGTCACAATGATGCCATTATGCTAGTTTCCAGTAAGTATGACACACAGTTCTAATTAAGTAATTTAAAACAACAGTTTTATTGCAAACATATGTGAAACCAAATGTGTTCTTAAATTATTTTTCCACTGCTCTTTTGTGCAAATTCGATGGTTTCAGTCATTGCAAGTGTGATTTAGGAAAGCTGGAGTTGATGGAACCCACCAACAGGATACATTCCTTGTTTACTGAAATATATGCAATGTTAATAGGTGTTTACAAGGAATATATTCAGTTTGTTAAAGTTTAATTCAAATAGATAAATATTACAAAATACTGCTTCAAGCAGATAACCTGTTATTTTGAAATATAAAAGATCTTGCTTTGTTAATTCAGGAATTAAACTTGGATGGAGCAATGCCAGGCACAGACACAGACTGGGAGGTCAGTGATTGGAGCAGCCCTGCAGAAAGGGGCCTGGGGGTGCTGGTGACGGCAGGCTCAGTGTGAGCAGCCAGCAAGTTCTGGCAGCCTGGAGGGCAAACAACATTGTGGGGTGTGTTAAACACAGCACAGACAGCTGGTCCAAAGAGGTGATCTTCCTGCTGTTTTTAGCATTGGTGCAGCCTCATCCTGAATACTGCATACAGTTCTGGGCTCTAAAATACACAAAAGGTATTAAGTTCCTTGAATGTGTTCAGGGGAGGGCAACAAAGCTGGTAAAACTTTTGCTGTAAGGACAGGCTGAGGACACTTGGGTTGTCTTGTCTGGAGAAAAGGAGACCAAGAGTTCTCCTTAGTGTTCTCTACAACTTCCTGAGGAGGGGAAGTGGAGAGGGAGGTTCTGGTGTCTTCTCCCTAAGTAAGTCATGACAGGGGGCATGGGAATAGCACAGAACTGCACCAGGGGCTGTTCAGACTGGCATTGGGAAAAATTTCTTCACCGTGAGAGTGATCAGACACTGGAGCAATCTTCCTAGAGAAGTAACTGATGCCCCAAGCATGTCAGTGTTCATTTGTACAATGCTCTCAATAGCATGCTTTAACTTTTGGTTAGAGAGAAGTCAGGCTTGAAGTTGGATCTACAGATCTTTGTAGGTCTCTTGCAACTTTCCCTTCCCTTCCCTTCCCTTCCCTTCCCTTCCCTTCCCTTCCCTTCCCTTCCCTTCCCTTCCCTTCCCTTCCCTTCCCTTCCCTTCCCTTCCCTTCCCTTCCCTTCCCTTCCCTTCCCTTCCCTTCCCTTCCCTTCCCTTCCCTTCCCTTCCCTTCCCTTCCCTTCCCTTCCCTTCCCTTCCCTTCCCTTCCCTTCCCTTCCCTTCCCTTCCCTTCCCTTCCCTTCCCTTCCCTTCCCTTCCCTTCCCTTCCCTTCCCTTCCCTTCCCTTCCCTTCCCCTTTTAAAAGCTGGTAGTAAATATTTTTTTTTATCTAAGCACAATATTTGATGATATAGCTGTCTGAAACCAAGATTCTACACATAAAAAGCTTTTCACTAAAAAAAAAAAAAAAAGAAAAAAAAAGCTTGTTTAAGTATGAAGTGGAAGCTCAGGTGTAGGTCTGCAAGACGATTTAACCTCAATATGGCAGCAATTAACTGAAAGCTCCTAAATGCTGTAGAAACTATTGCTCTGGCTTCAGTGTTCAAACTCTCTATTCAGTATTTGGGGACACGTGAGTATTTGTGAGGCTGGTCCTCAACAGTTCATTTTCTAAATAGAGAGATGGTCTTCATCTGCTTTATGAATTCAATGACTTGCTCTAGGCAACACCCCTCTCAAAAAAAGAATTCCAAATCCAAACACTTTTTGGAAGAAAGATGTACATGCAAGCTGCTTATCCCACTGTAACTCACCCAGAGAGATTGGAAGCCTCTATCATCAAAACTGTCTCTCTCTCTGAGGACATATAAACCTAATTTGTCTTTCTAGAGCTTCTGTTGGAAGTCAGGTCTTTCCAATTCTTGAGTGACTGATCCTTTTGTTGGATTTTAAAAGAATTTAAGAGCAGTTATGCTCTCAAAAACCCAGTTGAAATTAGTCTAATTTTGTATGATATTAACAGAACTGGCATAGTATTCTTCTCTAAAGTCAGTATTGTAATGAATGGAGTATATTAATGACAAGAAAGAGGAAGAAATCTTATTTGCTATGCATTCTTACTTTAAAGTGATCCACCACTATATTATTTGCAGCTCAAGAAATGGCTGTACTTGTTTTCCCAAAGCTTCTCTATCAGGATTTATATCAGTCTTTATCCCTACTCTCCTTAGCACTCACATCAGGGTAAGTGCAGCATCCTCTCCTGCTTTAGGCCCCAAAGTACAAATTTCCACTGAAAGCCACCAGGGCTTAAGAGCAACCTCACAGCTGCTGTTTGCAGAAACAAAACATGAGGATCCAGTGCAGGCCTTTAGATCCTCTCATCTTCGTTGCAAGCACATTCACTGTCTAATGGCATTTACTGCCGGTTTCTCCTTGGCCACTGAGATCAACTGAGCCAGCTTTTTAACCTGCAACATCATGTCCTTATCGGCTGTTCCCATAGAAACTAAATGTTATCTCTGTTTCTGGCAAGAAAACTCAGACACCAGCTCTGCTTGTTAAAACCTGTCAGAGGGCAAAGAACAAGGATATACCTAAAAACATACATCATCTTAAGAACATTTAAATGGTCTTGTGTATGTTGAAAATAAGACTGTCTTTAGAAAGGTTGCAAATCACTAGTAATTCAAGCATATCTTCATTTTTACATTTTTATACTACATATCACAGTATTCAATGCACATACACCATGATTTCACTAAGGGCAAATAAGGCATGAAAAATCTAATGGCCTGCTGTGATAAGGTTACAGCATTAGTGCATAGGGGTAGAACAACTGAAAAGCATTTGATTCTGTCCCACAAAATATCCTTGTCTCTTAATTGGAGAGACATGGATTTTGTGGATGGACCACTTGGTGGGTAAGGAAATGGGTGGATGGTTGCACTCAAAGAATTGTGGTCAATGGTTTGATGTTCAAGTGGAGATCAGTAATGAGTGGTATTCCTCAGAGACACTGGTATTGGGACTGGCGCTGTTTAAAATCTTTGTTGGTGACATGGGTTATATGGGGGAGATTGAGTGTGTCCTCAGTAAGTTTGCCAATAACACCAAGCAGTGTGGTGTAGTCAACATGCTGAAAGGAAGGGATGACATCCAGAGCGACTGGGACAGGCTTGAGAGGTGGGCCTGTGAGAACCTCATGAAGTTCAACAAGGCCAAGTGCAAGGTCCTGCACCTGAGTCAGGGCAATCCCAAGCACACATACAGGCTGAGTGGAGAATGGACTGAGAGCAGCCCTGTGGAGAAGGACCTGTGGGTGTTGGTTGATGAGAAGATCAACATGAGCCATCAGTGTGCACTTGCAGCCCAGAAAGCCAACCATATCCTGGACTGTATCAAAAACAGTGTGTCCGAGTGTGTCCAGCAGGGTGAGGGAGGTGATTCTCCCCCTCTACTCTGCTCTTGCATGGCTCCACCTCGAGCACTGCATTCAGCTTTGGAACCCCTTGCATAGGAAAGACAGGGACCTATTAGAATGAGTCCAGAGGAGGGCCACACAAATGACCAGAGGACTGGAGCACCTCTCCTATGAAGGCAGCCTGAGGGAGCTGCAGTTGTTCAGCCAGGTTAAAAGAAGGAATATGTTACAACAACCTTCCAGTACCTACAGGGATCTACAGGAAAACTGTGGTGGGACTCTGTCAGGGGATGTAATGATAGGACAATGGGGAAAGGTTTTAAAACAAAACAAAACAAAACAAAGCAAAACAAAACAAAACAAAACATAGGGACAGATTAGATATAACTAAGAAATTCTTTACTCAGAGGGTGGTGAGGCATTAGAAGAGGATGCCCAGAGAAGCTATGGATGCCCCATCCCTGGAGGTGCTCAAGGCCAGATTGGATGGGGCTTTGAGGAACCTGGTCTAGTGGGAGGCTTACCTGCCCATGGTGGAGTGGGTGGAATTAGATGATATGTCCCTTCCAACCCAAGCCATTCTGTGATTTTATGATTCTATGATATGTAACACGTTAGCAAAATAACTTTAAGTCACCTGCTGACTTTACTTTCTCGGGTTTTGTTTCTTTAAATTCTGGATATGGCCTAAATATACCTACTTTCATCAATTGTGTGTAAACAAACAGTTACAGTGATTGAGTGTGTAGAAGAGGAGACCTGTGTTCAAGTCCTGCCTAGTTAGCAATAACACTTCTAAGGTTAGAAAAGAGTAGTGAATGCTTCTCTGCAAATGCATGCTTTAATCATAACGCCATATGTGATTCTCAGTCTTGGATTTTCTCTGTAGATAACAAATATAATTACCATAATTGTTCAAACAATTTTAACAGAAAGAGTGAAATCACAGCATGATTTTCAAAAGTTTCTAAGATCAGTATTAGGCAGGGTCCACCTGCAAAACATTACATACAATTCCCATGCATGGACAGAGGCAAACTGCAGAGGCAAGTTCTCTGGCAGCAGCAGCTCATCTCCATCTGCTGTCCATCCTAGAAACAATTGGGTTTATCCCTTCACCCAATGATGCAATTTATGTCTTCTGACTGTTGTGCATTTCTGGAGCATTGTTTAATATCTGTACTCATCTAAGGGCTTGGTCAAAACATCAACCAAAGTAGGTGCTATACCACTGTGACTGACAGATCTTTTGCAGAATAGTCCAACAAAGGGAAGAGGATGGTAAAAGCTATGTGACAAAAAGACAACAGGAGTAATTCAATTGTTAAAATACTTGCAATTAACACATACTTGGAAGAGAGCCATATAGTACATGCATATCTATATCAGAGCGCAGGTGCAATCAAATGCACAATTGTTTTGAAAATTAGCTCAAGACAAAGGAAGTCAAAAATACTTTGTATTGGTCTAGAGTTGTGTTATGGAGGTGACTGACCGTGGGCTTGTATTTATTAAACCCTGTCAAAATATGCATGTTAATGTCATGCCTTGTGGATAATAAATTTGTCTCAGACCTTGCCATCCAATCAAATATCACAATAATTTTTTGAGGTAAGATTAACACATAAGTATTCAAATTGAAAATACAGTTAAACCAGACCATCTGTGTTTACAACACTGACTATATTACCTGGAATAATAGCACACAACAATTATTATTATGGAAAACAAGATGGAAGACAGGCACAAACTACCAGAAGCAGAAAAATTTCTCTGATTTGCAGCCTGTCTAGAGCTCTTATCTATGAAAGTAATAGACCAAAAATGGTAATCCCTAATTTTTCTATCTATAACTGTTGACTAGTAGAGGGTCTTTGACTGCGCGCATGAATGTACAAAATGAATGTATTTGATTATATCAGGTGGAGTGAGAAGTATTGGATACTTTGTATATGCAGAGCATCATTGTTTCCTCATGTGCAGTACACTTGGTCTATATCCTAAAGGAAAAGATCTACTCTCTGCTTGGTCTACAAATGTATCCTTGAAACATCCCTGTGGTTTGAAATGGAAGAAAACCTGACAACCACTGCCATTCCTTGATTAAGAAATTCTCCACAAAGGTGCATATTCAAGTCTTCTCAGAAACTGATTTCATATCATGTCAGAAAAATTCAGGTATGCTCAGGAGTGAAGTGTCTAATTAACCCTAACAGTAGGAAGCCAGGCAAATGTGCAACCACAGCGGTTTCACTCAAGACCTTCTGATGCTCAACACCAGACCTGCAACTTCATCTGTGAGTAACAGCCATCAGATTATATGATACATATACATATATACGGTATGATACATATCATGACATATATGATACAGATATATATATGACATTTGACATATATGATACATACACATATGAGATATATGATATGATGAGATTTTAATATCTTGGTTGGGTTTCACCTCTATGGACTAAGTCAACCTTGCTCTGTCCAGACAGATTCCAAAGGCACTCCTGATCTTTTCTCATCTGATATGGATAGTGAGCAGAGTTCAGGTCAGAAAAACTGTTCTAGTAATAGTAGCTTGTACTCAGCTGCTGTCTTCCTCCAGGTCCTATCACAACAGAATAGTGAGATACAGTGACACAACTAAAGGTGTCTAACTCCAGAGGAAAATGTGAACAAAGCTTTGAGCATTGTGATATCAGCTCTAAGACACCTGACCTGTGGTGGGGACACCAGAAACCACTGTGAGGTGGAGGGAGGGCTCTTTTTTTGTTGTTCATAGAAAAAGTACACAACCAAAATAGAGCATGCTACCAGAAGAACTGCTTAGGACTAACCAAAAGGACACACTAAGGAAAGTGCTGCATCTTAAATCCCATTATTCCTGGGAAACTAGCTGCTTTTCTGAGAATAACCAAGAAGAGTTCTCATTTGCTGGAGAATCACTCTAGAAGGTATGCTATTGTGTCATTTCTTCCAAAAGCAATGCTGGATTACTAGAATTTAACCCAATACTTAGGTGATAAGCTGTGGCACATTTGGACTATAAGTGATCAGATAATTCACTAGGGATTTTGGAGACCCTAAAATCTTCTTGACTTAATTCAGATACACATCTTTTGTTTCACATGTAAGTGTCCTATGAAACCAGAGATGGAAGGTGTGACATATTGCAAGATTCATAAGGGGTGGTAATAGTATGAATTTATAGCCTGAAGAGTAAGACAATGACTCACTCCTATTTGTCAAAGGACTATCTCTGTATATTATCCAATATTTGAAATAGTATGTTCATAAGTTGCCTTTAATTTTGATTTAAAGTATATGCTTTTATTCAATACAGTTTTTTAAGATTATAGGTTAGAGTTATTTAGTTATTTATGGTTAAGGGTTTTTTTTTTTTTTTTTTTTTTTTTTGATGTGTCATCTGCTCTCAGATGAAGACAATGTACAAAAGGTCTCAAAGTTTTACAAACAAAACCATTTCTGAATGATGCTTCCTCTTCCTCCCTGTATGAATTTAAAAGTAGCCAGGTCTTTAAAAGACAAATTCAGTAATTTTGAACTTGAGCATAACTAACAATTTTAAAACACAACATTTCAGAATTTTCTTCCACTGAAAAGAGATTAACAATGTAAACACTTGCTTCCAGCACTTTTGTCAGAAGCCACATTAATCTCTAAAATTCTTACTTGCAAAAACTAGAATCTGTATGTCTCCATTTAAGAATGTTCAGAAGCCAAGATCCAAAATGAGGAATTGGTATCTTTAGGTGTCTTCTCTTCACTGAAGTGCCTGCCTTCAAGTACAACACATCTCTTAAGACTGACATACATGTATCAATGGAGGACTATGTTCCTTCTGTTCTCTGGTGGCCTACGACAGGCTTAGATCACAGTAAAGGTGCTAGAGTCAATGCTCTTCTCTGTCTCAATGGATTCAGTATGGTGTGACATTCATCTGTGTGACAAGGCCTATCCATAAATCAGAGGATAATTTTCAGTACATTGGGGTAGAGAGACTTAAGTAGTCTTAAAACTTTGGAAATATCAGTTCACAGTTCACAAACTTCAGTGAAATCATCAGTAAGAGCTAGTGTGAGTTTGATCCTATAACTATGAGTTTCTTCCTAGGAGTGCAAAATCTAGGCTGTAATCCCTGCTCTTGTGTCTAATTGCCATAGGAACAATTTGTGCAATGATTAAAACACAGATATTAAATATTTTTACAATTACTAAGTAAAAGCAACAGCAAATCTAAAAACTTAAAACTCTGAATCTGTTGGCTTGTCATGTGCCAAGATAAAGATAAGATAAAATGTTAAGATAAAAAGTAAACTGATACTGAATTACCAGGCCTCCTAATGTCTGATTTGGCAGTGCTGTGGGAAAACAAACCTGAGTCACCTTACCGCAAAAGATACATAAAAGAGCCACAGCAGTGAGTTCTGCACAGACCTCTTTTACATTATGGTTTGAGATTCTTGCCTTTGTAACTTTGCATGGGTGAAGTCCTGCCTATGGCAAAGATAAAATCAAAGAGATTATTTTATTATATTTACCTCCAATTATAGTACAGTTCATACTCATCTTCTACTCCTCAGCTGAGTGAGTGTAATGGCTTGAATTTCTGGCATACAAAAAAGCATTTCAAATATAGTAAACTAATGTATAGCAACACCGGATCTTAATTAGTCAGAAAGTCAACTAACTTCACATAAAAGCATCACATAAAAGCAGACATTTGACAAAAATTTCCGCACTTCAGAATTATTGGAGATGGTCCTAGAAATGGGGATGAATTTTTGTCTATTTCTTGAATAAACATAATCAATAATTACATTTTTTTTTCCCTTTGCAGAAAGCAGAATTGAATGTAAAAAAATCTTAAATGATCCAAGAGTTATAATTTTCTGTTTCTCACTCTACTGATTGAAATTTGTGTGGATGAATTAAGTCTCTTAGGCAACATTTGCAACTGTAAACTTGTCTTGGCTTGGGGGTGCTCTGTGAGAACAGTCATATTTATCACAGAATCACAGAATCACAGAATTGTCTAGGTTGGAGGAGACATCAAGATAATCGAGTCCAACCTCTGACCTAACACTAACAAGTCCTCCACTAAACCGTATCACTAAGTTCAACATCTAAATGTCGTTTAAAAACCTCCAAGAATGGTAACTCCCCCACTTCCCTGGGCAGCCCATTCCAATACCTAACAACCTTCTCAGTAAAGAAGTTCTTCCCAATATCCAACTTAAAACACCCCTGGTGCAACTTTAGCCCATTCCCCCTCATTCCGTCACCAGGCATGTGAGAGAATAGACCAACCCTCTTCTCACTACAGCCTTCTTTAAGGTACCTATATAGTGCAATAAGGTCACCCCTGAGACTCCTTTTCTCCAGGCTGAACAAACCCAGCTCCCTCAGTTGCTCCTCGAAAGGCCTGTTTTGATTTATGTATGTCCCTTCTAAAAATCCGGACAAAGGATGCTTCAACTAATGAACTGTGGCAGCTCAGGCAAGCCTTTGGATCCTGAATAAATAGTATTGAGTGTAAACCCCCTACCTTTTTAAATAAAATTTTCTCTTCAACAGGGAATAGTTGCTTTTTGCAGTAGCAAATGATTAAGAAACCACTAAAAGTTTGGGTCCCAAAATCACAAATGCAGGTAATCAGCCCTGCAGTTTCTGGAATTACACATAAATTTAGGGGAGGTGTAATTCCATGGAAATTTAGGAATGGGATTAAAGATTCTAATGTTTGTCAAAGCAAGAAAATATCTCCAATATTTTATCTCCTATATACTACCAATGTACATAAATAAAAATAATAAAAACTTACTTTTTAATAAAAAGTAAGTTTTTTTACATCTTTTAGACTGTAAATGATATGTGGGAATTTCTTCTTAGTCAGTTCACTTAACACATTTCAAAGTTCTTTTCATAGTAGATTTATTCTGTGTAAAATTTTTTTTAGAGTAAGAAAATTCAATGCTAATTGAACTTAGCATTTTTCAATGCTAAAAAAATAGCAATATGGGAGATTTATATGGCAGCTTACTAAATATGGTACTTGACATCTGCAATGAAAGAAATTTAGGTATAGTTACTGGCTGCATGGAAGTATTCAGTAAAACAAAAAGAAAAATATATAAAGAGTAAAGTAGAACTGCCTTCTGCTGTTTCATTTCTCATTTCTCCTGTTGCTTGCTAAAAAGATCAGAAACCATTCCACAGTTTGGAAACAAAACACGTATTCTTGGTTATGTAGAAGTTAAAGCTCTGTCACTGTGTTGTTTTCATGTTTTTCAGCTGGGATTACAGCTGGGATTATCCAGAGTGCACAGGCTATAGAGCCCATTTTTGTGAACCAGTAACTAAAAATGGACCAGTCGTAATTATCATGAAAGCAAAAGGCACACATGGATCTTGGTTCTGACAACTTCTGCTAGAAATAGTACTTACCTAGGGAGACAATGAGTTCTGAGCTTTCCTAACACAGCTGTGGAGAATTACAAAATCTCCAGAACAAATTCAGAGCTGAGGTAAATGACTGTGGTCACTTTGAATGATGAGTGGATGAGACTTTTGGACATCCACCAGATGTATTACTTGCTTGAAAATAACTGTCATCGTTTTTCAAAGACGCATTTGATAAAATGTACATAGTAGCATTCAGCATTGTACAGCTTAGATTTTAAACACAGGCCATACATCCTGAGAGACTGCTAGAAATGATGTGACTTCCATGGAAATTCATTGTAGGACTCTGAAAGGTGATTGTTTTATAGAAAACATTGTTAAAAATAAAAAAACATGGTGGAAAATCATTAATGGCCACATTAATAACAGGTAATATTAACATTATATAATAATTAGTGGACAATGAATAATGGAAATATCACATGTTTTCATTTAAAACTGACTGAATTTAGAAGTAGAATATAGAAATATTTTCCATTTCATGGAAAATTTTTACTGATGCCCCTTGGTGCTTGAGTCTGTCATATTATGGGTCCAGTTTAGTAAGGCATGGACAGAACAAATGTGTCCTCATGCCATGGCTTGGAGAACAGTCAGTACCTCAAGGGACTACTTGGCACTCATGCAATCCAGTCTTATGTTCGTCAGTGAGTAATCGATCCTTCCCATTTATGTTTCTGGCTTCTCTCTCCTAGCTTGTGCCATGGCTTTTAATATAATTTGAGTCTGGGGAATAAGGGAGGAATTGGCAGAGATTCATTGTCCATCGATAGGTAATTCATCAATCTAAAATGAAAACCTTGAATATGTGAATGTTCGCCTTTGTTTTACTGCATATGACATAGAAATATAGTTTTTTAATCACAGAACCTGGAGTGGCCTTTGAGATAGAGATTGTATATATCCACTGTAGATTTGCAAATTAAAGAATTTAATGGTTTACTTTATTATTATCATTATTATTATTTATTATTATTATTATTTATTTATTCTTGCAATTCACTTTTCTGTGTTTGAGTTAGTCATTTAATTTGCCATTTCTGTTGCTTGGACTATTCTGATTAAGGTGCTTGAGGACAGAATCCAGACTGTATTTTTCTGCATGCTCCAGATGTTTGCAATAATGCACTATACTACTGAAGTGAATGCCATGCCAGTGGTAAAGGGATAATCTTCCACAGGAAATACTTTGCATTTGACACCAACCAGTATCTCCTTAGGGGGAAAATAAATAAATAAATAAATAAATTGCAAATTCATTAGCTGACAGTTAAACAGTAAGAAGTATATAAATAAATGGAACCTTCAGTAGTTCCAGTAAATGACTTTGAAGAAGTACAAGAAGTGACTGACAAAAAATACTGCTCTAGGATTGCTGTATTGCTGCTTCAACAAAGACAAAAAAAAAATAAAATCATCTTGAATTATTCCTATACTTTAGAAACATTAGGATACATCCTTGCCAAAGAGATGCAATAAGCATGGTATAAGCATGTTTTTCATTACCGTCCTCATTTCCTAATTTATTTTTTTTTAACATATAACTCTGTATTGACTTAAGTCAGAGATTTTTGTTAATACTCTCCACTAGAAGAATGGACATTGAAATGAACATTTATTGGAGAACAAAAATACACTCCTGCATCTTTCAAGGAAGCATATGCATATAGTTCAGTTGTCTTAATCTTCCAGATTAATATATATATATTTTTTTTCTTTGTCTATCCTTTGGCTCATTGTTGAATCAAAGCATTGTACAGAGAATTATTTATGCAAGGTTAGAAGACACAATTTCTATAGTATCAACAGACAGTGTTCATAACACTTGGAAAAGTTCATATTATCAGATCAGCTTTAGGTACCATATTCTGAATGACTTTGGTTTTATAGTCATGTCTTATTCCACATACAGTACTCTGTTGAATTTTACATTGAAAAAAGGTCTTCATTATACTAAAGAACTCATAATTGATATGTGCTTTTTTGATAAGATACCCTATTCCTTAATATAGGTACTGAAAGACTGATTCGCAAGTAACAAGTCATTTTAAACCTTTCTTTTGTGTACTTCTCAGAGTGTTTGACTTTTTTTAGAGAAATATCAGTAGTAGTTGAAATTTGGCTGTAAGAAGCCCACAGCAATTTAGTGCCTGGGGAATATCCCAGATGGTTGGCTTGCTATGATTGTTTTACAAGCTTGACAGAACTCTAGTCCTCCAAAGAGGACATAGTTTCAGTAAGCTTATCTTCCAACTGGGTACTATTTCTTCTCTGTTGAAGATCCAATAAATCTTGGGTGAAAGGAGTAAGGCAAGAATGTGGTGAAATTACCATTAACCTGATTTCTGTTATGCTTGCTAATTATTGATTGGAAATGAGCCAACTTAATTCAGAATTGTTTACTTCATTTTGCGATCCAGATTTTCTTTCTAGGGGATTTTTTTGTTTGTTTGTTTTTAAAGAAGTTAAATAACATAACAGTATTTAGTTATACTACACATCAGAAAGTACATTTAATTTTTTCCCTTTAACTGAAGGCAATCACAGAATCACAGAATTGTAGGGGTTGAAACGGACCTCAACAGATCATCGGGTCCAACCCCCCTGCCAAAGCAGGTTCCTTAGAGCAGGCTGCCCAGGTAGGCATCCAGATGGGCCTTGAATATCTCCAGAGGAGACTCAACAACATCCTTGGGCAGCCTGTTCCAGTTCTTTGTCACCCTCACCACAAAGAAGTTCTTTTGCAGGTTGGTGTGGAACTTCCTGTGCTCCGTCTTGTGGCCATTACCCCTTGTCCTGTCCCCACAAACCACTGAAAAGAGGTTGTCCAAATATTGCTGTCTCCCAGAATTAAGATATTTGTAAACATTGATAAGATTCCCTCTTAGTCTTCTCTCCTCAAGGCTGAACAGACCCAGGTCTCAGTCTTTCCTCATAGGGAAGATGCTCCAGGCCCTGTATCATCTTTGTGGCCCTCCGCTGGACTCTTTCTAGGAGATCCCTGTCTTTCTTGTACCGGGGAGCCCAGAACTGGACACACTACTCCAGGTGAGGCCTGACCAGGGCAGAGTAGAGGGGGAGGATCACCTCCCTTGACCTGCTGGCCACACTCCTTTTTATGTACGCCAGTATCCCATTAGCCTTCTTGGCCACCAGGGCACATTGCTGGCTCATGGCCAACCTGTCATCCACCAGGACCCCCAGGTCCTTCTCTGCAAAACTCCTCTCCAGGAGGTCATCCCCCAGCCTGTACTTATACTTTGGGTTGTTCCTTCCCAGGTGCAGTACTCTACACTTGCTCTTTTTAAACCTCCTTTTGTTACTTCCTGCCCATCTCTCCAGCCTGTCCAGGTCTCTCTCAATGGCAACACAGTCTTCTGGCATGTCAGCCACTCCTCCCAGCTTTGTGTCATCAACGTACTTGCTGAGGATGGACACTATTTTCTCATCAAGGTTGTCGATGAAGATGTTGAAGAAGACCGGACCCAGCACTGACCCCTGGGGAACACCGCTAGTCACAGATCTCCAGCTGGACTCTGTGCCACCAATCACCACCCTCTGAGCTCAGCCAGTCAGCCAGTTCTCAACCCACCTTAGTGTCCACTCCTCTATCCCACACTTTCTCAGCTTTGCTAGCAGGATGTTGTGGGAGACAGTATTGAAAGCCTTGCTAAAGTCAAGGTAGATGACATCCACTGCTCTCCCCCCATCTACCCAGCTGGTGATGCCATCACAGAAGGCAACGAGGTTGGTCGAGCACAATTCCCCCTTTGTGAATCCATGCTGACTACTCCTCATAGCCTTCTTCTCTTCCAATTGCTTGGAGATGGCATCAAGAACAAGCTGTTCCAACTCCTTTGCAGGGACAGAGGTGAGACTGACTAGCCTGTAGCTTCACAGATCCTCTTTCTTGCCCTTCTTGAAGACCAGAGTGACACTGGCTTTCCTTCAGTCTTCAGGCAACTCTCTTCAGGATCTCTCCTCTGTTCTCCAGGATCTTTCAAAGACGATGGAGAGTGGTTCAGTTATCACCTCCACTAACTCCCTCAGCACATGTGGATGCATCCCATTGGGACCCATGGATTTGTGAGTGTTGAGACCACTCAGATGCTCCCGAACCACACTCTTGTTAACCAGGGGGGAGATCTCCACTTCCCAGACTCTTTCTCCTCCCTCCAGGGTCCAGGAGTCCTGGGGGGGGAGTCCTTGAAACAAAAACTGAAGCAAAGAAGGCATTCAGTGTCTCCGCCTTCTCGACATTTCCTGTTACCAGGACACCCACCTTCTTCAGCAAGGGACCCGCATTATCTCTAGTCTTTCTTTTATTGTTTGCATACTTAAAATAAACCACTTCTTATTATCCTTTATCTCTTTCGCAAGCTTCACCTCCAGGTGGACTTTAGCCTTCCTTGTCGTGTCCCTGCAGGTCCTGACAACATTCCTGTACTCCTCCCAAGAGGACAGGCCCTTTTTCCACATTTCATAAACCTTCATCTTCCTTTTAATCTTGTTGATGAGCTCCTTGCTCATCCATGCAGGTTTCCTGCCCCTCTTCCCCAATTTCTTCCTCTTAGGGATGCACCAATCCTGAGCTTGGAAGAAGTACAGTTTAAATGTTGCCCAGCGCTCACAAGCACCCTTGCCTTCAAGTAATCTAGCCCATGAGATACCCCCAAGTAGGTCCTGGAAGAGGACAAAGTTGGTTTTCTGAAAATCCAGGATAGCAATCCTACTTTTTGCCTTACTTCTTCCACCAAGTTCTATCTGGAACTCCACCATTTCATGGTTCCTGTATCCCAAGCTGCCCCTAACCCTCACATCCCTATCAGGCCCATCCCTGTTGGTAAGAACAAGGTTCAGAAGCACCCCCTGATGTGACAGAAAATTAGCTTCAACACATTGTAGGAATTGTTTGAACTGCGTGTGCCTGGCCAAGTTGCTTACCCAACAGATTTCTGGATAATTGAAGTCCCCCATGAGAACCAGAGTCCGGGATCGCGAGACTACTTCCAGCTTCTTGTAGAAGGCCTTGTCAACCTCCTCCTGATCTGGTGACCTGTAGTACACCCCCATAACAGTGTCCCCCACACCAGCCTACCCCTTAATTCTCACGACAAGTTCTCTACTCATTCCTCACCATGCCCTAGCTGGAGCTGGGTACATTCTAATTGCTCCCTCACAACATTTTAGTCTCTACAGAAATGAAAAATAACTTTGTAGTCTGTAATGTAAAATAGTCGCTGTGACTTCAGAATAATCATCAAAGAATAGTATACTACTACTACTACTACTACTACTACTACTACTACTACTACTACTACTACTACTACTACTACTAAAAGACAATGACATCCATTTAAATATGGCAGCCTTTTGGAGAGAGATTAGCCCACTACTCTTTTTGGACAAAAATGTAAGAGATCAAAAACTGCAGTTAACTTGCATTTGGAATGCAAGTGACATTGTAACATTGTACTACAGTTTAACCTATTGTATTACTATAGTATAGTATAAGCCATTGTACTATAGTTTAACACATGACTAATATTGAAGCTTTAAATGAATATTATAATCAGCACATGTCTAATATGCATATCTGTGACAACTGAATGAAATTTTCTGCCATGATTTTTTTTTTTTTTTAGGATTAAAAATACAGGCTTAATGCTCCAGTGCTTCCCTGTTTTGTATGGAATATTTCCTTTAGGGAGAAAATAGGGATATAAAGTAAATCAAGGTTTCATTTATCATCTTCAAAACTAGTTAGTTTGCCTAGGTAGCTTTTTGTCTTGTAAATTCTTTAATTGTATTTGGAAAGTGTGAAAATGTTTAAAATAAGTTAGAACATACAGATATAAAAAGTTTTGTTTGGTACAGAAGACTTCCAACTTTTAGATTTGGTAAATGATACAAAACTCAAACAAAATATCTTCAACAGGCAACAGAAAATTAATTTTTAATTAATCTGAAACACTGATGAGTTGGGGAAAGTTCGATACATAGATAGTTCTACATATACATATACACATACATATGTATATATATGTAGTTCTCCATATATAATTTGCAAAGTGCTCATTTGGTTTGTATTCTTCTATACAAATAAGTATGAAAATTTATCTGCTTCAGGTAGTTTATCTGCTTCTAGATGGTTAAACACTTGGGGGTGTCTGTTTTTTTTCTTTTTCTTTTTTTTTCCCCCTTTTCTCTCTCTCTCTCTTTTTTTTTTTTTTTTTTTTTTTTTTTTTTTTTTTGAGGAAAGTGACTAAATTTAAAGTAATTACATTTCTGGACTTCTCATATGATTGGTCTGGCTGATTATCTTGTCTGGCTGATTATCTTGAAAAATGATTTCTGTGATTCATGTGCTTTTTACAATTACTTGTGATTTCCTGCATAGTTTCCAACTCTTTTTGTGACTCCACACATTAAAATAAACAACATAAATAAAACAACATGATCAGATAACTGCTTTTGTGTGGGTGCTGAGTTCACTGTATTTGTAATACTGAGTTATAGGATTTTTTTTTTATTTTTTTTTTTCAAAATGAAAAGTGCCATCTACTGAATCACCAAAATCAAACTTCGCAACATCTTGAAATATTTTCCTGTGAGATGTCCTTTCCAATTACTGATCAGGCCAAGCCTTACTCTACTTGTGAGCTTTAATGAGATCACAGCTGGCAATGGTGCAGCTGAGTGACACATTGCTTCACTAAATAGTCATTTAATGTGTGTTTTGTTTTTGTTTGGGTGCTATTTTCTGGATTAAAAAGTGTTAGTGGAGGGTCAGTGAACTGCACTTTGAAGGCCCAAAATAACTTCCAAAATAACTTCTATTTCCAAAATAACTTCATCTGCCAAGAGTTTTGTGGAAACTTCTTGTGCATCCTCTTCATTTTACCAAGGGCCTGCAGAGGTCAGTAAGAAAATAATTGTAAGATATTAGTCTTTTTTTTTTCCTTTTTTTCCTGATTATCTACTTCAGATATGATGAGAAAACAACTAGAAAGACTTCAAAAAGAAGAAACTGACAGTACACAGATAAATAACATTTACTTGCAGGCTTAGAAACAAAAGAAATCAAGGAATAAGAAATCATGTAACTTTGCTCTGTGACACTGCCTATTTGCTAACTGAAACACAGCTTAGCATGTGATAGCATTTAAAACAAAACAAAACAAAAAAAAACACCTAAAATTAGTCTCAGGGCTTTATTTGGGGTAAAATTACTTTACTGCAGTCTTAGGACTGTGAATTTTGTTTGTTTGTTTGTTTTCCCTCAGTGACAAACAGCAGTTACTTGGATGAACACAAAATATCAGCCATTATATAGACCTGTATAGCTCATAGAAGAACGCCAATACTGAAGTGGAGCTATTGGTGAGGTGGATTTTTATCTGAACTTTTGAAGATTTATATCTTGAAGATTTATATCCTTATATCTTTTGAAGACTTATATCTTCAAAAGTTTGGAAAGTCTCCAGACATGGTCACAGGATTAAGGAAATGTGATAACCAAGTGATTATGGGTAAAGTCTTCTCATGACTTCAACTAGTGTGATAGAACAGAAATATTCTGTTGTTAAAGTAAAAATATTTAGCAGTAGGAGTTGCCAAAGCTTTATACTGAAAACATAAACAGTAAGTCACTGTGTAGGAAAAATATGTCTAATCATGAATGTTCAGTTAGGTTAGACAAAATTTATCTGTAGAAAATCTGTTATCAGTTTTGTCACAATGCTGATGATTTCTACTACAGAAATGTAGCAGAAATGATCCCTTATCTATTTAAACCTTTTTGCATACAGGTGTATACAGTATACTATTACACAGTATCCTTAATTTCTGTCAGAAAATAGACTGCTTTCTCTAATTATAAACTGGATGTGTGCTAGCTTCTACAGAGATATTTTCACTAGTATTTTTTTTTCCCTGCTAAAACAATGCCTTTGAGGAATAGTATTCAAAGAAATTAATAACTTTAAACTCAATCAACAACTTGTGCATTGTTTTCTTCTCAGCTTAGTGGTGGCTTGTCTGAAGACTCAGACAGCATTTCTTTGCAAGCTTCCAAAATCATATGATACTGTTGCTCATACAGAAACTGTTAAGCAAAAATAACCAGCACGGATGCTTTTAAAAGTCACTGTTAGTAGAGCTTTAGCTATGGTGAGATGAAAATAATCCACCATGAGACTTGAGGGAAGTCAAAAGGAAAAACTATTATTGAAAATGGCCTTCTTAAAATTGTTTAAAAGTTCTGAGAGACAGCGAAGGAGAAATATTTTCTAATATTTATTCACTAACAAATGACTTCAGCCTAACGCTGCAGGTTTTTTAGTGGTAAAAAAGTGAAAAGATAATTACATGTAAACCAAGACAGTAAGAGTTGCTGTCAGTCCCTGTTTATTCATATCCCAGTCCCACACCCTTCCCAGAGACAAACTGTTCATCACCACATGAGATTTTGTACCATGTGCAGACACACTGCTCTGGGCAAGGTTTCTGCTTTTCCCAATCTCGCTTAGCTAGGTTGAAACATCTGAGGTTTCAACCTCATAAAATCTCATAAGCATTTACAGCATCAAATTCAGTTGCAGTCATGCAGGGCGATCCTCAAAGCTGGACTTGGCAGCATGCCCTCTAAAGAAGAGGCAGTGAGGCTCTGGCACAGGCTGCTCAGAGAAGCGGTGGATGCCCCATCCCTGGAGGTGTTCAAGGCCAGGCTGGTTGAGGCCTTGGCCAAAGTGGTCTAGTGGGTAGCATCCCTGCTTATGCAAGTTGGGTTGGGACTGGTGATCTTTAAGGTCTCTTCCAACCCAAGCCATTCTTTTGATTCTATGGTCCTGTTCATAGCTAGTGAGAGGTACAAAATACCTAAACCAATTCTTCTTGCCTGAACATGACACCTTTTTGTAGTAAAATGGAAAACCACTGGAGGTGAGGGTTTTCTAACAATCTCTTCCATTTGCACCACAGACAGATCTCTGAATGACGCTGGAAAGAGCATGTTCTCAAAAGCTGCATGGGCCTGAACTCTGGAGAGAGGCAGGCGGTATACTGGGCAGCATCCCAGAGCTGTTCTGCTTCATGCATGTTTTTATTTCTGTCTGATGAGATGGACAACCTTTACTTCCCGACTAAAACAGGGTCTCCTGTGTGTTTGCTGAGCAGTAAATATTGGCGGGCACAGACTGAATGACTTTTCCTAGTTCGGTGGCACTCACAAAACACATTCGTTCTTGCAGCCACTTTACAGCAGCTATCTGAAGCCAAAAACACCCCGAGGAGCCTAGGCAGAGGTGTGGTACGTCCGGGTGTATGGTCCGAGGCTCCGGCACCTCGGAATGCTGCTTTTTGCCCCCCAGAATGGGCACTGCTGTTGCAATTGAACTGCCCTGCAGTTCCTCCGGACGGGAACTGAATCGCGCGCCGAGCCAGCTGCAAGAAGCGTCCCAGTTAAGGGTGGTGGCGGTGGTAGGGGGTGTTTCGGCTGTCACCCATTTTCGGCCGGGCAGCCCGGGGGGTGTCGATGCAGCACCGTGCGCTCACCTAGCCGTGCCGAGCCGTGCCGGGCCGGGCGGGGAGCGCCTCCCGCGGAGCACCCTCGCTGCCTCCCCCTCCCGCGGGGAGCACGGCGGGGGCGACGCCGCGGGCGGCGGCGGCCGCTCCTCCCCCGGTCCCTTCTCTCCCGGGCCGGAGCCGGGGGCCGGGGGCCGGGGGCCGGGGGCCGGGGACCGGGGGCCGGAGCGGAGCCGAGCCGGGGGCGGGCGGGGCGAGGCGCAGGCGCGGCGCACGGCGGGCTGCAGCCGGGCCCCCGCGCCGCTCCCGGGAGCCGATGGCAGCTGCACAGCGCGGCCGCCCGGCGGAGCGCGGCGCGGCGCGGCGCCCCCGGCGCGGGATGCGCGGGCGGGCAGGCGGCGGCGGCGGCGGCGGCGGCGGTGGTGGCGGCGGCGGCGGTGGTGGCAGCGGCTGCGACAGCTCCGGGAGCCGGAGGGACGGCGCCGGGCGGCCGGCGGCCGCCTTGCTCGCCTGACCTGCGTGCCCCCCCCGTGTCCGCGCCGGGCTGCCCCGAAGGATGTCCGCCCAGTCCAAGGGGACCGCATCCTCGTCCTCGTCGCCGTCCGAGGGGCCGCCGGCTGCCTCCAAAGCCAAGGTGAAGGAGCAGATCAAGATCATCGTGGAGGATTTGGAATTAGTGCTGGGGGACCTGAAAGACGTGGCCAAGGAACTTAAGGAGGTGAGAAGCGCCGGCAGCGGGGAGCACAGCGGACGGACCGACGGTCTGCCCCGTCCCCCCGGGGCTCCGCCGCCGTTGCCCCTGGCTCCTTTCACCACTTCTTCGCGGCGGTCCCAGCAACTAGTGGCCGGGCCGGGCCGGGCCGGTGTGGCCCCCGGCCGTGCCCTGAGGGGTGTCTGTGCCTGGGTGGGTGGCGGTGCCCCAGGGGGTGTCTGTTCCCCGGGGTGTCCGTGCCCTGGGGGTGCCCGTACCCCGCTGCGGCGCCCGGCGCTGGGACGGGGCGGGCGCGGCTGGAGCCCCCGCGTTCCCCCCGCAGCTGCCGGGCGGCCCTTCCCGGGGACTTCCCACCCTCCGGAGTTTTCATTCGGGAGGTCGGGGGTGCCCTGCGGGGTCCCCGCGGAGCGAAGAGAGTGCCTGGGGAGGAATGTGCCTGGGGAGGAATGGGGGGTCTGCAGCTTTTCGGCGGATGGAGAGGCAGCTGGAGCGGGTCTCCTCCCGCCCCAGCGCGTTTAACTTTTGGCCGCCCGATGTAAGCCTGTGTGCACCCCCAGGCTGCGGCCCGGCGCCGCTCCGCCGGCTGCTGAGGATCTGGGGGGGGCCCGCTAAGGACCCCCGCACCCGGCGCCCTGAGCTGCTCGGGGTCCCTGCCCAGCCCGGCGGCAGCGGTGCGGCGGGTCTGCCTCTGCCGCTGCCTCTGCAGGCTGCACCGGGAGCCCTGTTTGTCTTGTCGATCTGGCAAGATTGCCTTTGCAATCTTTCCCTTTGCCCGTGGCGAGTGTCGTCTCCCCTAGGTTAATCTGCAGGCGGGGTGCGATTACTGCGGGGATGTTTGTAAGCAGCGAAATGCTGTAGCAGGAGAAAAACAATTTGGCTGTCCTTTTGGAGATGTGCACGTTATCTTGATTTTGCTACACAACTGGTCGACAGATGGTTGGATTATGCACCGAAATTCAAGTCCAGAATCTCTGTGCTGCTTTATAATCCTGGATTTGACATTTATAAGAGGCTGTGTCTTTTGCTATCAAATATTAGTTTTCTATTTTAACAACATTGTCAACAAGTTTTATACAACAGACTTTTGCCATCCAAGGCAGGCTGAAATTCACCCAGTGCTTCATATGATGTTGGCAGATACATAAACACGCGGCTCACTAATCACAGCTGTTAGACTTACTCCCACCCACAACTCCAGATTTCTTCTCTCTTTTTTTTTTTTCTTTTAATATAATTTTTTAAAGTGCAGCTGTCTGCACTGCTTTTATATAAATATATATATATATATTAAAGTGGAAGCAAACATTGTTTATAGAGTAGTTCTTTAAACGTTTTTAAGTCTGATAAAGCAAGCTGGCTTCTGTTGCTGCAGAAGCACATATTTCAGGACCTGGAATTCCCTGCACATAATCACTCCCAGCTTTCCTCTAGTGAGCAAACAAGATCTCTGTAGGTGGAGGTCATGTGTCATCATTTACTGTGGCATGTTTTATCTAAGCAAACGTGTCTATTCTGGTTGACTGCATCTGTGAGAGAGAACGGGGTTTACCTCTGCTTGATGGGGAAACGGCTTGTCTGGAACTTCTTTTCCCAAGCAGAAGTGAAATGTAAAAAGGAAGTTGTAGAACAACTGTGCTGTGACTCTATGAAGTCCTGTGTATGTGTTAAAGGGTAGTAGGATTGCCAAGAGCATCTGTTTTGAGAGCAAATAGAACTATTTCTATCAAAAGGGGACTTAATTCCTGTTTGTAATCACACGAGTTTCTGAGTAGCAATTTCTCTATATATTATACAAAGGTGATACCTGTGATATCATGACCAGTGAGGGTTACATGTTATTGGCTTGTTTGCAACATTATCATTATGTATTACATACACTTTGTATGGCATTTATGGTCCGCTGGAGTTTGCCATATGAGTACCCCCAGTTGTCTGCCTTTTGTAGTATGGACTAATCCTGTACAGGGCTTCTTGATGCATCTGGAATGTGTACCTTTTAATGTGGAAGTGAGGCAATTGATGATATTATAAATTACTAATCATGCTTTTTCGTAGCTTTTTGTAGGTGTTCAAATGCATTTGCAGATGTTTCATCAAAACATGTAGAAAGAGTTGGTTTATTGTTTGGTGTATTATAAACAGAAGTAAATCTGTCCTATTTCTGTGGTTCTGTACTGTAGGACCAGGCAAGGTGGTAAACTCACCCAAATTGTGTACTTCTCAAAATGTTTAGGCTATACTTTTTCTTCATGGTATGTTTGCTGAAGTCAGACTTTTGTACTACCTCCCTCTTCAGTTGTTCTTTTTTTTTTTTTTTTTCACTATTAGGAATACAGTATTCTGAAAATGGCCTTCTTTTTAAATTGTTATTATGTTAAAAAGACTTACATTCTGTTTTAGTGGTAGGTTATGAGGTAGGGTTATTATTATTATATGAGGTAGGGTTATTATTATTATTATTATTATTATTATTATTATTATTATTATTATTATTATTATTATTATTGCATGAAGTTGCATTAATACTTAGTTTTGATTTTGAAAATGCATCATTTATAGAACTTTTTTTCTGATTATGTTTACCTGTATTTTACTCTTAATTACCAATTATATATTATGCAACACATAATATATCAGTTCAGGCATTGGGATAAACTGGATGTCCTCTCCTAGTATCTTTTAGCCTTCATTTTTTAAGTTTTATACTCAAAGTACCATCAAATTGTAAGGTAGTTTTATTGCTTTAGAGTGAACAGTTTTATAACAGTAAAGAATATGGCTTACAAGACTTGTATGTCATTACATTTAGCTTGTTATTGTTTACTTATGTTAATGTTTTTGCATCTGCCCTTTGTTCCAGAGCTTTTTTTCTGATGGCTGCTGCAACCAGCTTTTGTGTTTAAATAGAGGCTGGGCAGGGGAACTAGGGGGAGGACAGACTGTTAAATCCAGATGCCTGAAGTTTAGAAATTTTCTGTAAAAACATAACGACAGAAACATATGGATTAAAACAAATACGTGCTAAGAGTTCTCATGTCTGAGAAATGGAACATCTGCCTCTTCTTATTTTTATTGGTCTTCTTAATCTGAGGTGCCCGCAAAGACTGGAGGTGGAGAAGTGGTGACCAACAGCCACGTTAGATGTAAGGGGTCTAAGTGCAGAGCTTGAGTTTATGTATGGCTAGTCCATAACTGTACTCTCTAGGGTGCTGTTAACTACGGAGGGACTCAGCCACTTCTGTCTCCTAGCTAAAAAGAAACACAAGGTGGGTGTATACCAACAGTGGGATGTGCTTTTGTGCTGGAAGAAATTACTGTTCAAAATGGATTTGAGTAGCCATTATTTGATGAATATTCCAAAGAAAAATCAAAGGAGTGCCAGATAATTGAGTAACATTGAATGTTTCTTTAGTCCAGGCTGTTTCAACATTACGTTAGTGAAGCCTGCTCCGGAGTATTGGATAAAAGACCTTTTTTTTTTTCTTCTTTTCTTTTTTCTTTTTTTCTTTCTTCTATAGTTGGTTTAGAAAGATGGTTATTATTAAATGTTGCTTTGTGAATTTATTTGTCAAGTACCTAAGAAATGAGGTGATGAGCACTACAGGAGACCAGAAGATGTGTGCTAGTTAAACTATTTTGAGTGTAAAATGCACAATGTGGCCCTAATTCTCTTACTGACTTCAGAAGGCATTGTAGGTAGGGGGTGTGCTTGTGCACCTGATGATGCCAGGGAAAGGAGATCACATTTTTAAGACTTCACTGCTTTCACATTTTATGATGTTAGACATTTCTGGAGCCTTGCTCTTGTTTACATTAAGGAAATACTTCACCAAATAATTTGATAAATACTTCTTATTGTAATAAAAGCTCATCATGCAAAACAAATTCCTGGAAGTTATGTGTGAAACATTTGCATGGCTTTTAATTGGCTAAATAAGCTTCAACCTTTTATCAAAAGGAAGCAGCTGTGGAGCTGTTGCCAATATTTAGGATAATCCAAAATGGAGGTGCAGGAGAAACAGTAGCCCTAAGAGGCATTGCACTTGCATCAGTAAATTTCCAGTCTCTCTTAGTCTACCTCCTCTGCTCTAAATTCTCCTAAAATATTTTGCTGAAAGAATGAATGAATAATCACCCCTCACCTAACAGCCACTTTTATTTTTCATAAATATGTGATATATATAACTTGGTTATGACTTAAATAATGTTTTCTGAGTGATGATGGAACTATTAGATGCAAAACCAAACAACAACAAACAACAAAAGAAACAAAATTAAAAGAACACACAGATTTTTGCAGGGGTTGATGACCTGTTTCTACAATAGGGCCAGTCATATTTTTTTAGGTGTGTGTGGGGGTAATGTATTCCCTGATCTGCATTTTTTACGTCTGGCCTGCATTGAGCATATTAGAATTTCAACACCAGTGTTTCCCATTCCTTTCTGGTTTCTGTGTTCAGCTGGTGATCCAGATGGCAGTAAGGCTCTTCAGGTTGTTCTGTGTTCATCCAGAATCTAGGAAACTGCAGATTATATCCAACAAGAGGATTAGAGCGGTGACAATCAATCATCTATTAGTATCTCTGTTGTACACGCAGAAACAAACAGCTGTACGAAAAACACTGTGGTTCATATTGTAGCATGAAGTGTGCGGGGTTATAGTGTAAGTATGGAATGTACTGCATAGAGTCCTGGGGCTAGGCAAAGCAAAGCAAAATGTTTTAATCCCTTCCTTCTCCTGCTCATTCCTGCTATCAAGGAGCTGCAGCTCCTTCTGCTAGGTGGTGGCAACTGAAGGAAGAATTTTTCGAGCGTGTTTCTTCCTGCTGTTAGAAATCCTACAGATGCAGATGCCCTTCCTTACATATGGATTCTGGATGCTGGCACTCTTGAGCATTCCTTTTGGAGTGGGTCTCGCTTCAGTGCATATGGGTTTTGTACATGTGGTCAGTAACGCGTGGGGGGGGAGTATAAGATGAGGAGGGGAATGAAGCTTTCTTGGTATTTTTGTGGTTGTAGCTGAGCTTGTGGTCCAGGTCAGAGACCAGCACCAAGTGTCGTATGCCAGGTGGCATTGTCCATTCCAAAACTTGCTTCTCTCTCCAGCAGCAGACTTTTCTGTTTTCTCATTGCAGTCCTTAGTGACAGATGCAACTGTGAACCCTACCTGGATGTTTATTGTAAGTGCAGAGTATGATTCATTATGTAAGAGAAGCACTGCACACAGCTTTGTTGTGATCTGCCCAGGGTCCAAATGGGGCCATAAATAGTCACTGCAGGTAAATGAATCATAGTTTTCCTTTCCCTTTATTTCTTGTGGCCTATGAAGCATATATACAGTTACACACAATAGAAAAGCACAGATGTAATTACATAAAACTTTTTCAAATAGTATCAACAATGCTAATAGGGCTAAAAGGTAGCTATGAACCTTAAAGAATGTTTTGAGGTTGTCGGGACCAATTTAAAAGCTGATTTAGTACTAAGTAAAGTTGCTCTGTATCTGATTTTTAATCAAAGCTATCAATAATCTATTGTGTAACACAATGAAAGGAATAACTAGCATAAATATAGAGCACTGCTTATTAAAATCAAGAGACTTGATGGAGGGAAGCACACTGTCAATTTGTGCTAGCTATTTTGTTTTTCTAAACACTCATGTCAGCTACTTCATTCCCTTTATGCAATACTAAGCTCCTGATAGTAATGTGCATTGTGCAACCATGAGCTAAATAGAGCATATATAAATTCAGTTTTCAAATAAAAACAGTACCACACTGAAAACATGTATCTTTGTGCTAAAGTATGAACTTCACACAATCTGTGCACTACTGACCGTGATACAGAAAACAGGAGTAGTGAGGCAAGAACTTCGTTCTGTTGCAGTCAGACATTTGACGCTGACTTCAGCAGTAACAACAACAACGTCATGGAGGCAGAAGTTATTTTGGGTCTGCTTCATTTTTGGTAAAAGTTCAAAATTCAGAGGAATCAGTTTCTGCCATGTATGTATATGAATGTGTCATAAAAAATAAATGACTTGGCTGAGTACCGTTATTTAAGTTTTGCAGATCTTTTCTGGTTCCCTCTGAAAATGAAACAATATCTCCCTTCCCATTACTCATATACCTTATGAAGTTCTGGAACAGCCCTCCCACTTCCATTCATAATCTTGCAGCCAAATTGCTGCTCACAATTGATTTATACCCAACTAATTAATGCTGTTTGGTGGAGGTGGGGTGAGGTGCACATACTCTTTTTGAATTGAAAGAGTACTATCTCTTAGTACCTACTTCACAATATCTCTGTAAACAGCATCACTATCATCATCTAGTTTTCATTTTGTTTAGAGTTGCAAAATGTTGGTGGCTTAGAGTCTTCTCCATATGTTAGTCCTATTCTAGGCAAGTGAACTGAACGGTCAGAAACCTCACAGCTAACTCATGTGTATCCTGTTCAGATGTCCCCATACCCATCCTGGAATTTTCAGTAAGGGTTATTGTTGAGAGGCAGACACAGTGAAGGGGTCTGTTTTGCATACAGGCTGCTGTCCTGCAGCAGATATTCAGTCATGCAGGTTACATCAGCTTTGTTGCCTTTATATATATGGGTCTTCGTTTTATTTTGCTATTAGCTGGGCTTTTTTCTTTTTATTTTTATCTCCACAATAAGTAGCAGATAATGTGCTTTGTTGCCTTAATGTAAAGGTCTTGAGGTAGAATTTCACTCAAATGTCAATGCATGGTGCATGTTACAATACTGCTGATTTTTTTTGTGTGTTAGCTGTGAATGTGTTAAGCAGTGCAGCCTATACATGCCTTTCTCTCTCAGCTTGTGTCTGGCTCTGTACATCACTGACTTTGGTCATAGCTATCTGGAAT
Organism: Anas acuta; assembly: GCF_963932015.1. Lineage (NCBI taxonomy): Eukaryota > Metazoa > Chordata > Aves > Anseriformes > Anatidae > Anas > Anas acuta. The sequence continues at coordinate 60,207,517 of NC_089017.1, read as the reverse complement.
GCTCCAAAATGCCTTTTTTTCTGTACCTATGAGAGGAATGAAGACAGAGGCTGCTTCCACAGTGGAAGAGCTGAGAAAATCCCCTACCAGATCTCTGACTGCAGCTTTCCTTGGTCAGTTGCATGTGTGTGTTGAATTACTGGGGGTGGGAGGGCTTGGTGGCTGAGCTGTTGGCATTCTGGTTTAGTTTAAGATTACTGTACTACAGCTGATTGCAGTCATGAAGGGAAATTGCCTCCATACAGGAGGAGTAGTACTGCCAGTTGTTGCTTTTGCAAAAATAATGGTGTGTTCATATGTCTTTAAAGGTTAACAAACTCATCCGTTGTTTCATGCAGCATGTGCCACATTACATTACGAAGACTGAGAGCACTGGTGTTGAATCACTTCCAGATTTCATTGTAGATTATTTCTCAGTAATGTGAAAAATCCTCCAATGTTAAAACACCTTTTTTTTTTTTTTTTTTTTTTTTCTCCATTAATTCTTTTTGGATAACTTCAGTAATTATTTCAGTCTGTCATCCATGATGGTATTATGTTCTTCCCTTTAGTGTGGTATGTTCACGGTTCTTTCAGTGATAGAATAGCTTCACAATTGCTTCAAGGTAGAAGCAGAGTACAACATCCTTACTTGCACTGTAGTGGTTTATGTTGTAAGAGAAGGGGACAGTTTTTGTACATCTGAAAATAATGGGGGAAGTTTAACATTTGATTAAAGTAAGGCCATCTGCATGGGGCTCCGGAACTTTGGTCTTCCCATTGAACTGCAGAAAGTGAGCTAAGTGCTTGAAGTGTTTATTCAAAACCATCTTGTTTTGATATCTAATAGCATTTGTATTTTGATGGAAAAGACATTTGTTAAAACAGGCAGCTTATGTAACCTGAAAGATGCGGTTTAAGGAAATAAACCCAAATGAAAACATTAACAAATAAACAGTTTGGGCTCGCATCACTATAATAATGGATTGATTTGTACCCATGTAACTCAGTAACCTCCCTGTATAAAATTATTGTGGGAAATCAAGGTCAGCATGTTGTTTCTTGTTGTTTATCTTAACAAAAAACAAGTGTAATTCTTTTCTTCCATGCTTTGTCATTGAGGTTCCTTTGTTTGTTTGTTTGTTTGTTTCTGTTGTTGCTGTTATATGCCTTCTACTTTTTCTTTCAGTTTGTTAGAAATGGGTAAAAAGAATATGTTCATAGTAGTAATTCTCTGAATTCTTGTAAGTGCTTGTGCTAATGTGAGAGTAATTGTCAGCTAAAATTACTACTTACAGTTCAGTAGTTATTAGAGAAATAAATGGAACATATGTATATATTTTTAAATATCATAGAATCACAGACTGGTTGAGGCTGAAAGGGTATTTCTGGAAATCACCCAAACCATTCTAGAAACACCTAGAGCAGGTTGCTTGGGACCTTTTACAATTCAGTCTTGAATATCTCCAAGGATGGAGAGAATACAGCCTCTCTTAGCAACTTGTGCCAGTGTTGAATCACCCTCACAGTAATTCTTTTTTCCTTCTTTTTAAGTAGAATATCCTGTATTTCAATTTTTGCCTGTTGTCCTTTCATTTAGCACCACTGACAAGAGTCTGACATCATCTTATTCCTTCCAATCAGATACATATACACATTGAGATTCCCTGAGTCTTCTCTTCTACAGGCTGAAGAATCATAGTTCTCTCAGTCTCTCCTCATGTGATGTGCCTCCAGATGTGCCAGTCCCTTGGACATCTTAGAAACTCGCTTCAATGTGTTCATACCATTCTTGTGCTATGGAGCCTAGAACTTTGCACAGTACTTAAGATCTGGTGTCAAATAATCAGGTGTGTATTAGGTAAAAATGCTCTGTTAGGAACATCAGCTTCCCTTGATAAACATTTCTTTGTGAACCATTAAACTTTGTGAACCATTCAGGTCAAATTTGTTGCCAGCCTGTGTGGTTTCACTGAGGGCAAATCATGCTTGAGAAATTTGGTGACTTTCAATTATGGGGTTACAGAGTTGGTGGATAATGAAAGAGCAACTGACATCTACCTGGACTTGTGCAAAGTGTTTATCACCATCCTGCACAATATCATTGACTCTAAATTGGAGAGACATGGATTTGACAGATGGACCACCCTGTGAGTAAGGAAATGGGTGGATGGCTGCTCTCAAACAATTGTGGTCAATGGTTTCATGTTCAGGTGGAAATCAGTGACAAGTGGTGTTCCTCAGGTGTTGGAGCTGGGACCAATGCTGTTCAACATCTTTGTTGGCAACATGAACAATGGCATTGAGTTCACCCTCAGAGAGTTCGCTGATGACACTAAGCTGAGTGGTGCAGTGGACACACTGGAGGGAAGAGATACCATCCAGAGGGACATGGACAGGCTTGAGAAGTGGGCCTGGGTGAACCTCATGAAGTTCAATAAAGCCAAGTGCAAGGCCCTGCACCTGGGTCAGGGCAATCCCAAGCACAAATACAGGCTGGGTGGAGAATGGATTGAGAGCAGCTCTGAGGAGAAGGACCTGTGGGTGTTGATTGATGAGAAGCTCAATATGAGTTGGTAATGTGCTCATGCAGCCCAGAAAGCCAACTGTGTCCTGGACTGCATCAAAAGCCATGTGGCCAGCAGGTCGAGGGAGGTGATTGTCCCCCTCTTCTCTGCTCTTTTGATACCCCACCTGGAGCACTGCGTTCAGCTCTGGGGCCCCAGCACAAGAAGGATGTGGACCTATTAGAATGAGTCCAGAGGAAGGCCATGAAGATGATTGGAGGGCTGGAGCACCTCTCCTATGAAGGCAGCCAGAGGGAGTTGGGGTTGTTCAGCCTGGGGAAGAGAAGGCTCTGGGTAGACCTTATAGTGGCCTTCCAGTACCTACAGGGGTCAGTCCTATGGGAAAACTGGGGAGGGACTCCATGTCAGGGGGTGGAGGAAAATAGGTGACAGTTTTAAACTAAAATAAGGTATTTTCCTATGAGGGTGGTGAGGCAATGGATCAGATTACCCAGAGAAGTTGTGGATGCCCCATCCCTGGAGCTGTTCAAGGTGAGGTTGGATGGGGCTTTGATCAACCTGATCTTGTGGGTGGCATCACTCACTGGCCATGGCAGGGGGGTTGGAACTAGTTGGTCTTTAAGGTCTGTTCCAGGCAAAATCGTTTTATGATGCTATGATCCTACTAGTCCCTACTTTTCTACAGACCTTTCATTTTCTTTTCCTAACCCCTGTCCTCTTTTCCACCGTAACAGTTTCTGGTGCTTATGCAGCTTTTGACCTTTATTCATGTCACTGTCAGCAGCTATCAGAACAATGTTTGGGGCTGTTAAACGTGCATGTTTTTCTGACCATTCTTGAATGCTGACTTATGAAGGTCAACATCAAATTTCTGAGCTTTGTCTTTAGAATTTCAGGTGACACTGGCATTTATCTTAGTAACAAAATTTTTCTCTTCATGTGTCTTTTTCATCCTAGTAGGAGATCGTACCATGTAGGATCTGGAAGCATTGGTATTGCTTCTTTCTTAATTTCCAATGTGGTATAGCAACAGAAAGCTGTACTATCTGGATTCCAGTTACCTGGGCTGTTACTACAAGCAAAACTTCTAATTTAAAATTCATTATAGGTTTAGCTAACACTGTTTTCCAGCTTTCCAGTTCAGCATCCAGAATATTTAAAATTCACTGCATCTTTTCTCAAAATACTGCAGTGCTACTGGCCTTAACAAAAGTGTTTCAAATGTCCAGCTACAGTGCACTTCAGGTGCTTTTACTGTCAATTTCAGATGTAATTTGACTGAGCTAAGTTTACAACAGCGTGTGGTTTCCACTAGTTCTACTGAATTTTACCTGGATTACCACTTGGACGGTGAGTTGTCTAGCCTTATTTGACTTTCATTGCTTATAGGGTAGGGCTTTTTTATGAGATGGTTTTAACGCTCAGTAAAGCTGTTGTATTTGGATAAAAAATGGCCTGTGTATGGACGTTGTTTCTGGTATCTTGCACTGTTAATTGAGACTAGGAAACTATACAAGCTAGTCAAAACTATTTATCTCGGCTAAGCTAATAACTTCCTTTTCTTGAAATCAAAATGCAGATGGTACAGTGAACCTGTAAGGCTTTTGATAAATTGTTATTTGACCAAACTGGGTTGTTTACGTTGAAGCAAGAGAATGAGGAGGCTGGGATTGCTAGTTTTTGTAGTTTCTTGTTACCAGGTAATTTGGATGTGCTTATTTTTCAGGCAGTGGTTATTTGATTCCAACTATTAACAAATGAACAAATGTCATAGAATGTGAGTGTTTGGATTATAAACACTAAATCATATGAGAATACTTCAGTTAATAATTATTTTCATTCACTGACTTAAATCTTAGCAAACAGAGTCTTTACTGTTGTGATACTGTGTAACCACCAAGGTTTTTTGACTGAACTGAGAGGTTAAAAGTAGCTTGATTAGTATCCTGGAGAACATAGTGTAGTAGAAAGATATGAGACAAACAGCTGCATGGAAAACAAACAAAAACAAAACCAAAAAGAAAACACAACAACAAAACTAAAAGAAATGCAAAACAAGCCTCAAAACATTATATTGCTAGACAGAGCTATCTTTAAAGTAGGGATGGATGGATGGATGGATGGATGGATAAGTTGTGCAGCAAAAAGTCATAGTACTGCAGGTGCTGAGGATGTTGAGTTAGAAAAAAAACAAAATGAAACAAACAACAACAACAAAAAAAAACAAACAACAACAACAACATACTGTGCAGGAGAACTTTTTATTTAATACAGGCTTTACATAGGCCGTTTCATTCTTCAGGTTGGCTTGAGTGACTTTTTTTTCCCTACTTCCAAGGTGGTCTACACTGAGTAAATTTGATTTGACTTTAATAAAGCTGTTCCAGCTTACATTAGCTAAGACACTGGCCTTTTGTCATTAAGCAATGCCAGTCGTTCTGGAGGTTTCCATGTGTCTGTGAGAGGCTGGTGTCTGATTCATGGGATTCCTGTTCTTTGTGTCAGGAGAAATTAGAACCCTAGTGCTTGTGGAGATAATAATGTGTAGGAATCACAGTGATAAGTATCTTGAGGCTTAATTTCATTGTTTACTAAGGAATCATAGTCTAAGATTGATTAAAGTTAGACACACATAGCAATTTTACATTTAGATGCAGGGTAGCTGATGGAAATGTCTTTCAAAATCTTCAGGAGAAAAAAAAAAGTCCTTTAAAATCATAAAAGTCATCAAAAATCCTTTTGAAGTCTTCCAGTCACTAGTGAATCTTTTCTGAATATCAGTTGCAAGATGGTAAGTGTTGTATGTAGCCATATTTCTGGTAAACCTGCATCTTAAGAATGACTGCAGTCTATTGTTTCTAGGAGATGAATATTTGGCTGGCATCTTCAAGTTACACTTGAAGTTTCTTAAAAAGTAAAAAACAAAAAAGGAAAGAAGATCCCACTTTTCTAGTACTTCAACAGAATATTTAATATTTTCTCCCTAATTTGGTAGTCTGCTGCAAAGCTACTTCTGGCTTTGAATATAAATTATTTCAGAGATTGACTGTTTAAAAGACATTAATCAATCAAGGACATAAAATAGAGTACCAAATGCAAAAGCTAATAAATAGCTCTCTAGATGAATTCTTTCTTTGGCAAACATGTAAACAACCCTTACTCGATGCTTTGTAATTTTAAGTCAGGTGTTATTAATAATAAACTTGTAAAAAGGATGTAGGATCTATATTTTTGAAGATTTTGTTCTTCATTTGCTAAATATGAAGCATACTTCTGTTTAGTTTTCATCACTTCTGACAGTGACATCTCATAATACAGCATTAATGTCCTAGTACTATGTGACAGCTTCTCAAATGATTTTTGTTTCTTTTATAGCTATCTTTTGAGAAAGTGGCAAGTCTCAGAGGGAATTGAGAATGTTACCGAACCTTAATTTTCTGAGAATCTCGTTCTAAAGTTCTTGTTTTAATAAATGGTTTGTACAGGCAAAATACTTCTCCCAAGTTCATCTATTACTTCTCAGCTTAGTTAGTTTATTGATGAAAAAATGAGGCATCTTTGTTATCATTGTGAATTACAGAGATGATATGTCTTCGTTCTATGCATGGTTTCATGGACATAACGAAACAAAGTCGCCTGTTGCATGAATGCTAATTCACTACAATTACATCTTGATCAAGTTGGAAGAACTATTAGATTTTATGCTAATTAAATATCCGTTTTGAACAGATTCAATTGTTACCTGGCTTTTTGTAGAGTAACCATAGTCTTGCAACACTACAGAGTAATTGTTCTTTGAAGAACTTTGTTTTATACTTTTGTGAGCCTGTGTGCTTAGAGGAGAAGACCTTATGATCTTGCTTTTTCTAACACAGAGCAGTAGCAAATATATGTACATTTAAGGTTTTCTTCCAGTGAAGAAGATGTTTTTGTTGTTCTCATGCACTTCCTAATATGGACTGCCATGCAATACAGTTTTAGGAAGCACCGTAAAATGTTTTTGTCCATGTAAACTGTTTAATCTGGGTAAAATTCCTTAAATATGCAAACAAACAGTGATAATAAAATTTTGTTACAATTTCAGTAGTAGTAGAGATTATAAGGTGATTCATAACAAAGCCTTTTCTTTTTAGCAGTATCGTTTATCTTTAATTTCCTTCTGCTTCTGATTTTCATATGGTATTTGAGATGCAAATAATGTGTACGATAAATTAACGTACAAAGAGCACTGTGTTATTGTGTCTATAGACTACTTACAAAACTTTTATCTTATGAGTTAATATGTGCTGTATGTAATTGTCTCTGTTCATGCATGTATGTCCTCCTTTTTTTTTTTTTTTTTTTTTTTTTTAAGGAAAAAAAGCTCTGTAGGAAAAAATAGCTCCATAGAATGAGATTTCTTTGAAAGAATAGTTGTATTTAAAGACATCAAAGGGGAATAAATTATCTTAGTGTTTTCTGTACCATTTCTGAGGAACAGTGAAACTGTAAAAATTCCGGAGAGATTCACAGCCTAAGTTCAGTGTTTGCAAGATGGGTAGTGTGGTCGTCTGAATCATTGTACTGTGTGCATTATCAGGGAAGAAATTGCAGTATGTGCATTATTGGGAAAGAAATCTGGAAAGTGGTCCACTTTCCTAAATGAGAAGGCAAATGTTACACTAAATTCAGCAAAATTTTAACGGTTCTCTTATGAGGGTCTGTGGTGTTATTCTGCAAATAATTTATCTGGATGAATGTTGGTGCAGTGTTACCAGCTTGATTTGCAGAATGCTTTTGGAACTCTGCTTCTTGTCCTTGCCTTATGTAACAAGATCATTCATTTTCAGTAGAGACATAAAGGAATCATAACCTTAGGAATAAGAATTACTGGTGAATTTTGTTCCTTCCTGGAGAAACCTCAGGATATCCTCAGGCACCAGGACTACTGAGATAGAATGAAGGACTCATAAAATACAGGACAAAAGAAAGGAAAGAAAGAGAGAGATGTTGATGGCCAAGGAGGCAGGCATTTCTTGACTATTTTTTCCAGTTAGAAAAGAAGGATGAAATTAGAGCAAAAAACTTCCCAGTCACAAACTCAATTTATGATATTATCTAAAATGCCATGACTTTTCAGTGTTGTGGTCTATGTTTTATTTAAGAAAAGATGAATGGGAAGAAACAAAAAAAAGTGTCTGTGAATCCAGGACCTTTCTGTTGCAGGCAGATCATGTAATGTTTCTTACAGTATATCCAACTCTATTTTAAGTATATCTAGCTTTTTTTTTTTTTTTTTTTTTCCTTTTTTCTTTTCTTCCTACTCTTCCCATTCAAAGTTTATAAGTTTATTGCTAAAAATTGGTGTAATAGCTCGGAATCTTTTAGTTAGTTAGTTAGTTTTTTTCTGGTGTTCCTACTCAGCAGAACAAGTAGTTCTTGAGTATCTCTTCCTCTGCGTGTACTTCTACTTAGGTACACTGATAAAAGCAGTTAGACTCCTTTATTAATTCAGACTCTCCCTTCTTTTGAGGAAATGAAGCCTTTCTGTCCCTCTATTGATTGAGGTTAGTCCTTCTAGAAATGTATACAGTACTGTGGGGAGGTCTGACCAGAGCTTTGTACAGTGTTTCTTATCTCTACTAATTTTTGATAATGATCAAAAAATTATTTCTTTTCATACATCCTGAAGTTACATTTACATTTTGGCATTGGGTTGGCATGAATAGCCATTCAGTGATCACCTGTCCACACAGGTCTATGTCCACACAGGTCTATGCATAAGTGAACTTCGAGTTTGTAGCACAAAGCTGTTTAGTTTGTCCTAGTTGTGATCTTGCATATTGCATGTTGGAAATTTTATTCCTCTTTCAGACATGTAAGATTTACTTCATCCTGTGTGCATTGCCTTCTAGCTCTGCTGAATCGGCAGTTTTCCTCAAAGCATTTGCCACCTTTGTGACAGGGTGATTAATAAAAAGATTGTATGAGATTAGGCAAAGAATGGTTAAGGAGTTTCAATGCTATTTCCTCTGGAGCCAAATACACTGCTTTTCACATATCTAGAAAATCAGTTAGCATATAAAGCAAGCCGTAATCTACCTTGGAGGTGGCTTTTCAAACACTCAAACACTCTGCAATTATGCTGTGGGATATCTTGTCTCTGTGTAGTACAGTGCATATGGTGGTGTATTTTTTTTTTTTTTGTTGTTTTGTTTTGTTTTTCTTAATACCTTTAAATCAACAGTAGACAAAATTATCAAGAGAACAGTCATTAAATGCATAGAAATGCCTAGAAGCTAACTAAATATATAGAACAAAGCACATGCCCTGGGCCTCAGCTGGCTATAACATGGGAGAGTGCTTAAGGAGGGTACTTGCTGTGCTCCTGCTCTTTAGCATCTGTTTCTGATCATTGCTGGAGATGACATGACAAGCTTTTGTCTCATCCAGTGTGGCCATACTTAGGTAGTTTATCATAGTTTAGCCAATTTTACTTACTGCCTTTATCTCTTTCTCATGTTCCCCAAAGTTAAAGGGTTTCTGAAGTTAAGTTAAATATAAATGTAATATAATACATTCTTCTCTGTCACCAGCTATCTCATTTGACTAGCAAGATTAGCAGGTCTTTCTGCTGGCCCTAGAGATAACTCTGTTAGCATTTCCAGAGCAGCAGATCTGAGCTCATTGCATGCTGCTCACCTTGACACATTGTTTCTAAGCTTTAATTTCTATCTCTTGGTGCTTGCATATTCATAACTGATAGGCATAAAAGCCAAGTAGTTCAACCACCATTCTTGAAAGCTAATACAGATTTAAATTTGAGGGCCATCTGTCTTTAAATTATACTGACAACCATATTACTTCATTATCTTAAGCAAATCTGAAGGATCTTTCACTTCTTGATATCAGTTGTAAAGTCAAATTCAGGTTGTTAATGAATGTATCATTAAAAAGATCTTCTTTACTGTTTGGTTTTGTTTTAACGAAGTCTTGATGGACTATTCATTTCTGTGTGCTCTTTGAGGTAGTTACCAAGTTAGCTGTGGAAGTTTAGGACTATGATGCTGATTGTTTTTGCACTTTTACTTGAATAATTTGCCATCCTCCTCCTTATCCACATTCATGAGCTCTTCAGTTAACCTTGTTAATCAGTTCTCTATATTCTGCCAATGTCTATTTTTTTATTTTTTTTTTAAAGTAAAGACCTATTTCTCTTTGCTCTTTCATTTTAAACTAAGTGTGTCAAACTGCTATTGTTTTATGCAGGGCTACTGCTATGATTGCTCTTTCTGCAGGGCCTGAAACAAGGTCTGGAAACAGTATAAGTTTTTTTTTTATGGAAGCAGTAACTAGGTGGGAAGGATATTCATCTTTAGTAATACTTCTATATTACCATTAATGCACGCAAATTTGTGTATGTTACTGGATGTACATGAGTTAGGAGGAGATGGGAATTGCAAGCGCCAGGCAATGAACAGTGTACTGGACAGTGAAGCAGATTCTGCAGGTTTAGTTTGGAATTTAGGTTCAAAGACTAATAGTTACCAAAGACCTTTATAAGACAATGGTTGCACCGCAGTAGTATTACTAAATGATTGTTACAGTAACTTGAATGGCAGATATTAAGCCTGTAAAGAGATGAGCTGTAAAAGAATTCACGAAATGACAGAAACTGATGTTGGTCTTCAGATTCTGAGTAACGTCTGTGCAGTCTGGCCAAGAAATTTAAAATGTTAGGAATACAACTTTAGGACAGGCTTTCTCTGAAATTACTCCTTGCTGTTCCTATTTTTTTCCCTTGTATGAGCTTCTTCCTATTCCCTTTAAATTGCAGCTTTTTTTTTTTTATATATATATATGAAACAGTATATCCTCTGTGATTTTTTAAATGGTGGTAGTCTCATGTTGCTATTAACAGACTTGTATGTGTTTCTTTTGAGATTTTTGTTAATATTTTGTTCTTTATAAATTAGAACACTGTAGTATTTCTGTGACATGCTTGATTAAGAAAGCACACATTTTAGCTCTACTTTTTCTTTGCCTTTTTTCTCAGACCCTGATTATTTTCCAGAAACATATTTCAAAAGATCTTTTCCTGTATTATTACATTTTACAGGAAACAAAAGCTATTTGCATAACTTAAGTTCTATCCTTGTTCTAAGACAAAGTGATGCTTCTAATTAACTGCTGTTAGTAATAGCCTGGCCTAGTTCATCTTGTGGCAACCCCTTAATTCTCTCAGCATGGGAGTGAATTTTTCTTAATGCTTCCCATCTTTCTTGAGGGTTAGGTTTCATCTGTTATGAAAGTATGGCCATGGCGTATGACCTTGGTGGACTTGGAATGTCTTCTCCAGCAGATTTTTTTTTTTTCTCCCCTCTACTGTTGGCTGACCTATGGTAAAGTTTTTCAAGCTCTGGGAAGTGTTATATCAAGATACCCAATTAAAAGCAAGGGTGATAGCAGCTGAAGATAGCAATTTAAGTGGTGTTCTTTTATGAAGGAGTAAAATTAACTGTTTGTCTCTGCATGCTGTTAACAAACATACTCTACATGTATTAGTGAAGTAAAATAATGTTTGAGGGACTGATTTGCTGTAGCATGTTGTATAGTCATGTCAAAGAGCACTGTCCAAAATGGCTCAGTACATTCTAAAGGGCATTAAATACCATTTTGAAGAGTTTTCTTGGATGTGCTAATTTTCATTTGTCTTCCCTTACAGAAAAATATAGTCAGTTACAGATAGTGTAATGCATTGCTAGATTGCCATGTTCTTCCCATTAGAAAGTATCATCTTTTATTATTTGTAACTTTTTGTGTTAAGGCTAAGGAGATTGGAGAGTTCTATAGTAAGTTCTGCATCATGCTTTTTTTTTTTTTTTTTTGTTGTTTGTTTGTTTGTTTTTCCAAACTTTATTTTAGATTTAAATGGTTGATCTAGTTCAGAGCAATAAGCATTGGAAAAAAAACTAATTGTTTTGATTGTGCTTGAAAGTTGTTTTGACCTTTCCTTTCTCTGTGCTATCATAGGAGCATATGCTTTTTTTTTTTTTTTTTTTTTTTTTTTTTTTAAATTGAGGAAGGCTGTATGGTGTAACCAGGGGTGTAAATGCACACTGTGATTTGCACTAACAAGTCTGTGTTCAGGACTCCAACTTGCAAGTTGAAGAGGATTTCTCTTTTCCCCTCCCTTGGGTAAGCCAGGACACTCTGCTGAGTTAAGTTGGTGGAGATACACACACCTGAAATGGAAGGAGAAGGCTGGGCAGCAGGTTAAGAGTAAACTGAGGCGAGGATGATACAAAACACATAAACTCTACGCAGAGTTTCTTTTAGTGTATAAAGGAAAGCTTGGCATAGGGGAATGGGAAAATGACCATAAATGAAAAAATGAGATCCTGATATGACTATGACCAGCCAGGTGAATGAGGGGTCTGGAAAGAAGATGTCGTGTTTGAGAGGTTTGGGTAGTATCCATATACTATGCCCATTTTCTTCAGAGCACTGAGTGAAAAGGCTCCTAGGCTCTCAGTCTCTCCTTCCTTCTCTAAATGTGCAAAACCACCTACTGAAAGGTCCAGCTGCTGTTTCAGGTCCTGCATGGTATGGCTGTCGATTTTATTGTTCACTTGTGTACCAGTGGTCTTAACATGATCCACATGACTCAGCTATCAGCATGATGGCAAATGAATTTTATTTTTTCCCTTTGTTGGTTTTCTTTTAGACCAGGAGATGAAACATAAAGAAAATTAGGGTGTTTATCTTCAGAATGGTTTCTTTATTGATTTTGATGCAGTTTTCAGTTGCATTCCCTTAACTGTTTACCTCGAGACACTGCCTTACTTACAGTATTTGATGATGGTCTATGCTTGCTGTGTAAGTAGCTGTGTGATGCTGTTATTATAATTACTTGGTGTGGTAGCCCATGCCTTATACACAGCATGATGTTCAGAGATTTTTTGAATGAAGGGTTATTTTCCTGTTGGGCTCTTTGGTGATAAGCGTCATTATGATCCTAGAAAGTCTCATGCATGTTTAATGAATTTATTTTCACAATACATCTGTGAGGTGAGGGGGTAATATCTCCCATTCACAGATGTAACACTGAAGAGTGCCAAATATAAAACACTACAGACATTGTTTTTCAGTGTACTACGCACTTTATAGCTGCACTGACTTCATCTGCAATTGGTTTTTCTTTGGCAAATAAGATATGAGTATTTCAAGTCAGATACCAGGAAATAAGGATTATACAACCACAAGGCAGATACAATTTTGATACCACTGATTTCACGCAGCATCATGAGGCTGTGTGATATGGCATAGGTAGTGTAAGGGCATTTTTGAAATTCATTTATTACATTAGCCACTGGATTATCTCCCCTCTCTCTTAGGCTGTGGATTAAATTCAAAATATTGTGCATCCAGGTCTGGACTAAAAAGTTTATATGCTAGGGGCTCCTACTAAAAATGGAGGGGCAGTTTAAACTTGTCAGTTTCTGATTTTTAAGCATTAGACTTTAAAAAGGACACCAAAGAACTATGATGTTTATACTGATTTAAGTAGTCTAAGAAAACTGCATCATTTGTACTGAAACTAACATCTTAAAATGAATCCCTGACTAAAATGAGGGCACTAAAGTGATAAGTTACGAGATAGTTTATGTAAAATGAATCAACAGCTAGCTAAACTTAACTAACTGAATTATGGAGAAGCAGAATAGTGTGTCTATCTGTAAACTGTTTTCAGCTGAAGTGCTGTCATAATCTGCGTGCCCTAATGGAGAAAGTAGCTCCAAAAAGCTGACTGTATTTTCAGGAAGAGATTTCAGCCTGTATTTTCATTATTCTATGTTCTCATAATTCCTTGTGCACAGCCTTTTGCAGCAGGATCTTCTAGTGCTTTACATAATGCTCACTGATCACAAAGGCATCAGATATATGCAGCTAGTTATTTAAAAGGTATTTCAGGATCTGTGGAGTCTAATCAGTTTATGGAAATATTTTCACTTATGATTGATTAAAATAACTGTAAACATTAATTTTAAATGATCTGAATTGCACAGCATTATTAAATCAACTGATTTGTACTGTTGAGATATTATTTTCTCTCCTACAGTCTAAATCTGTATAAGTTTCCTGGTTTGAATTTCAGTCTTGTTTTATCTCATTGCTCAAAGATAATCTAAATTCTTTTCATTATAAAATTAGTCATGCTCTTGAAGAAATGCACACTCTTTTTTTTCCATGTTAACTTTGATCAATAATCACCTTTAAAAATACCCTGACACTCAAAGAGAATCTTTTATTCCCTAATATTGTGGGTGATCCTTGTTATAGTATATACATTTCAGAAGAAAGTGTTACTAAAACACTCTGAAAACAGGTTGGTTATATTTTTTCAGCAGAATTTTAATTAAGCAAAGCCATCAAGGATACAGGGTAGATGCTCTTTAAAATTGTAAATTGAAATACATAAAATACTAAGTGTATTGCAAACAGGAAATTCTTCCCAAAGGTGAACTAACTATGCAATGTGTTCTACTTTTTTTTTTTTTTTCTTTTCCAGGGCACATTTAACTTTCTTTTATTGGACTCATCATACACCTTAAAAATAAATAAATAAATATATAAATGAAGCTATTAATTATATATATTAAACTGAAGATATGAGTCTCTTTAAATACTCTTGCTCTGATGTTCCTTTACTTCTTTTTATGGATGTTGTCAGCATTATCTTTCTTATTATAAAGACAATACAGTCTGCAGCATAATACACCATTAGGGATGATGCTGTTTACTGATGACTCAAAAATATTTTGTGTTCCTGCATTGGGTTGCTACATAAACCTGAAGTCAATAATGTACCTTGTTTTACATCTATTGAAAAGCTCATCAGAATGTGGAATGTGGACAGGAAAGGGGAAACTTGATATTTTTGTCTGTCCTAGTTTTGGCAGGGATAGAGCTAAGTTTCTTCCTAGTCGCAGTTACGGTGCTGTGTTGCAGATTTGGATGAAAATAATGCTGATAACACACTGACGCTTCAGTTGTTGCAGAGCACTGCTTACAGAGACAAGGACTTTCCTGCTTCCTGTACTGCTTTGCCAGCAAGAAGGCTGGGGGTGCACAAAGAGCTGGGAGGGGACACAGCCAGGACAGCTGGCCCAAGTGGACCAAAAAGATGTCCCATACCATGTGGTGTCATGCTCAGCAGTAAAACTGGGGGGAGTTGACTGGGAGGGCCACTGTTGCTCAGAGACTAGCTGGGCATCAGTTGGCTGGTGGGAGCAATTGCATTGTGCATTCCTTGTGGTGTTTAATCTTTTTTTTTTTTGTTGTTGTTGTTATTTTTCCCTTTGTTTTGTTTTATTTTTTATTATTATTCTTTAACTGCTCTTATTTCAACTCATAATTTCTTTTTTCCTCAGTGGCATAGAGCTGAGGGCAGGTCAGAGGGTGAATGAATGAAGAATTGTGTGATGTTTAGCTGTCTGCCGGGTTAAACCACAACTGTCATATTTAGAGGTGTCATATTTTAGCTACTTATAGCTAAAAATCATGTAATCACAGGATGATAGTATGGTTGAGGTTGGAAGGGGCCTCTAGATGCCTCTGGATGCAAAATGAATCTTTTTCTTCCCTATTTGGGTGTTCTTACAAGACATGCAGGATGTGGAGCTAGGAAATTTTGGTATCAGTGTCATCTGCAGTATGGGATTATTTTATGATCTGGGACGAACCCACCTTCATCACTTCTCTGTTGGAGGAATGAGAAGTGAAATGCCAGCCTGTCTTCCAGGATTTTAAGGACTCAATCTTCTTTGAATCCCATTGCATGCCACACAGACACTTGTCCTAAGGCTTGCCTCTGTTTTGAGTGTTTCCACCTGTTGTCCGTGCCCCCTTAGCAGCCCTTTCTGTAGCTGGGTTGCCCTGGGTGAAGTCAGGCAACAGAGAGAAGACAGAGCAGAAGTGTCAGTACAAGAAAGAAGAGGGGATTGGATGCAGGCTGATATCCACCTCAAAAACAGGACATATCCACCTCAAAAACAGGACAAAGTTGTTACCTCAGTTGGGGCAGATAAGCATCCTTGTAAGCAGTGCTGAATCACAGAATCACAGAATTGTCTAGGTTGGAAGAGACCTCAAGATAATCGAGTCCAACCTCTGACCTAACACTAACAAGTCCTCCACTAAACCATATCGCTAAGTTCAACATCTAATGTCGTTTAAAGACCTCCAGGGATGGTGACTCCCCCACTTCCCTGGGCAGCCCATTCCAATGCCTAACAACCCTCTCAGTAAAGAAGTTCTTCCCAATATCCAGCCTAAAACACCTCTGGCGCAACTTTAGCCTGTTCCCCCTTGTCCTGTCGCCAGGCACATCCATCAAAGGAAGGGATGGAAAGCAGGGAAAAGGCTAGCACTGTGGCAGGAGACAGTGAATGGCTCCCAGATCTGCAGATCCATGGGACAAAAATGCCATCTCCCTGTACTTGCCTGGGGACAGGGTGCTACGGCAAATACATGGGGCCACTGGTCGCTGCTGGCTCCCAAAGGGCAACTGGACGCAAAACCTGCCTGGGCAGGGGCCTCCACCAACATAGGACAGCAGGCACTGTATGTCCATTCTGGCATTGTACAGGTCCTGGCTGTCCCAGTGGCTGTAGCTTCACCTGGGGTAGGGGAACCCCTGGAGCCAGCAGCAGAGGCCAGAAATGCTGCACAGAAGGGCCTCCTTCGGAGCTGGAGGGAAAGCTGCTTCCCCTCCCACCTGTGCTGTCATCAGCATCTGCTACATTGCAGATGCATGGTTGCAGCAGGCTTTCCTGTGGGACGTGATGCCACTGAGGCGGCACAAGGTTGCCATGCCCCACATCTGGCTGTCCAAATGAGACTGGACAATGGTGAGGCAGGGAAACGCACCAGCAAAGTTAGGGGGTGAAAGCAGCCCTGTGTGCTTGGCAGCATCAGCTGTGTTGTAGTCATTGCTTTATTTCTTTTTTCTTAAATTAAGAGTATCAACCCTGCTGACATCACTAGCAGGGTGTCCTCCTGTGGGGCTGGGGAGAGTACTGGGGTGTGCTGGCCCTTCTCTTTGGGGCATGGCAGTACTCCTTGGGTGAGTGCTCCATGTCCTGTTTGGGAGCGGAGGGGCTGTGGCTGCAGCCCTGGCCAAAGGGACCTGCCACCTCCTTCCTTGGCTCCTTGTGCAGCTCCTCCTGCTCTGCAGGGGATGGGGGCAGTGAGGATGCATCCAGGACATCCATGAGGAACAGCATCCAGTGTGCTGAGGAGCTTGGCAAGCTGGTGTCTGGGATGGCTTCTGGAGGTGCTTGGTGCCCGTTTTGTCCATGGCGCTGTCCTCCTGCTCCCTGGCAGCGCAGGAGTCCTGTTGGCCCAGCAGTCTGTGGGCCTCTTCACTTCAGCTATGCCTAATCACCTCCATGAGCCAGTGCACAAAGGTCATGGTATGATGCTGCAGGGTGTGCTCCAGTGCCTCACCCACAGCCTGCTCACCCAGTCCACAGAGGCAGAGGGTGGAGATGATGAGACTCTCCATTACAGCCATCTCCACTCTGCCCCTTAGAGTTCTCTCAGTTCCCGTCACAGTCAGGGCAGAATGAGCTTGAAGGTGATGTGTTGCTTCTGGAAAAGGGCTGCCCATATGTTAGGGTGGAAGCTGCCTAGGGGAACATTAAGCACCATCCCAACAGCCCCCTTCTTGTCTCAGAAAGGCATCAGTTACAGAAAGGACATTTGGGATGCCCAGCAGCCATGGAGACTGCCATCATCCGGGTGTCCAGGAGCTTTTTCTGCACTGCTGGTGGCAAACAATGGCTCTCTGGGGTGCATAATGGAGTATGTGAAGAAGTTGTGCACCGACACAGAGAACTTGATGGCCTTGATTTGCCCTGTGCCCAGTCTACTTTCTGCTTGACCCTCTTCGTCAGACATCCAAAGCAGAATGGGTACAGATGTGGCAGGGCAATTGCCAAGTTGTCACTGGTGTTGTGGCAAATGGCACAGGTCCAGTGCGATGGCATGACCAGGGCCAGTGTGCAGTTCAGCAGGCTTGGGAGAGCTGAGAATAAGGAGCTCCTTCTGTGTGCTGGAGCTGTATCTGGGAAAGGGTGTCACATGCTGGAAGAGAGAAAGCAGCCACAGTTATTTGCTGCAATGACAGTGGATGGAAGAAATGCACCAGTACCTCACCAGAAAACCCTCCCTGCCCTGTAGCTGGTTTATCCTGTGCTCCCCAAACCCCAGTGCCCACCTCATGGCTGCACCAGGCCATGGTCCCCACGCAGCTCACCTGCACTGTTGCAAGCATGCCCCGTGGGGTCCCGGCAGCCTTAGGACTGGGGAAGCCCATCAGATGGTTGCGGGCATGGGCACTGAGAGCTGCTGCCAGCAGAGCCACAGCACAAGCACCCAGCCAAACTTTGCTCCACCTGCAGGCCTTGTGGGCGTGCTGGGCCAGGCTCTGCTGCTGTCCCAAGATGTCAGGTTATGCCACCACGGGCTGTATGTCCCTGCAAGCCCTCCTTGCACCAAGCCCCAGCTCCAATGTGGGGTTGACCTAGGCCCGGTGTCTCTGTCCGGTGTTCTCTGGGCACCGATGCTGTACAGTGTTGGTTAGACCCAAGGTCTGTGCTGCTGGAGTGATGAGAGTGGGGTTTGGGATGGTGGAGGAGCCCAGGCTGCTCCCTCTCAGATCTCCTTCTGCTCTGGGAGCTCCTGGAGAACAGCTCCTGCTGCCAGTGCAGTAAGGGGCCATGAGGCAAGATGGAAGGCAGTGCCAAACTCCTCCCACCGGGCTTGTTTATGGGTGGACAGGCAGCTCAGCCCCAGTCCCAGCCCCTGGAGAAATGGCTGCAGGGAGAGGCCAGGCCTTAGGGGTGATTGCCCCACCTCTCCTCCAGTACAGAGACAGCACTGGAGGGGTGCTGTAGTTGGGGCAGCACAGGGTGGGGAGAAGACAGAAGGACATTAACTATGAAGAAAGTAATCTTTGGCCTAAACCAGTGAACAAGGGCACAAGGCTGTATTCATCATGGCAGCTATCAGGACCCCCAGGTCTTCTTCTGCCAAGCTGCTTTCCCAACCTGTATTGGGTGCCTGGGACTGTTCCTCCCCATATGCAGGTCACTTCTCTTCCCCTTGCTAAACTTGTGAGGTTCTTCTCAGGCCGTTTCTCCATCCTATCCAGATCTCTCTGGATGTATCAGCCACTACTCCCACTTTAGTGTCATCTGTAAAGTTGGAGAAGGTACACCCTGCCCCATCATCTAGAACATTAAGATGCTAAACAGGATCAGACACCGTATTGATCCTGTGTGGGGCAGACTGCAAATGGCTGGCCTCCTGCTAGACTGTTCTCCTCTGATCACCACTCTCTGATTGGTGCTGATTATGCCTTCGTCAGAAACTGAAACTGAAGAAAAAAATAAAAAAGATTCTGGTTTTACTAAGATTTTACTAAATCTAAGATTTTTCTTCCATTACGTACAGTCATACACAAACACAGCTGCTCCGTTGTACTTGTTTTCTTTTTAGATCTGGTTTCTTTCTGAACTTTTAGTTACGTTTCTAGGTAATCGTGGCAGTGCTGAAGATCTGGCATTTTCATGGTTCGTTTTTGAGCTTTCTTGCTCAACTGTTGATATTCTTTCCTTTGAACGTGCATATGTTCAGATGGTAAAAAAAAAAAACATCTCTTCAGTTGTAATAGATGAAGGAGAATGTGTAGATTAAATTCAGTGGGAATTGGGGATTATTATTACAGGAAACATCCAAAACAAGTCTTGGTTAAGTCTTTACACTTGAGCTGTTTGAAAACTATTTTAACTTGTAAAATGGCTTTTATATCTCAAATGAAACACTGAAATTAATTATTTTTCCTTGCTTGACCTAGTTGTAGGTTTTATTAAAAATATAGTGCATGCCGAAACACCTTACTAAGAATTTTGAAAATGAAATGCTGTGTAACATTATAGCCTAAACTCAGCTTCACATTTTTGTACTTGGTTTAACTATATTTCTCTGACCTCACCAGGGTGTTGTAAAAATAACTGCACTGAAGATTGTAAAACGCCTATATATTATGGTAATGGCAGCCATATAAGTACCTCAGATAGATGGATAGACAGATATCATTAGTGCATTAGAGGGTTTCTTGAGAACACTAACCAGATTAAGTACCAGTGTTCTCTTATGCAGCAATGTTAATTGCCAATTTTTGGCAGTTGTACAGGCGCTAATTACTTTTTAATAGAACCAATGGAAGAAAATTTTCCACTAAGCTTTTATGGGTAATTATTGCAATTTTTTTTCCTTTCAGGAGCTTGAAAGTTTGCTCTTAGAGTGTCCATCAGATTCATCTTCCAAATAAATGGTAGCATTACAACACATGCAAGATGGTATAAAGCTACTGAATACAATCCCTGTCTGCTTTTTAAATGATACCATTTAGAATGTGCTCCCTCACTGAGCAGATAGTTTATACAGATAATACATTTACATGTTGCTTTGTCTTGTTCAAGTATGTCTTGCTTTTACACTGTGTTACATAACAGACATCTGCAGGGACTGTCCACTGTACTCAGAGCTTTTGAAGTGAAGCCTTGTGACTATGCTGAATAAATATACAGGAGTTCTAGGATGTAATGCACTAATCTTGCCAATGTTTATTGAAAAAGGCTTTCAGGTTTTACTTTTTCTATGGTTCATTCTGTCATTTTGTTGTCATGTGCTCAAAAATAAAAAGAAGAAATTACTGTATGAACAGTATCAATAAGAATAAGATCCAAGTATGATGATAGAAATTAAATTATTAAAAAAGGTGAGTGTGTTACTGACATTGGACTAAAGCAGGACTGACATCATCTTATATCACCGTTCTGTGAAGAGGTTGTTACAGTTCATTGGCATTTTAATGTAAAACTCATCTTTAGTAATATTTCATAAACTAATATGCCATGTCTTCTGTGCTGCAGAGTTAGGCCAAACAGTGGTGGTTTTGGCTGTATATCCCACTGTGGCTTCAGGCTTTAGTACTCCCCATCAGCCATACAGTAAAATAACAGCTCTTCTACTTTATGTGAATTGTAGGGGATTCCTTGAAGTACATGACCTACAGATTCAAAAGGGGGTGAGTGATCATGCTGGTTAGATTCTAGTAGTGTATCAGATTGTACTTAGGATGACAGATGCAAAAGCATGGATGTTTTGGTGGGCTATGGGCCAGTAGGAGCAATCTGCCACAGGCAGTCCCTTTTGTGGAGAAGATTGATCTCTGGATCAATCAGGCATATGAGTCCTACTGTCACTCTTGTCCAGCATATTACTATATAATCCTCCTCTGGCAAGTTGTCTGGTCCTGTTTGAAAGATCACTGGGTTTTGGACAAAATTTTTTCATAGTTTTTTTTTTTTTCTTAAAGTGTTTACTGGAATAACTATCTAACCATTGTATAGATTTGGGCAGTGAGAATGTTGGTGTTTTATGTATTACGTGCAAGAATTTTGTTATTAATGTTGTGTCCCAGGTAATAATTTCAACCTGTATAACTGAAGTTATAAATTACATCATTATATGAAGTGATGATTACAGAGTAAGAAACCTGTGTTTTAACTTTAAACTTATTTCAAACATTAGCAATTGCTAAACATGGTTGAAGCAATTGTCACTTAGAGAACTCATTAAAAAGGTCTTTTTAGTGTTTGTGTGCATAAGGATAATGTGTTTATAATGTAGTGTATGCTTATTCTCTAGAGCCATACAGTTGACTTGCTTTAATTGCTCACTACTTCTTTCTCCCTATGCTTGTCATTGAGGTACACCTCCCTCCCCTCCCCGCTGTCTTCTTTACCTCTCAAGTCTTTTCCACTGTCTTTGAGACTTGTTGATTAGATAGTTAGTGTACTTCACATGACTTTGATTCACACATTTCAAGTGGTTTAAAATGGCAGCTCCATAACTGTTTTAGTCATGATGAGAAAATCTTTTTGTTCCCCTGAATTTCAAACAAATAAAACTTGAAGTTTCATGATCTGCTGCTCTTTCTGGGCTCTTTTGCCCAGATATTTTTGGGCTGGTATTTTAATTAGCTTGTACTAAAATATTCTATTGTTTATTGTAAGCTAGTAATTTATGCACGTACAGACAGATGAACAGATGAGAAAAAGCAGGAGCAGTGTTGGGAGAAGTCTCAAAAAGGAGGACTCTCTTAACAGTTGGAGTGGATAGAGCTTGGCAGAAACATCATCTCTGTGGAGTTATCCTCAGCTTTGGGTGTAACCTAATTGACTGGTTTCTCCCTCTCCTACTTACAGAAACTGCTACAGATGGTTCAAACCAGGTGAATAAGCTATACGAAAGTGTTGGGAAGATGATCAGATCTAAAAAGTGCCATTTTCTGAGGGTGGGTGAAACATGGAGCAGGAAGCAAACAGGTATCAGAAGGGGTAGATGCAAGAAATCAGAGTAACAATGAGGGTGTTTGGAAGAGTGTTGCCAGCAGGACAAAGGAGGTGATCCTCCCCCTATCCTTAGCCCTGGTGAGGCCACACCTGGAGTCTTGTGTCCAATTCTGGGCTCTCTGGTACAAGAGGGGCATAGAGCTACTGGAGCTAGTCCAGCAGAAGGCTGCTAAGATGATGAGAGGACTGCAGCACCTGTTGTACAAGGACAGGCTGAGAGAACTGGACCAGTTTAGCTTGGAAAAGAGACTGCTGAGGGGAGACTTCATCAATAAATATCTGAGGGAAGGGTGTTGAGAGGATGGAGCCAGTCTCTTTTCAGTTGTGCCCAGAGACAGGATGAGAGGCGACGGGCACAAACTGAAGCACCGGAGGTTCTGGCTGAATGTGAGAGGGCACTTCTGTACTGTGAGGGTGACAGAGCACTGGGACAGGATGCCCAGGAAGGTTTTGGAATCTCCTTCTCTGGAGATATTCAAAACCCACCTGGATGCACAATGTGCTCTAGGTGATCCTGTTTTAGCAGGGGGATCGGACTAGATGACCCTCAGAGGTCTCTTCTAACCTCACCCATTCTGTGATTCTGCGACAAGGCATGTCTCCTTATAAGTCACTACACATATTCTAAAAGTTCAATCCAACACTTCCATTAATTTCTAGCATGTGGGTTAAATGGCTAGCACAGACAGCAATAATGGGATTGTCCTCGGCAGTCTTCTATTTTTATAACTCCTATTTATTAGCAGAATATTGCAGAAAGCTGATGCCTGTAGTTCATTCATCAGAACAAAATCCTGAGTGTGTGATGATTGTTGATAGTGTGATGCAGTCCAAGGTGCTTTGTTCAGTTTCAGAATCTCAGTTAATAGCCCTTGTTGAAGGTTAGACCTGCCCCTGTATGTTATCAGATCTGCTGATGCCACTGCCCCTTCAATGTTGGGGACAGGAGTGTGCCAGGAAATTTTGCTATGCACAATTCCTTATTTAAGATTTCAGATGTTATTTGCCATTAGGACACAAAAGATGATGTGTTGGATTCTTGGAAAGCAGGATTCTTCTCTAAGGTAAGGAACAGTGTATGTACAGAAGGGTCGTAATTCTGCACCATAGCCTGCATGGTATTTGAAATGAGTTTGACATTCATTTATAGCTGGGTTCAAAAGCAGATAATTCATAATTCAAACAAAGATATGAAACAGCTTGTGGTTTTGAGGAAAAAATATTCCTTTCAGGGATAAAATGCTGCAGTTTGCCACATGGAATTTTAAACTTACAGGCAAAATCCAAGTAAGGATACTGAGTATATTTCAGTAATTGGTGGTTTCCTAAATTTACATCTGTAGAAGCTGACTAGATCCCACCGGCACAGGAATGGGTAAAAAGGAGTCTAATTGTGCTGCTAGGATTGGATCAGTTTCTGCTAACTTTTTTTTTTTTTTTTAATGTATTATTATTATTATAAAAGTAGATTTATACCTAATAAATTGTAATCTTTCTTTTAATTTCAAGTAATTGGGGGAGAAAATTTTTTTTTTTCATTTTACAGTCAGAAGCAATATTTGATTATTCAAAATCTGTGTTTCTCCAGTTTTAAGGATAAGCAGGTTTTTTATAAATGTGTTTACTTGTGGACTATTCTTTAAAATATCCTTGAATAGATTTAATCCTGCTAATTTTGTCTCATTAGGTGCTGAATAGGTTTCTCTCTACTGACTGTTTAACTACCTGGATGATTTAAATTTATTTTTTTGTTGTTGTTGTAATTGCATCAGGTGGTTTATTTTTTATGATAGTTCATCCAGTTCAATTTTAAAGAAATATTGAAATTACTTGAGTCCATGTTTTGTTAAACATAGATACCTTTAAAAACAGAATACCTTTTTTCTATAAACCTTAAAATACTAAGAAGGCTGTTAGCATGTTTTTCTGTGTGATTTCTTCATAGCAAGAAAAATTAAAAGTTACAGCGGGTTGTCTTTGGCTACAAAACTCTCACCTGACTGCTCTCTTAGTCCATGCCTCAACAGGGCAGGGGAGATAAATAAGAGAAAGCTCACAGGTCCAGATAAGGATAGGGAGATTACTTCATGGGCAAAACAGACTTGACTAATGGAAAATCAATTTGATGTATTAAAAATAGAATAGGATGGTCAGAGTAAACGGCAAAAATAAAACACCTTTCCCCCAATTTTGCCCTTCTACTTTTCTCCTTCATTCCTGAGTCCTCTTAACAAGAGTGGTGCAAGGAGATGGAGAACAGGGGTTGTGGCCAGTCCTTAATAGTTATTCTGTGCCTCTCTGGCTTCCTCACCCTTCTCCCCTGCTCCAGCATGAGTTCTTCCCGTGGGATACAGTCCTTCACAAACAGCTCCAATGTGGGTTCTTCCATGGACTGCTGTCCTTCAGGAACTGACCAGCATGTGTCCTCTCCATTGGGTACAGTCTATCAGGAACAGAGTGCTCAACCATGGATCCCTTGTAGGCTGCACTCCCCACCATGCAGCCTGCTCCTGTATGGGCTTCTCTCCATGGGCTGCGGCATGGGGTAAGTGTCCTCACATGGTCTTCCATGGGCAGTAAGGTCCTACTCGTCCTACTCACCGTGGACCTCTCCATGGGCAGGGGAATCTCTGTTCCAATTACAGGAACACCTCTTCCCTCTCCTTCTTCACTAACCTTAGGGTCTGCAGGATTGCTTCTCTCCCATGTCCTCACTCCTCTCATGAGCTGTTCCAGCATATTTACCCATTGTAAAATACACTTTACCAGAGGTACCACACACCTGGTTGATGGGCTCAGCTGTGCTTTGTGATGGGGCTGTTGGCAACTGCTGTGTCCAGCATGGGGCAGCCTTGGCCTCTCCTCACAGAGGCCACCTTAGAGCCATGTTGCCAACACCCAGATACCTGTAGACAACATAAAGGTCTTTTATTGTGTATAAGTGTATAAGGAGTGTAAAAAAAAAAAAAAAAAAAAAAGGTGTGTATGTTAGTATGTTATGAGGAAACACATAACCACATTGTAGTCTTTAGGTTCTGTGAATGACTATAAAATAGTTAAAGCTTTTTTTTTTTTTTTTTTTTTTTTAATTTATTCTCCATTTACAAGCAAAAAATTGGAATCATGTACTTATTTGTTAGCATTATTAGAGTTTATTTTGGACCTAGTCCAAAACAGTATGAAAACCATGGGCTATGTCCTTTGCTTTGGTACTGGATAGTACTAGACACTGTGCTATACACTGCTATAAACTGGATAGCACAAGTTTGATGTGTGATCAGCCTACTTCCAGGTTGATACCTGGAAGGTTTCTTTTTTGTGAGCTTCAAAGGTGTTTTTTTCCTGCCAGCTTTCCATTAGATTGCGCAGCCATAGCAAACATTTTTTCATAAATATTTTTTTATCTTGATGTTTGACATAGTGATCAAATGATTGCTTAATAAAAAAGTTAATAAACTATTTCATTCAGAGTGCACTAGTGGTTTTTTTTGAGTGCTATGCCAAGTTCAAGTCCAAGCGGGCATTGGACTTTAGGTTGCCATACATAAGGGGTAAATTTCATTGAGTGCTTTGATACAGCTTCAGAGGGACATATCAAGCTTTCCAGCAACACCAACTTCATGTTCTTATGCTCAGCAAGAACACCGAATTGTCAATATATTGTGATGGCCTTTACCCTGGAAACCAAGAGACTTTGTTAGGGCATGAGTTTTATTCTGGCTTTCATGAGATGTAATCCAATCTCCAGAGTTGGAAGATTGTGGTAATTAGTAGAAAATGACTATTTTAATAGGTTTGATAGGATGTTCATATTAAGAGCTTATTACTAAACAATATTATATTCAACATCTTAATAAGAAAAGAGATGACAATAAAAGAAAAGGAATACATTAAACCAGTAGTGTCATACATGTTTCCAAGAGGGTGATTTTAAATTTTTTTTTAATTTCTGTGACCTCTTGTGAATTTGATAACTGAATGACTTTAAAGAAACACTAAAATCAGCATTGTAGGGAACAAATTTCTAGGGCAGTAGAGGAGGGGAGAACCTACAACTAAGGTAAAGTCAAAGTAATACAATAGAGACATTAGAAATAGATGAGAAATAACAATTACAAGCCTTAATATGAGACACTTTGAGCCTCATTCACTTGAGAAGTATACACAAAATATTTTATTTTGAGCAACTATGCTGCTCTTGTATTCATTGAAAGTACTTATCTTGTGAACAGGTGAATGCTTCAGCATGTTCTCAGGGGAAATGCAGATCTAAAGGATTGTGGGGACTGGGTGGTATGAGGGGAAAGGAGTGACTTGACCTCTGAAAGTTCTTTATGTGAAATATTTTAGTTCAGGAGGAAAAGAAAAACTGAAAACAACAGCTGAGGGAGTCTGTACACAGCTGCCTAATTTTGGAACAGGGACAACCATAGTCTGCCACCAGGCTTCCGAGGTTTTATGTAAGTATTTGTACTGCTGCTTAAAACAAAGTACCTCAGGCTGGAAAGTGGAATAGACTCAGTCAGTAACTGAGTGGTGAAGAGAAGGAAATCCACAGGCTGCTTCCACAAGTATTTTGTGATTCAAAATTATTCATGTTATTCAGTCATTTCTCAGTACCATATTATACCAGATAACATAGAAGAAAATTCCCCAATGGCTTGTGCTGTCAGGTTAAGACAGAAATCAGTGGATGAGTATTAATTGGAAGCAGAAGAAAACAGTATTATTCAGTATTAGTTCAGCTACAACCTTTCACATATTTTTGTAAGAGGAAGGTAGTGTTTTTTCACAGAAACCTACCTCTGTGGGATATCATTGGAGAAAGTCTATGAATTCTGACTTGTAAATTTAATGTTATGAGCTAATGATGGAAACTCTGTTATTGCCATTCCCCCTGCAAGCCTGTGTGAGAGCATATAGCATAAAACTGAGAAGAGAAAACAAAACAGGTGATGCTTGAAAAGGAGTTCCAATAAAAGCATACAGAGAGGAACCTCTTTTAAAAGTTCATGGCAGGTAAGTATTCATTGCAACTCTACTTTGGAAAGTTCTGGTGGAGGCAAGTTTTTGCTCTCCAGTGCCTGGGAGAAGGATGTTGCAATAACCTACAGTTGTCAGTGACGGTCTAGCAGTCAGTGATATTTTTTGTAAGCTTTCTACATACAGAGCAAAACAGTGGTATTTGTCCTGTAACAATTACAAAAAC
This sequence comes from Anas acuta, assembly GCF_963932015.1. NCBI lineage: Eukaryota > Metazoa > Chordata > Aves > Anseriformes > Anatidae > Anas > Anas acuta. Next base: position 60,180,332 of record NC_089017.1, on the reverse strand, counting down.
TGTTCAGCAGGATGTGTGACTAAGAGTGCCCAGCATAACCAACAAATGTAATAGATCATGGAATAATTACATTCTTCTGCTACTGCCCTTTCTCCACCAGTAATCACTCTGTCTTGAGAAATGGAAGACAATATTCTGTTGTCAATGGCAACAGAACACGTCTTTAAGCGGTTGCAACATGGCAAGAACTCAATGCCGGAAGTAGTATTGATGGCTCACCTCCTCCCAGTTAATTTCAGCAAAGCCAGAAATCCTAGCAGACAGATGACATCACTGGATCTTTCTTTTCTCCATTACTTACCCACCACATGACTATCAACTAAAGAAACTTCTTGTAAGTGGTTGTCCTGGCTTTGGCTGGAATAGAGTTCATTTTCTTCCTAGTGCTGTGTTTCAGATTTGGGATATGAATAGTGCTGATAACACACCAGTGCTTCAGTCATTCACACAGGGCCAAGGCCCTTCCAGCTTCTGGTGCTGCCCCACCAGTGAAGAGCCTGGAGGTGCACCAGGAGCTGAGAGGGGCACAGCCAGGACAACTAGAGCAAATGGACCAAAGGGGTGTCCTGTACCATGTGGTGGCATGGTCAGCAATAAAACGGGGAGTTGGCAGTGGGAGATGCTGTTGCTCAGAGAGTGGGTGGGCATCGGTTGGCTAGTGGTGAGTGAGCACTTGCATATTCTGTATTTTTTATATATTTTTATTATATTAAAAAATTATATATATTTTATTAAAAAATATATATTTTTATATCATATTTTATATATTCTTTTTGTTGCTGGTTTTTAGCCTACTTTTTTCTCCTTGTTTTCTTTTTGGACTGTCCCTGACCAAAGAGTTTTTGCAATTTTCAGTTTTCTCCTGTCCTACTGACAGTTTGAATCTGGAGTGAAGGAGCAAGTGACTGTAGGTTAAACCAGAACAGTAGTCTCTCTACACTCTCATAGCTAATCCTACTCTGTTTTTTCAAGTCAATGTCAAGCCCACGCAAGCCAGTTTCCTTTCAACATAGCAGCACTGTTGTATTCCCCGTTTACTAGCTGTCATTGTTATACCATGTTTTGTGATGTGTTTGTTTTTCTTAAAAAAAATGTAAAACCTAAACCCAAAGTCAAATGCTGGCATTTGTGTCACCCCTTTCATAATAAGTGAATGTCAAAGATTCAAAGATTTCTGACCATCATCATTGCAAGGGTGTATTTACTGAGTACTGCTAAATGCAACCAAGTTCAAATGTACTGCTAAAGCAAACAAGTAGACTCTCCCACCCCCTAATATTTAAGCTATTGTGACTTTTGGGAGCCTGATTTCTTGTTTTGTTTGGAGTTTTTGTTTTCTGAGCTCCTTGTTTGGTAAAGGCTTACCAAAACTCCACTGTGACAGCTCCACTAACACCATTAACTCCGTATGTTAGGACAGTTAGTGTGTTTTTGTGCTGACCTTGTCAGTTCATCTCTTAATGTACAAATGCTAGGTTTTATGAGAAATGATCTTGGGACCCCTCTGCCTTAAAAATCAGCAATTGCAACAGCTTGTAAAGTGTTTTCTTAGAGGAAGGGAGACTAAACAGCTTCTGTCAGGGTCATTTGAAGTTTTATAGTGGTGTCATTTGGATGGAGTTGTCAGAGTGGACCTGAGCAGATGGGCCAAGAGGAGAATATACACTTCTGATCATGTCATGTGTTAAGGGAATGAGTATTACAGCATCTAGTGTTTCTGGAGAAGAAGTCCCCCATAACTGTCCCGAGTTCTCCCTTTCCAGCTATATATTTGGTTGTATGCAGTATCTGTTTCAGGGTGACTGTATTTTACCGATAGTAATTTTGTAAAACTATTTTAATATGTTTTTACAGTCCTGCTTATATGAAGACTGTTATTGTTTGATCATGGTTCTCCAAGCTGAAAGGTATCGTATGTGTTAATTGCACTCCTGTTTTTTTTTTGAGGAGACTTACTACTTAAACTTGAAAACACTATTTTCAGTGCAGGCTGCATTGAGGTATTACTAGTCAGCCAGCAGGAAGGATGTTTTAAAGTATGTTATATACAGAACAGTATGTATTCTGGGTTCTTTTATGTGTATGCACAGATGTTTTGCTCAAATCTATTGCTTTTGCCTTTTGCAGATTGATTTTGAGGCATGTCGTCCTCATCAGAAGACTAAAAAGAAGTCTGAAAATTCTTTCTTGGACAAATATCAGGAATGAATTATGCTCCAGTGAATGATCAGGGTTAACTGAGGGATTACATTGGCCATGAATGCTGAACATAATTTTTTCCAGACCATGCAGGCATGATTCTATTTTATTTATTTATTTATTTATTTATTTATTTATTTATGTATGTATGTATTTATTTATTTATTTCTGTGAATCTTGTTTTAAGTTCTTTACCACTCTAAGTATGTCTTTGAGGTCAAAAGCATTTTTCAGACTTTCAGTGCATTTGCTGCATGACTAATGCAGCCAGATGTGACTTATCACAACATGACTGGTCATCAGAAAAAAGCTGAGAAAACAAAAGCAAGTTCCAGGAAGCTAATGTTGAGAAAACCAGTGTTAAGGGCAGAGAAGGAAAAATGCATGCTTTTAAGAATGACTTTTTTTTTTTTTTTTCTCCCCGTACTCCCTTTACACTTAGAGAAGCTGTCTAATAGAATCTTGGCAAGTAGTAAATTAGAGTAAGATCCTGAAACTGGGGGTTGTTTTCTAGTGATCAGGCAAAGAAATAAAATAAAGCATGTTGCATTGGCTCTCTTTTGTTGTTGTTGTTACTAATCTCTTAATGGGACAGGAAGATAAATAATTAGCAAACTAACTGAAAATTATAGATTTAAAATGCTATCATAGTCTCAGTGGTCACTTACAGTAATTTCAAGTTTGGAAGCATTCATTTTCATTAGTTGAGTCTTTCAAGAGTGTGTTGTCAGCATTCTTTCTTTTTTATTTTTTCCTTTTTATTTTAATAATTTATTTTCTGTGTTTCTGCTCTTCTGGCTTTTCTCCTCCAACTAATAAACTTGTGAAAGTCAAAAACAAAGAATAAATCAGAATGTTCTCCATAGTCGAATAGTAGTATTTGATCATTTTATACATATTTAAGTACATAAATACATTGAAAAGCATAATTAATTTACTGAGATTGTACTGCTTAAGCCTTTACATGGGAAGATAAGAAGACAGTGATAAAAGGAATGCTGACTATTGTCTATAATGAGTAAAATTCCTTATTTAATTTGGTAAGAGTGAGTTTATCTGAATGCCAAGTATAGTGGAAACACTTTTTGAAGTTATTTCAAGGTCTTAAAGTGTTTAGGGAGAGAAATTTTAATGCAGTTACAACCTATAACACCTGTTTTCATGTTTCTGAACATAGCTTGTGCTTTAGTCTTTAGTGTTCAATATTATTTTGTTGGTGTCCTACTTTTAACTTCACAATCAAAATAGAGAACAGCAGTGGGATTCTTGTATAAGAGATAGGTAATAGGAGGCTGATCTTTAAAGTGAAAGAGCTGATCTTTAAAGTGAATACTATTATTTTGGCAAGCTACTGTCAGTTCAAGAAGGAGAAGAAGATGTAAGGAAAATCAGAATGAGTTTGCAGGTCTACTGTCATGACAAAACAAACATAGAAAAGAGACATGAAGTGATATAGCATAAATTCAGTAAACAACATTTGCATCCGGCATAGGAGTTTTCTTTGTGTATCATACACTGAGCATATAAGATTTCTCTTTCAAGAGGCAATGGGCATGAACTGAAACATAGGAGGTTCCATCTGAACATCAGGAAGCACTTCATCACCATGAGGATGACTGAACCCTGGCACAGGTTGCCCAGAGAAGTTGTGGAGATCTCCATCCTTGGAGATGTTCAAAAGTGTGGACAAGTTTGTTGGCAAAAGCTTGGACATGTTCCTGGGCAAAGCAGCTCTAGTTGGTCCTAGACCAGATGAGGTCCATCCAGATGTCTCTGTCAATGCCAACCATTCTGTGATTCTGTGATTCCATGAAAAATTGGTGTCACAGGATCTTGAGAGTGCTGAATATGTCAAATGATTTTTTTTTCATTTTTTTTTTTTCCTTTTTTTTTTTTAAAAATCATGTTTTAGCTCTTTAACACCATGAATTGAAAATGAAATGGTTTTTATTACATGTCACTCATCAATGTTTTCTGATTACATACTTAACTATAAAGTATAAAATTCTTACGGTATTTATTAGTTGTCTTTTGATTAGAGAGGCAGAAGAGCAGGAAACCTATGACAGCTGACCAAAACAGGCTATACTAGAAGTATTTTTCAGTTCAGTTTCCTTTCTGTGCTGTAATTTAAATACAACATTTACTAGTTAAGGGAATTAAAACAAGTTGGCTTAATAGTATTTTATAGTCCTTTCTAAAATAATTTGAAGTGAGCATTGAATAAAAGCTTGTGACTCATAAGGAAAAATTAAGAGTCACTTCTTTCTGTGGAAGAAATTCTTGTTTTGTGTGTTGTTAGTGAAAACTTCTAGCTTCTTGCCATTTTTAAGGAGCTCTAGTATATTATTGGCTAAGAATTGCCTTGAATAAGCTTTAAATAGATTTAAATAGATACTAAGGATAAATCTCAGGCTGCTGTTACAGACTAGATCTTTGACTTACGAACTGAGGGTGCTGCTAAACAGCTCCAGAAATCTTACTGAACTGTGTAGATAGAACAGGAACCATTTGGGCTAACACTTAGCCAATCATGTATAAATGGCATGGAAAATTATCCTAACACATATTTATGTATGATAGTGTTATTGAGTTGGGAAAGTGAAAAAAGAAAGTGAAACAAATAGCATGCTGATGTCAAGATATCATATGGGTAGATTTTCTCATTGTTTATTAGAAGCTTGGAAGGGAGTCTCCTAGTGTAGGTATCTCAGAGCGTGCAACAATCAAACAAACAAACTCAAAACAAAGAAACAAAAAAACTGATTTGTTTGACTTCCAATGTTATGTTATGTTAGAAGCTGGAATTATGTCATGTCATGTTAGAAGCTGGAAGATATGTTTCATTCTGGCTGGGTTGCTGCTTCTTTTGTAGTTGGCAGTTCAGAAAGTTCAGGCAGTTACTCTTTACCCTTATGAATATGTTTCTTTCTGAGGTCTCTCTGACTTCTCAGCGTGGTTGCAGCCAGTTTAATTTGTTTCTGTGAAATAAGTATCAGCAACATGTCAAGTTGGTGACTCCTGAAGAAAAATATCTTTAAGAACCCTATTAAAAAGCATAAACCTATAAAAATGCGTCATCTAGAAATATTTATTTTTCAAGTACTTTGAAGTGCAATTGTTCTTTTTCAAATTGTATTTTGGCTCTGTGCAGAATATATGTGTGGAAAATGTTCTTTTTATTTATTTTTTATTATTTTTTTTATTTATTTTATTTTATTTTATTTTATTTTATTTTATTTTATTTTATTTTATTTTATTTTATTTTATTTTATTTTATTTTATTTTATTTTATTTTATTTTATTTTATTTTATTATTTTATTTTCCTGAAGGTTTCATCTAGCTTGAGGTGGGCATATAAAAAGAAAAGGTAAATGAAAAATGCAAACACAGCTTTGGAAACAACTTTAGTGTTTCACAGAATCACAGAATCACAGAATTTCTAGGTTGGAAGAGACCTCTGACCATCGAGTCCAACCTCTGACCTAACACTAACAGTCCCCGCTAAACCATATCCCTAAGCTCTACATCTAAACGTCTTTTAAAGACTTCCAGTGATGGTGACTCCACCACTTCCCTGGGCAGCCTGTTCCAATGTCTAACAACCCTTTCGGTAAAGAAGTTCTTCCTAACATCCAACCAAAAACTCCCCTGGTGCAACTTAAGCCCATTCCCCCTCGTCCTGTCACCAGGCACGCGGGAGAACAGACCAACCCCCACCTCGCTACAGCCTCCTTTAAGGTACCTGTAGACAGTGATAAGGTCGCCCCTGAGCCTCCTTTTCTCCAGGCTGAACAAGCCCAGCTCCCTCAGCCGCTCCTCGTAGGACTTGTTCTCCAGGCCCCTCACCAGCTTTGTCGCCCTTCTTTGGACCCGCTCTAGCACCTCGATGTCCTTCTTGTAGCGAGGGGCCCAAAACTGAACACAGTACTTGAGGTGCGGCCTCACCAGAGCCGAGTACAGGGGGACGATCACCTCCCTAGCCCTGCTGGCCACACTGCTTCTTATGCAAGCCAGGATGCCGTTGGCCTTCTTGGCCGCCTGAGCGCACTGCTGGCTCATATTCAGCCGACTATCAATCATCACTCCCAGGTCCTTCTCTGCCTGGCAGCTCTCCAACCGCTCATCTCCCAGCCTGTAGCTCTGCTTGGGGTTCTTGCATCCCAGATGGAGGACCCAGCACTTGGCCTTGTTGAACTTCATGCAGCTGACCTCAGCCCATTGGTGCAGCCTATCCAGATCCTCCTGCAGAGCCTTCCTACCCTCAAGCAGATCGACACACGCACCTAACTTGGTGTCATCTGCAAACGTACTGACGGTGCACTCAGTGCCCTCATCTAGATCATCGATGAAGATATTAAAGAGGACTGGCCCCAGCCCTGGGGAACTGAGCCCTGGGGAACGCCACTAGTGACTTGCCTCCAGCTGGATTTGACTCGACTTTTACCACGACTCTTTGGGCCCAGCTATCCAGCCAGTTTCTAACCCAACAAAGCGTGTGCCAGTCCAAGCCAAGAGCAGCCAGTTTCTTGAGGAGAATGCTGTGGGAAATGGTGTCAAAAGCCTTGCTGAAGTCAAGGTAGACCGCATCCATAGCCTTTCCCGCATCCACCCAGCGCGTCACTTTGTCATAGGAGATCAGGTTTGTCAAGCAGGACCTGCCTTTCATAAACCCATGCTGACTGGGCCTGATCGCCTGCTTGCCCTGCAAGTGCTGCGTGATGACTGTCAAGATAATCTGATCCATGAGCTTCCCTGGCACTGAGGTCAAACTGACAGGCCTGCAGTTTCCCGGGTCAGTCCTCTGGCCCTTCTTGTAGATGGGCGTCACGTTTGCTAGCCGCCAGTCAACTGGGACCTCCCCCGATAGCCAGGACTGACGATAAATGATGGTAAGCGGCTTGGCCAGCTCCTCTGCCAGTTCTCTCAGTACCCTTGGGTGGATCCCATCCGGCCCCATTGACTTGTGCACATCCAAGTGCCGTACCAGGTCACCAACCATTTCTTCATGGATAGTGAGGGACGCATCCTGCTCCCCGTCCCCTTCCACCAGTTCTGGGTACTGGGTATCCAGAGAGCAACCGGTTTTGCCGCTAAAGACTGAGGCGAAGAAGGCATTAAGCACCTCCACCTTTTCCTCATATCTTGTTACTAAGTCCAAGTGGTTTTGGAGAGGTACGCCTCCCATTCCTTGTCTAGAGTTAGTATGTGTTTGCACATGACTTGCATTTCTTCCCTACATTACCTTTCCTTCCTTATTTTCTGTCTTGCTTGCAATCGGAGAAGAAACAGTAACTCAGGATATATTTTTCAGCTTTCCAGAGTGGTTTGACAATTTCAATATTGTAATAAGTAGTGTTTGAAAGCACATTTTAGGTGCCATCTGCACGTATATCATTTGTTTTCAGACAATTAGGCTAAATATTCTCAGAAGCTACTGTTCGTACTCATTTAAGCTACTGTCTTAAGCTTGTCACTTCCTCATTTCCATCCTTGTTTTCTTTTTCATCTGTGTATCAATTTGAGGCAATTTAGATCTCTTGGGAGCACTTAACCAATTTCTTGAATGCACTATTTTATTTTTTTTCTAAATTTTATCTAAATATATTAGAAACTGGAAGGCTAAAAACCATTCTACTTTTATATTCCTCAAAAAAGCAAAATTATTGCTACAGTTAAAAGCATTTATCTTGAGGCACAGATCCTTATGCAAATGTCCCAATTAAGCACTACAGGAGAAAGATTTCCAAATTCGTGATATAGAAGGTAGGTAAACAGGTTAAACAAAGGAGAGTATTGTTTGAGAGAAAGAGAAAAAGGAATCAATTTGGAAATCTTTGTGTAAAACAGTGGTCATCTTCCAGAGAGCACTGGAAACGAATACCGACAGAGTTTCTTGGTCTCCATGTGGGACTTGCTCAGATGGATTACTAAAGGCATTAGTACAAAGCATTTCTGCTGTGTTCCATGTGTGTTGTCTGGGCTTAACTGATGACAGCATGACCTGACGTTCATAAAGACAGTATTAAGTTCTTCCAGGCATTAAGGTGTACTCTTTGTAGAGAACTGCCAATGGACATTAGGGGAAGAAAGTATTGGGTCAGGCTGGTATTTCTTATGCTGTCCTCTGCCTCTCACATGTCTGGCTTGTCAGTGTCCTTCAACAGCCCTAGTGTTGTTTACTAGTTTGGAAAGGGTGTGATGACACTAGTCCATAGAAACTTTCATAGAGGGCTTCCTGTGTGGAACTTTTCACTTGCAAATCAAAGAAGTGAGCAGACAGACCTTGCAGAAGTTACATCCTGATTCCCAGGACTCCTGGGTTGCCTACATTTTTCTTGAAAAGGAATGTAAACATAATACATTTTTTGCATCTTTACAGTGTAATTTGATTTGGAAGAAATACTCAAAATGGTACCAAACATGCAAATAAGTAGGTTCTGTTTAGCTTTCACCTTGTTCCCAGTCTCAGCCAGAGCTCTTTGATGGGACTGATTCCAAACTGCTGCTGTTGCAAGAGCTCCTGGTGTGCCTGGAAGTCTTGTGCCAGGAAGTCTCCTGGAAGCATCACAGGAGGTTCCGCACCAACATACAAAAGAATTTCTTCACGGTGAGGGTGACGGAGCACTGGAACAGGCTGCCCAGGGAGGTTGTGGAGTCTCCTTCTCTGGAGATATTCAAGGCCTGTCTAGACACCTACCCGGGCAACCTGCTCTAGGCAACCTGTTTTGGCAGGGGGTTTGGACTAGATGATTTCTTGAGGTAACTTCCAACCCTTACAGTTCTGTGATTCTGTGATTATGTGTGATTCTGTGATCCTGTTCTGGAGGTATATATGTATAAATAAATACATATATATATTTATTTATACATATTTTCAATAGTTTCTACCAATTTTCATACTAATTTTCAATAGTTTCTCTGTTATCAATGTGTTAGAGTCCTGAAATAAGTCTTCTCTGGCTGACGAAGAAAAGTGTTAAAGAGGAGATAGACTTCAGTGTTTACACCATTGTCCAAAAGCTTACCAGGAATGTTTTCTGGAGATTTCACAGTGGTCCTAAAACATGTCCTAATTAGTAAGTAAAACAGACTTCTTTTTTTTTTTTTTTTTTTGATTGGATTCTTTGTTTTCTGATACTACCTAGGAAAAAGAATCAGCATTTTTGAAAATGCATCACTATTTTTAAATCAGGGAAACAACCGTTAACCTGGTTCAGGGAGGTAAAGTGACCCTATTTCTGGCTGAGAAGTTGCATGAATTGCAGGGTTTTAGATCATTGTTGAATGAAAAGGAAGTGTTGGAAATTTTACTTCCTCCTTCAGTTGGCTTTTTGTTTTGCTTTGTTTTGTTTTGCTTTCTGTGAAACTAGAAATAGATTGTCTCAGCCAACTGAGACATTAATGCAATTTAATGGTCAAATAATTTTAGTGAAGTAGTAACACCTTGGAGCTACATAAATTTGAATATGTAGAATCATAGCATTGTAGAATATTCCAAGTTGGAAAGGATCCACAAGGATCATCATGTCCAACTCCTGAGTCCACACAGGACCACTGACAAATCAGACCCATAATGAAAGCATTTTCCAAATGCTTCTTGAACTCCATCAAGCTCAGTGCCATGACCACTGCCCTGGGGAGTGTGTCCCAGTGCTTGACTCTCTGGGTGCAGACCCTTTCCCTAACCCCCAGCCTGACCCTCCTCTGTCCCAGCTCCATGCCGTTCCCTCGGGTCCTGTCGCTGTCCCCAGAGAACAGAGCTCATCGCCTGCCCCTCCGCTCCCCTCGTGAGGGAGCTGCAGGCTGCCATGAGGCCTCTCCTCAGCCTGCTTTGCTCTGGGCTGAACAAACCAAGGGACCTCAGACGCTCCTCATATGTCTTCCCTTCCAGACCCTTCACCATCTTCAGAGCCTTCCTTTCAATGTTCTCTGGTACTTTTATAAGCTTCTTATGTTGTGGCACCCAAAACCACACCACAGTGCTTGAGGTGAGGCCGCTAGTTTGTTTTCTCCAAAACTTCTTTCTTAAAAGACATTTTAGAGTAACATACCAATTTCAACATTCCTTCAAAAAGTTTTGTTGTATCTGTGGTGGAATATCTTGCAGTTATGCAAAACACACAATAATTTAGTGACTATGGTACTTGCCTACAGCACAGGAGAATGAAATTTTTAATCACTAGTTTGAATTAGTAAGCAAACAGACTTAAAAAGGGTCTTAAAGGAAGCACTTTGTTCCCAGCTGAGAGCCCTGCACTCTTGAATACTTTGATCGTGTTTCATTAAAAATTTCAAAAGGTCATGGTTCTCTCCAGTGCAGAAAGGGACTGGAGGGTGATGATGACAATTTTGTTTTAACTGGCTGAAAACCACTTCCTGCACAGCTCTAATGAATTGCTATAAATCAAGTAGTAGGATGTTATGTTAGCATATTGGAGTGCTAGTTTCTTCCTTACTGTTTTTTCTTTCTTTTTCTTTTTTTCTTTGGTAGCAAATGAAGTAGAATGAAAATGACAAAGATCCCAGGTGATATCATCAATTCTTTAATTAATATACTATACGTGTGGGTGGGGTGCTGGTGAAGGAAAATATGCTTACACACATATTTCTCCTCAAGAAATATTACTAGTGGTAGGTTAGCAGATAAAAACTGAAGGACATCTGTCTGTGCTAGCCATGTGTTCCTGAACATGTCTTACTCTTTAATCTCTTTTCAGACTATTGCAGATGTTCAGTGCTTGATTTAGAAAGAGAGAAAAAGAAGGATAGAAAGAATAATTTCAATGTATTTATTTTCTGAGCATTGTTTTTATTTCCTCATTTCCTACCCTTGAACTTTTGTCAGGGATGCAGAATACCTCCAGCTTCCTGTTCAGCAAAAGGGAGGTGTTTTGCGGATGCTCAGTATTTCTCAAAGCAAGCCATATGTGATTTGGCTTATTTTTTTGAAGCATATATCATGATGGTAGTTTTTGAGGTAGAAATACTAACAGCCATTTTGGAGAAGAAATTTATGTCCTTAGGAAAATAAATCTTTTAGGGCTGATGACCTGTCCTGTTTTAGTAAAGGTATTGAAAAAGAAAAGGCATTTTAAAGCCAGAATGCAGGAGTGGCTTTCATTGGGTTATTTATTTATTTTTGTAAGGTTTGGGAAATTTGAGATGTTTTTCATTCATTTTCATCTCATCATATCATCTTCATTCTGCAATATTTATTTATTTATTTATTTATTTATTTTGGAAAATGTGATTAAAAAAATGCATTTTTTTGTAAAACAAAGTAAACTTTCTCATCTCACTTCAGAGGATAAAGACCTTTAACTAAGTTAGACTTCAAAACCTATAAAAAAACAGGGGACCTGGGTAAAGTAACCACTATTCACTCCCTTCCGTACCGTATTATTTTATTCCCTCTCTCTCTCTCTTTTTTTTTTTTTCCCCTCTGTCTAGAAGAAGTAAAAAGACTAATTTAATTTAAACTTGTAATTTACTTGTGCACTGAATACCTAATCAGTTGAAATATGTGTCAATACAGTCAATACAGTAAAAATCACAAATACTTAGAGTTCAGAAATGTTCTGCAGTCTGTGGGTGAATCCTTCTTCCATTGCAAATGAAAATCCTTCTTCCATGGCAAACAGAGGCAGTGGTGAGCTCTTTTGGTCCCTGGTTGCTTCAGCGGACCTGGGTGTTGGGTATAGCCTAGACTAAGAATAGTGACCTCTTCTGCTGCATGTTGAAGGTGAAGCAAAAAGCACCTCCCCAGAGAGGCTTCCTGAATAGAAAGAATATTTTTAATTCCTGACAAAATGCATCACCAAAGTAACAAAGATCTCTTTTTGGTAGCAAGACAGTTGTTTAGAGCATCTGTTACAGTACAAATTATTAGAGATTTTTTTTTTTTTTTTTTTTTTTTTCATGGCATGAGAGGAAAATACAGCTTTCCTTTGCTGTTTGTGTCTTATTTTAAAAGTTTATTCTGAAAGACTGATACATGAGAAAAAAAAAGAAAAGAAAAAAAGAAAAAAAAAGCACAATAAAGAACAGTTTCAATTTTTTGTCTTGCAGATGAAATAAGTAAGGTGGATTTTGGTGGATTTTAATCATTTGGAGAGAAGGGTACTCTGGCTGTCAGACCTGGGAGCTTATTACGTCATTATTCATAACAGCACTGGATAATTAACATTTTGGTGCAGAAAAACTCTGCTGCAGACTAATAAACTGTCAACACTGTTAATGTAAGTGAAAATCAATGAAAATCCATATGAATTGTAATACAGAAGAGTCTGTTTGAGAGACTGATATATCTTCCATACTCAGCTTTTTCTTGGGGTGTCTCTGCTCTTCAGTAGTACAGTTCTTGGGGTGTCCCTGCTGTTCACTAGTACACTTATACACTGTTCACTTTCAAAAGTAAAGCACTTCTCTTGTAGTTTAGTTTAACTAATGAGATTTTTGGTGGCTGACTGCTGTTTCTCTTGTCATGCAAAAAAATGATACGGAGTTTCCAGCCATTTTCATTTTTCAGTTCGATCTAACAACATCAAGATATGGCTGTGTTGAACAAAGGAAAATTAAAGGAAAGTTAGTGCAAGTATGGGTGGAAAAGGTTAAAGTGAACTTTTAAGGTGGAAGAAGAGTAAAATGTCCTGGGAGAAAAGAGAAAACTACTTTTTCTTTTTTTTTTTTTCTTTTGCATGTGTGTGTGTGAAACCGTGGGACAACTCTGTAGTGACAGTATCATTCATTCAGCACCACCAAACAATGCAATGTTAGGAAGAAGGGGAGAAAGGAAGTTGGTATTCAAGCCTGCAGGTTATTAAAAAGTATTTTTAGTAAGTTACTGTACCATTTTATTTTATTTTATTTTATTTTATTTTATTTTATTTTATTTTATTTTATTTTATTTTATTTTATTTTATTTTATTTTATTTTATTTTATTTTATTTTATTTTATTTTATTTTATTTTTTGCATATCCTCATTAGATCATAAGTAGCATTCAGTGTGGAAGGTTGCTTACCTCGTGTTCTACTTTGCTTCTTTGGCTAGCATTTTTATATCCTAGCTCTAGAAGGAATGTAGTCTTTTTTATTATAATAGAGGGTAAGATCTGTAAATAAATAAAGTACTATTTCTTTCTTCTGGAAAGACAGTGTGATTTTAGTTTAGAGATTTGGCAATGAAAGTGGGAAAACCAAAATTCCATTTACAAAATATTTAAATGATTTCAGTTCAGGGTCTGTTTCATCCATAATTCTGAAGCAATTTAGCAGATTTCAGTACTTATCACCCCTATTACTGAGCAGATATACTTCCAAATTAATTTTGTTTTAATTTCTTATTTCTTATTTCTTGGTTACCATTTTACATTCTTTAGAAAAATCTTGTAAGGAAAGGCATTTTGGGGATTGCTTCTCTTAAAAGAATAAATATTTAGCCTTTTTTTTTTTTTTTTTTTTTTTTTTTTTAAGCAAGACAGTGAGAAGCTTGGCAAAGTAAGCATAACTTTAATTTGCTTTCCAAAACGTGAATGCCTCTGAATTGAAAAGACTGACTCTGTTGCAAATCTAAAATTAGATTACTTATAAATACATTCAAAGCTGACTAGCTAAAATTGCTTCATGATGAGTATCATTTTGTTTATATGAAACTTATTTTTAACCACTTTTTATCTGGGCTTTTTTTTTTTGTTGTTGTTTTATTTTGTTTACTTCTAAGCTGCAGTTGAATGCCATCAGATCTTGGAGTCCCATTCTTTGATGGATTTATATATTTCTTTGTCTTAAATGAAATAAAATGGAAGGGAAGGGTGGAAGCAACAGGAATACTTGATGAACATTCCAGTATGTAGAAATTTTTGGATTCTTGAGACAGTTTTCCCATGAGCCTTATTCATACCCAGCAATGGATCAGAAAAATTAAGGAGAGCAGAGCTTCCTGTCTAAACCAGGCTTTTCTACAATGGATCTGCTCAGTGCCAAACTACATGCAAAAGTTTTCCTGATAATTTTATTTTATTTTCACCTTTACTTTTACTTCAGGTTGGCTTGTGTAACTGGGGGCCCAGAAAAGGGTCTCTTTGGACATGTTATCTGTGATACCGGTGCTGTAGGAACAAGCTCCAAGTCCAGGCCCAAGCAGGTATAGTTAAATAATACTGCACCATTTAGTGTGGACTTGCTGGCTTACTTTTGAGACTTCTGGAAGTTTTCCAAACAAGATACAGCAGCTGTGTGGGATGAATCACTTCACTACTGATTTAAGCATGATGTTGCAGTGTTTGGTATGAAAGAACCATGCCTTACATTCTCTGTACTGCACTAAATTATATCTTATTGAGATTGAAAGCTATCAAAAATGATGCATCTGGTGGGAGTATGCCCTAATTCATACAGCTGTACAATGCTTGTTCCAGGCTTGCTCTTTGTGGCAAAAAAAAAAAAAAAAAAAAAAAAAAAATACAAATGTGTGTGGGTGATTTCACACCTACCTGTACCATCTTTTTAAACTCCTCCATGATGCAGTTCCTTCCTGTTGATTCATCTTCTCAGGAGTTAGTTAGCTGTTTCATGAAGATGTGTATTGTTAGCATTATTCCACGTAGCAGTGGAAGAAGACAAAGGCTGAAAATGAATTTGCATAGTATATTTCAAGTTCCTTACTTATTCTCTGTTTTCAGCAGATACTCTTTTTGCTAATGTCCTTCTTGTTTATAGTCTGATTTTTTTAAGCTTTACATCAGTTATCTTAGTTTAAATTTGCATTTGACAGCTTGACTTTTCCAAAGTGGTTTCCTTTATACCTTTTTGGTATGCTGAAGCAGATATCTGAATGGATTACTCATGTCAGAGCGTGATCATGAGATGGATTTAGGGACAGAAAGTGGGTCATGTCAGGCTAGCCTGAAAAAATACAGTCAGGATTTAGATGGCCTGCTTTACCCAGTATTTTGCTTTGATTGTCGTTTAGTAAAATAATTCTTAAAACAGATACTAATCAATTTCATCTTTTCTCTAAGTTATACCTTTGTCAAGATAAGTGTCAATTTAGAGGACTCAATATATATTTCATCACACCTCCTTATTTATTAAAAGTGAAATAATATCTTTTCACATTTTAGCATATTTCTCTTCCTTTAATGGCTCATGTTTAATATGTTCAGTTAATGGGTGAGCTATCAACAGTGAAGGAGCCTGTGCATTTGCAAATATATCTATTCATATCCAGGACAGCACTGGTGGTACTTATGGTAGCACAGCAGTTACACAACCAAGCACAGCAGGTGTGCTTACAGCAGTAGACTGCAGAGCAGACATGCCTCATTAAGCAACAGTAGAATTCCTAAGTTCTGTCATTGATTGTTTTTCCGTATTTACTTTGAATGCCACAAAGTATGGATTGCACTTTTTACCCCCCAAATAAGTATAAACTAAGCCTCAATGAAAAGAGTTTCCCATGTAATGTGTTTGGAATATGCAGTTTATATCATTACTCCACCTAGGTAGGCATGATATTGACTTATAAATGAATTACTACAGATTTATTTGACTGTCTCAGAGATGGCACACCAACAAAATGGTTAGATGAATGCTTGGCCGGCATAAGTCCTTTTATCAAATTAATTGGTAAATTTTATATTTGCATAGAGTCACTTATATAAAATTAATTAATGTAAAATATTTGACATGCCAAATAATCTTACACACATGTGTGTTCTTACAGTGTTTTGCCAGGAGTCACTGTAGTTCCAGAGCTTTCAGATTTTTGTCAGAATGAAGTTTGTGCAAATACTTTATTAATAATTATATTGAGGCATGAAACTGAGTTTACTGTGAACTACCTAAGCACCTAAAACTCACCATGAAAAGGAAAGCATATCACACAGCATGTGAGGTTCAAAGTACTTACACCAAAATTTATGATAAAAAAGAGATACCAATGAGTAGGTGTATTAGAACATACTGCTTGATTGAAAACCTTTAGTGTCTCAGAGTTGGATCAGTCAGGGAATTTCTGTCATGCAGGTTCATGCAAATGTCTCTGAAGAGTGAATAAAGTGCTTGCTCTGTCACCTGCTTTGCACTTCTTTAAAAAAATTAAGAAGAGTGACAGAATTTGTAAAATATTGATTTCCATTTAGGTGAAAGGCAGGAGGTCGTTGTCAACCTGTCTGTGCTTACGATAACAATAAAAGAAAGTATCTCAAATATTTTGAGAATTAACAGCAAAGTAATACTAACTCATATTTTTTGCACTGCGTAATGTAATATAGTTATAATATAGTTCTATTAATATTTGATAGTAGGAAGTCATGACCTTCAGAAAACCTGAGTTCAAGCATGATGAAAGGTGGTGTTCAAAGTAGAAGTTTGCTGCAAGTAACAGGAAAAAAGGCATACACTTTGAAAGATGATGTTAACAATAAAGAAAAAAAAATGTTATGCCAATGTTTATTTGATAATTAATTAACATCTTGCCAAGGGTAATCACAATTCAGATGACTTGTATGCTTCCTTTCTAATTGCTGTATTCTGTTCTTTTTAATACTTCATGACTTTCATGTAGCCAACAGCCTTCCTGAGGATATTTTTGGTGGGATACTTGACTAAATGGTATTTTTTTTCCTAGAAGCCTTCTTTATACATTTTTTTTCCCCACAGTTCTACAAAGGCTTTCTATAAATTATCTCAAAGCAAATGTAATATGACTTGAGTACTGCAGTCAGCAGCGGGGGGGGAGGGGAGTGGAGCACTGTGACAAACTGGATGTACTCTGAAGTGTATGTAAGCAGAGCTGATTTTAAGATAGAAGTGGGATAGTCAGGTCTTTCTTGATGCCAGCATATTGTTATATTGCAAAATGGAGTGCAGTGCAGAGATTTCTGAAGTAGGAAAAAGACTAAAGACTCAGTCAGGCCTTCTCTTCTGCAGAGGAGAAATCTTCAGCTCAGACAAATCTCTTCATGTAATCATGTAATATAGGTATAAATTCTGAAAGTGTTTTATGCTCATCTATCAATTAAAACTAACACCTATCTATTAAAACTGTGGAACTGTGGGAACATACTTTCAGAGGAGGCATACTATTCGGTAAAGTGGAGTTGCACTTCATTGCTGCAATGACAAGTTTTTATTGAATGAGGAAAATAAAAATGGTCTTGTATTAAAAGTATTCAGCAAATGCATTTCTTTCCAATTCCATGCAGGAATCATTTTCTGTGATGATACTGATGATATAATTGCAATACTCACAGGGTCACTGTTTCCTGCAGAGAAAGCATCACAACATTAACTACATCTAGCAAGAGGAGCTGACAATGCAAGTAGGATTCTCAGATGTGTTAAAAGGTGGTTTGAAACTAAAAATGTGGAAGGGATATGTTAGAAATGATTCATGTGGAACACTGTGTCCAATTTTAGGCTGCTTTTCAAAGGCGAAAAAATAACAGAATTAATAGGATTGGGTAAGTTAGATTAGAATGGTTAGTGCATGGTGTGATTTACTGCATATGAAATTGAAGATTACAACTAAGTGAAAAAATAATCAGGATTTGGATCAAGCATTCAAATTATACACGCTTATGAAAGTGAATGGCTCTTTTTTTTTTCTTTTTTTTTTTTTTTCTGTTGTCTAAGGAACTGAAATTATTATAGGATACTGTCTGCACTTATTTGTCTACACTCCTGGTCTTAGCACCCTCTGCTGCAACTTGTCACTGAGCAGTGTTTTTTAGTGTGGTTATATTACAATTACTATTGTTAACCCGTGTGACTAGCTGCTGAAGTTTAAAACAACTAGGTTTTTCAATTTCTGTCGTTCATGTTGAGGATTCTGGGTAAATCTGAAAAAATGCGGTGCTTTAATGATAGGATTTTCCTCTTCTGTATGTCTGAAGTTCTTCAAAGCCTGTGTCTGAGAACAGAGCATCAGATAAAATAATACAATCAAGTGTGGCAAGTATGAGGCGCTTCAGAAGGGTAGTGTTATAAGCATTAAAACTTTCTGTAAAAGAGGAAACGCGAATGTAGGTGTTAACTGGTAAAAAATCATTAAGCCAAAAGTCTCATGTTGGCCACTTGCTAGACCTGTCAGGACCCGCTTCCTGGGCTCTTTGATGTTTTTAAGACCTGTGAAGTCTGGAGCAATTCTGGGTGCTGACTCTCCTGCTGCAGCCTATGGTTGTGCCCAAGGCCCTGTGCCGCTCAAATGGAGACCAGTCTGTCTGCCTCTTGTGGAATCATAGGAATTCTCCTATGAGGTGAGAGCTGGGGAGGTTCACGGTGCCTACAGCTGCTGCCAGCAGGCCAGCCCTGGGATCAGACTAGGCCACTCAGGCAGGCAGGGAGCCTATACAGCCCTGGGTAGCCCATGCCCCTCCTCATCTCTGCTCCTGGGGAGAGGTTTTCCAGTGCCAGGCCCTTGCCCTCCCACCGTACCCCAAAGAGAAGAGCCTGGCTCCAGCTCCCCGGTAACGTTGTGTGGGCACAGGGGTGCTTTTGGATGCTCCTGGCCCTGTCCCTTCTCCAGGCGCATCTGGGCCTCATTCCTCGGGCCTCCACAAACAGGGCTCCAGCCTTAGGCACCTCAGGGCATTCTGCTGAGCCTGCTAATTGTATGTTTCACATTAGGAATCCCCAAACTGGGCACATAGTCTGTAGAGTAGAAGCATACATTCACAGAAGCTGAGGTACTTGCTGACCTCCTGTTTGTACAGCTCAAGTTGCTGCTGGCCTTCACTGTCCCCACTGGTTCAAGCGTTATATCACAGCTGTTGCTGAGATATAGTCTTTCCTAGAGGTATTCTGAAGATTTGCTTTTCAGCTGCTTGGAGCAATGGATTTAAGCAATAGATGTTGTACGTCATTTACCAGCATTGCATTATCTCTAGATGGTAAGAGAAATTATCATAGTGAAAATCATGTATCCTAAATAGAATCCCCTTACTCAAGTTTAGCATTTATGTAAAAGCCTCTGAAATCTTTTGGTGATTGTGAGGGTGTCACTAAAAAGCTTCCCCACAGCCTTAGTTACTGAAATTATCAAGAGAAAATAAGTGACTCCATTTTGGCAGTCTTGCAACTTTTCAGCCAATTACCTGGGAAGCATCCACAACATATGAATAACTCTCTTGTGTACCTGTTCTGACACCTGACAAAACTGGTGCTCATCTACAGGAGCTAGCCTCTCATCTAGAGTAAACTGTATTCAACACTAGTGAATAATATGGATACCTTCTGCTTAGATCTTGGATGTCAAGAATTGCATATCACCTTTTGTCATAAGAGTATTCATAGCTTACATTCTTTTGTTCAAAATAAATTGCTTTTTCTCTGATGCTGTGAAAATGCAAATGAATTTGGCTTGTTATTGAAATTGACTGTTGCCTAGTCAAACAGCTAGCCTGCCTTTAAGAAAAAAAAAATGAAAAAGAAAAACCTCTGTTTATCACGGATTGGGGCATTTTTTTTCCTGTTGTCTGAATCTCAGGATTTAGAAATCAACAGTCATTTGTGCTGCTTCTTCCTTCGCCATCCCTCCTATTCTTTCATGATTATTCAGGCTCCTCTGCTTTCTGTAGCTCTGTAGCTTTTTTTTTTTTTTTTTTTTTTTTTTTTTTTTTTTTTTTTTTTTGAGGTAGTTAGGAATTTACTACTGTGCTTTAAAAGCTAGCAATAAAAATGCTAGGATAGCCTTTGCTGTTCTTGCTTTC
The DNA here is from genome assembly GCF_963932015.1 of Anas acuta. NCBI lineage: Eukaryota > Metazoa > Chordata > Aves > Anseriformes > Anatidae > Anas > Anas acuta. The sequence goes on along the minus strand of NC_089017.1, from coordinate 60,160,417 downwards.
TATTTGAATCATGAAGAAGTTTTGCTTGTTATGGTCTTCTTTCTAAGTATTAAGATCATTCCTCCGCTTATCATATACTCATGTATTTAGATTTTTGTGTTGTTTATTCAGATGGAAGCTGACTGTTTTTTTTCTAGCTCTTGGAAAATAGTAATACGCACTTCTTATATATTTTTTTCTGTGTTCAAAGTTCTGTAGAGTCGTTAATTAAATGGATAACAGAACACTTGGTGGAGTTGGATTCCAAGGCTAAATTAAATGCAAGTCTTAAAAATAAATAATAAAAAAAAATGGATGTAGTATGAGGAAATTACATTGGTTTCATTTTTCTTTTAGTGAATATGCTTATTATGAATTATACGCATCAATATTGTAACATCAAATATAGTTATGATAGGTTATACTTAGCAAATTTATTACGTTATGCTTATCAATATGGCAGATTATTTGCATAAATACGTATTTATAAAAATCACCTGTACCAAGGGCATCAAACTGATCCCAGAAGAGGTGTGAAGGTAATCTTGACATCTGAGGGTGTAAATGAGAAAACCAGTTTCAAAAGATTGACTGCCTCCAGAAGTGGGCCCACAAAGGGGACCAAAATAATGTATGGAGAGTCACCTAGAAGTGCATCCATGTCACAGGATCATGGGATCGGGTGATGGTCTGGAGTTAGGAGTCAACCAGTGATGGTCGACCTGTTTTAAATACTAGAGAGAAAAGTATGTGCAGCACAGAGAGTTTCTCAGGGAGGGAGAGAGGCTTCAATTTGGGTAAAAATCAGAACATTTTTATATCTTTGAGTCATAACAGGGCACAGGACATCAGAACTTCAGGTAACCAGTAGATGCTGTTAATTTGTATTCTTCCTCAGACAGCCGACAGATGTTGATGTTTCTTATTTTATTTTATTCTATTAAAAAAAAAATAATCCCACTTTTTTGGGCTAATTTCCTCATTCCCCTGACTATTTTTCACTTTCTCAGGCATTAAGTTGTTCCTTAGTTTCCTGTTTGTCTTTATCCATGGTATTCAGGATGTTCCCAGTTCTCAGGTGTCCAGCTACACTTCATGGATATAGCCTGGACCCTTCAGGGTTGCTTTCTGGTTCCCAAGCCAAGTTCTGTAGCTATAGGGGCTGCATTCCCAGACTGGCAGACATTTATCCTGTCAGTGTTTAGCAGCCATTTTATGTCAATGCTTTCTCATTTCAAGTCCCCCATAAATAGACAGAGGATACTTCTAAATTCAAGCTGCCAGAACTACCACTCCAAACTAACTTCTACGGATGTTAAGAGTAACTGAAATGGTGCACTACCATGAATTTTAGTGTAATTCACATTAAGTACACATATATGTGTATTTTAATATTATTTTGTATGAACGCAGTCATCTTTCTTATCATTTTTAGTATTCCAAGATATTGTACAAAATGTGATGTTACTTAAACACAGATTGCTTTTTCAGGTCTGCTGCCCATTTATTCTAAAGCAATAATGCACAACTGAGTTACGTTTGTAATCTTGTTTCAGTATTAATCTAACTTTGTCCATATTTTTAAAATTTTGAATTCAAAACCAAGAAAGTAAGCTTTATAGTATACAACACTATTTCATATAGACCATTTATACTCAGTTTTTGGGGGACAACGATGTATGAAGTATTTTCTAATCACATTATCACATTGTTGTATCCCTGTTTATGAAAATATTTCATTTGAAAAATAGATCATAATGGGCACTTTGAAGCTCTGATGCTTCTCCTGTTGGTAGTCCTGATCAAAGCAGGAATTGGCACAAGATGGTGTGGTGGTTTTACTGTGCTGGGCAGCCAGACCCAGTACAGATGGTATAGTCTGTTACATTAGTAATGATTTGAGGATCCCAAAGAGTTCACATTGGTATAAAGGAACGTTTTAGCTGAACCATCATGTTAGTGGTCTACAAATATAATTTATATTGTCAACTTCTGCTAATCTTATGTCTTATGTCTGTGGGAAAAAGTCTTATATGATGACTGAAAAAATCTTGTCTGTAAAGAAAACAACTGGAAAAAAAAAACACATATAAATAATCTCCTCGGTATTTCATAACCATTAAATAGTTGCATATGATCTTTTAAGAAATGTAATTACAGTATTTTATTTTGCAATAAATAAAGCTTTTATATTGATTAAAAGACTAAAAAAAAATAATTAGCAAACAACTATTAAGATAGCCTCAAACTATTGCAGTTGCTAGGCACAGTAAAATGAGGAGAGGGCTGTAAGGAAGATTATTTTATGTTGGTGTTTGTAATCCTTGTAACTTTACAGAAGCAAGATGTTGAAATCACAAACTTTGAATGAAAAGTTTGAATGCAAACTGTAGCATATACTCCTGTGTCAGACCAGCTCACACTTTTAAGTTAGATAATGTATTGATTGTTTATAATGTTTGATTACATAATGCTTGATTACATTATTATAATGTTAATAATGTTTGATTACAGGTGCTGTTTGGGAAAAAATGTAAATGCTGCCATTTGTGCTCATCATCTCTTACAGGTGTGAAATTCAAAAGATAGCATCAGTCTGTATCTGAATTTTCTGATGTGGAGCTGCATTGTTACTGTAGCTGGTAGTTCATTGATTTTGCTGTGTATCAACACCCAGATTTTCATTTACATACCTGTCTAAACAATGTGATTTGGTAATATTTCTGGTGTTATCTGTAAGAAGGTACTTACCAATTTACTTAGTTCCATGACAACTTGTGTTGTATGAAAAACCCACATTTTAGTGTTGAAGAAATAAATGTAAGGTAACTGATCTGAAGCTCAGCTAAGTCAAGAAACTGTTCTTGGGTTTCTAGTGACCTGGACAAGATGACTCTACTCCATAGATGGAATTGATCTAGATTTCACATCTCAGTTCTGTTCTGTCCTTCTCACAAAATAGAGTGCTTGGGTCAAACTCCTTTGAACAGCACAAATTCTGCTCCGAATGGCAGAAGCTTATTAATCTTTCCCTTCTGTGGAGCTCCCCCAAAATGATTAACACCCCAAGATATCTAAGTGCAAGAGCTCAAAAATATATCCCAAGAAGTCAGGAATTCAAATCCATTTTTCAACTCAGACCCTAGTGAAGTTGTAATAAAGTTAACATGAGTTGAATATTAGAGAATGGGAAAGTAGAACTAAAAGTCAACAGTAAATTAACTCAACCCCTACTTCCTTGATAAGAACTTCATCATTTCACCTTGAAGATTTTTTTATTTTTTTATTTTTTTCACTAAGAAAACTGACTCAATGCACGGGAGAAGATGTAAAGCAACATACAAACGTTTTAAGAATCTTCTCAGCTTCTATGGGCTTTGCTGATAGAGCCCTAGTATGAACAGATGCTCTAACAGATGTCATACTTCTCAGAAGCAAGGAAGTTGATGATTTAAGGGTTTCTTGACTGGCAAATATCACTGGCAGAAGATTTAGAGCGTGTAATGCAGTACTGTGTTAGCTGATTGCTGTTCATACCCATCTAGATTGCACTTTCAGATTGGTCATTGCCAGCAAATAGGTGATGGACATAATTGGAAGGAAGTTAGCAGAAATAAAATTCTAAATTTTAATAAAATTCTATTTTCTATATATTTTCTAGAATTTTCTAAATTCTATTTTCTAAAATTTCTATTTTCTAAAATTCTAAAATTTTATTAAATTTTATAAAATAAAATTTAATAAAATTAATTAAATAAAATTCTAAAATGAACACTAAACAGAGACACATTTTTTTTTCTTGATTTCAAGAATCTTGATGTATGTAGGATACAAAACATCTCCAAAATGAAATTAGGCCCAAGTTCTGAAATTCATAGCTCTGCAACCAGTTGTAGAGATGCTTGCAAACGTTCAGTATTCTCAATGTTTTATGTTTATTAACTCATACTTTTTTTTTTTTACTTTTTTAAAACTTTTTTAAACTTTTTTTTTTTAAACTTATTTATTTATTTCAGTGTTTAAGTTTATTTATGTTGATATGTTTAAGTTTCAGTGTTTAAGTTTATTTATGTTGATATTATGCGCTTAATCTCAGTTTGCAGGTGTCAATATGTAGGGCTGAAATGCCTTTCTCCTTTGCTAGGCCCCTCTTTGTACTATTTTGTGATGAAGAGGCAACGTGAAGGATGATGACCTATTCTCACTTGTGTAGCACAGACTACACAACACACAGACACAAAGCACTGGTTGGCAGGGAGGAAATTGAGTTTGTGGGATGCAGGTTTTAAGTAATGGGTTTTCCTCCTCTTGAGTCTACAGAAGTGGACTGGAGACCAATAATCAGCTCATCCTAATGAAACTTTAGAAGATGGTGAAACTCACAAAGTAAGGTTGCCGCTAACGTTAGGGTGTGACTCCTTTTGGCTAGATTGAAACCTAATCTCAAACACAATGAGTCCAGAATAAGCATTTTCTTCATAAATGGGAAACTAGATATTTCTGCTTCATAAATTAAATAGATTGGAAGGCTTAAGGAATCCCTGTCACATGATAACTAATGTCTTGTCATCTTGCTTGGAAATCCTACACAACTCAGACCATAGTGGAACCAGGCAGTCCTGTTCTTTGAACAGGAGAAGGACATGGAGAAGGCCATTATTTTCCATTCTCTCAGCTGGCAGACAAGGAGCTGAAAACTGGACTGCCAGTAAGTGCAAGTTAACCTTGTGTATAGACTTATGTTTAACAGAGAGGTCATGAGGAGTTTGCTGTAGTTGACTAAGGACTCAGTCTGTTGTTTCACTCCATGAACTTGCTGATAATGACAATCTCAGGTCATCTGCACTAGCATTGTGTGAACAAAGGACAGTCAGGTCTTTCCAGCTTCAGGTAGGGCTAGCAGAAAGTTGGTGTATTAGATATGTAAGCCCATAGTGCTCAAAGTAAAAAAAAATAAAAATATATATTTCTTGAGGACAAATTCACTGAGTGCAACTATCACTTTGATTTACTGAAGAAAGAGCATTTTACTTTGAGAGCGGGCTAACTTTCCTGATAGTGTTTGAGACTAATGATGTATATGCTCTGAAACAAACAAATAGAACTCCTTTTATTATTTTTTTTTTCAGGCATAAATCCTCAGAAAACATAAACAATTATTATTTTGAAGTGCTTAAAGCATGAACTGCAGTCTGAAAAAAAATATGTAAGCATGAAAAATACTTTTTCTTAGAATAAATGAATGAGTATTTTGCACTTGTCAGTGAACAAATGCTATGAACATTTAAAGAAATGTCACCATGTTGTATCTTTGCACCTTTAACTGATTTCTATGAGTTTAATATAGATTTTTTAATTGTTGCTTTCTCAAGGCAATTATGTTTTTTAGTACAGCTACAGATGGCATTAAAGTAGAACCAATCAATTTAGTTAATTCTGCCAGTCTATTACTCCTCTTCCTAGGAGCCTGCAAGTTAAATGATTTATTTATTTATTTACTGGATATGGTGGAATAAAAGAGCAGTTTATCACAGCATCTGGTGGAGAATAATTCAGAATTTAAAAATTTTTTCACTGATATCACAGCCAGGCCATGTGCTTGCTATATTTTAAGAAATCTGATTCACCTGGGAGACAACTGATGTGAGGTCAGCTTCAATGACAAGGTATTCATTGTTAGTAACTCAGGTAGTTTCTTCATGTTTTATTCTTCTACTCGTGCAGATATACCTGTATAGAACATTAAGTGTTTTTTAAAAATAAATGAGTGCAATGTATTTTAATAATGAATTACGAATGTTGAACTGAGATTAGCAATCAGAATATCTGGCCTGATTCTCCAGCTAATTAGAGATTCAAGGATAGATACATCTTTCAATCCTACCTGAGAAGATATGGTACCTCTATCTGTTTTGTATCATTTCTGATCTATTTCAGATTATTCCTATGAAAAAAAATCTTGTTGAAATTATAGTAAATCACACAACATTTGTAGGGTAGTGACTAGATTTTTTAAAGCAAACTGGCTGGAAATTGAGTGAAGATTTGGTATTGTGAAGGTTTTAATATAAAATTGGCAAAGTGTATGTGAGAGAAATCTGATAACATGATTAAGCTCATATTCTTCATGTAGTTATAAAATGTAGTTTACGGTTAAAAATGAAGACTGACTGTTCTGTGTAGAAGAGCTAGTTCTATGTAATATCTTGAAAAGATCTTACAAAACCTGTGAGAGTCCTCACTTATTTGGGGTCTCATTCCCATACAGGAACAAAACAGGTGCAAGACCAGTACATGAATTGCTGGCCAACCCAGTGCCAAGCCGACCTGCATCCCTAGCAAAGGCTCAGCTGAATCAGGTGGTTACAGCAGCGAGCATGGGTTTAGGAGATTTGGGGCAGAAAACATGGTCCATTAACAGACACACCAAAACAGGAGGGCAACAAAGGACTATCAGAAGCAATAATGGTGCAGAGCAGAGGACATAATACTAATAAAAATGCCAGGCAGAGAAGGACCTGGGAGTGATGGTGGACAGTCGGCTGAATATGAGCCAGCAGTGTGCTCAGGTGGCCAAGAAGGCCAACGGCATCCTGGCTTGTATCAGAAACAGTGTGACCATCAGGGCTAGGGAGGTGATCGTCCCCCTGTACTCGGCTCTGGTGAGGCCGCACCTCGAGTACTGTGTTCAGTTTTGGGCCCCTCGCTACAAGAAGGACATCGAGGTGCTTGAGCGGGTCCAGAGGAGGGCAACGAAGCTGGTGAGGGGCCTGGAGAACAAGGCCTACGAGGAGCAGCTGAGGGAGCTGGGCTTGTTCAGCCTGGAGAAGAGGAGGCTCAGGGGTGACCTTATTGCTCTTTACAGATACCTTAAAGGAGGCTGTAGCGAGGTGGGGGTTGGTCTGTTCTCCCACGTGCCTGGTGACAGGACGAGGGGGAATGGGTTTAAGTTGCACCAGGGGAGTTTTAGGTTGAATGTTAGGAAGAACTTCTTTACCGAAAGGGTTGTTAGACATTGGAACAGGCTGCCCAGGGAAGTGGTGGAGTCACCATCCCTGGAGGTCTTTAAAAGACGTTTAGATGTAGAGCTTAGGGATATGGTTTAGTGGGGACTGTTAGTGTTAGGTCAGAGGTTGGACTCAATGATCTTGAGGTCTCTTCCAACCTAGAAATTCTGTGATTCTGTGAAATCGTAAATTGGATCAGGAAATTAGAAATCTCTTTTCTTGGACTTTTTTAAAATTATTATTATTTTTATTTTTATTATTTTTAATTAGGATACCCTATTTAGTTTTGGTTTTATTCTTAGAGATGTCACTTTTTCCAGTGAATGACCCATATCTATAGTTAAATCAAATCTGTGCTGGAAACTCAAACCATCTGTTTCATATATGGAATTTGAACTTTGTTATTATTGAAGTAAAAGTCTTTTGTTTAACAGAAAAAAACAGTAAACATCATTTGTTAAACATTTGTTTAACAGTAAAAATCATTTGTTTAACAGAAAGACATTCCCTTCCTAATGGAAACTTTCATTTTTTTTATAACGCAAGGTGGTTAAAATAGAATCTTTTTTTATTCTTTTTGCATTTTGCTGGGAAGTCTACATTTTATACCAAAAAAAAAAACAAAAACAAGAACAAACAAACAAAAACCAAACAAACAACCCCCCTTCCTCTCCCCCCTCCAAAAAAAAACAACCAACCAACCAACCACCAACAACAAAAACACACACACACAAAAACTATTGAATCCTGCCCCTACTCCCTGGTCCCAGAAACCAAATGAGAAATTTTCAAGATAATGAAAGGAGTAAATTTCTTATCTTTGTTGTCTGATGGAGTGTAACAATGTACACAGCTTCTGAATAAGTCATCTGTCCACATTTTGCAGCATTTTTCAAAAACATTTTTATTTTTTAAATTTGTTTTTAGTATTCCTTCTTGCCAGCTTCCAGTCTGTGTGTTCGTGTGCAGAGTGCATAAGAGTATAAATCATGAGGAATAAATCTAAAGGGGAAAGAAGAATGTCAGTGCCAAGATGTTTGCTGGTACTTGTTAAAGCCCTTCCTAGATCATCCAGGAAAATGCGCATATAGTGCACAATGCATGCATCTGCAGGAACAACTTTAATTGAAGCTATATGGATTCCCAGGTTAGTTCTCAATACCAGCAGACATATTTACTCTTCCTGCTAGACTGGCTAAAGGAGATTGAAACAGTTGAAGGAAGCTTGGCCGAGAAGGGAAGTGAGCTGAGGAGAAAAGCTGCTTGCTCAGGCTGGGGAGTGAGTGGAGGCGATCTGCTCTTTATTTTTAGCCCAGGAGGGAAAACTGCTGTCTGTCACTGCCACACTTCAACCTGATTGAGCAAATTGTCCCTGAATGGTCCCTTAAACAGCTATTGCCATCCTAGTGTCTGTACCGAATAAGATTTAAAGATGAGAAATTAAAAATGTTTGCTATCTTGCACAAATTAGCACAAATGGTCAAGATGAGTCAAGAACAAGTAAAATTTAAACGTAAAACATTACTTAGAATTGCATCTTTATTATTATTAATATTATTTTATTTTATTTTATTTTTAGATAGAAGATGCTGCTTAATATTTGATTTCTACCCTTCAAAATAAATCATTTGAGATTCTTAGTTTGACAGAAAGGGAAGAACTGATTTATGTGCACTTATCTATATTTCTCTCTGTATTCATGATGTCATGATTCATTTTTCTTTCTGTTCTTTGGTGCTTTTGATTAATCGGATTCTGTTTAAAGAACATTGCTATTATGTGACATTTGACTAATGAAGGTGGGGAAAAAATGATTTCACAGACTATGGTTTGAAAAGTTGGCTCAGTTAATTTTGACAATGAATTTGATATTGGCCATTAACTTCTCAGTCTTTTTCAGAAAATCGGGTAATTCAGAAAATCAAGTAATAATAATTCAGAAAATTGAGTAATGCTGGGTGATATGCCCATCTAAACACATTCCATTATTTGCAATTTTAAATGAAAAATTAAGTGGTGTTTTTTTTTTTTTCTTTTTTTTTTTTTTTCTTTTTTTCATTTTAATTATTTGTTTATTGTCTCTCAAGATGTTCTGTCTCTTTATGCTGGCTGCTGCCTTCACAGATGCGAAATAGATACAACTGCTGTGAGTAGGGATAGAGCCGATAAAGACATCATGGATTTAGAGACCTGTGTGCACCATGCATGCTCAATGAGGTCTGGAAGCAATTTATTTGTGTTCATCTGACTCTTCCTGAAGTGTAAATTTATCTCAGCTTTTGTCATGCCATGTGACAGAGCAGGGCTTGTATGTGCATATGGAGCCTATCTGCTACATGATGCAGATAGGGAGCTGTCGACCTGAGCACATAGGCTACTAGTGTAACAGTGAGGGAGATTTTGGCACATCTAAGTTGAGATGGCAACAACCAACATGCAGGACAGGGAAACTGAACAGGTCGAGAAAATGCTTGTGATGCCACATATATTTTAATACCACCTCTGATCACAGGTTGGGTGTCCAACTCCTTCCTAGTGTGAGTGCTTCCTTTCATAAACAGCAGAGGCATCACTTTGTTTCAGAAAATGTCAGGAAGTGTATGGGAGGTGGTATCTAAAAATAACAGTGATAATTGCTTTCTGCTGGTGGGAGGCTTTATTTTGGAACACAGCAAAAGAAGGAAAGAATGGGAAGGCTGCAGGCAAGGGAAACCTTAGCAGGCTTTAGCCTCCATGTGGTGCTCGCTCTGAGTTACTGGGGGGTGATTTTTAATGCTGACTGCCTGCTTGCTTGATGTAGAATTCCTTAGCATGGGTATCAGACCTGATGAGACATTTGTGCCTTATTTTGTTGAAATTGCTACTGTTACCAGCCACTGATCTGGGGGTCAGGTAGTGCTGGTTGGGTTGGAAGCAGCTTGCTGTTGTGTGCTGAGCAGCATTCAGTGCAAACAAACAAACAAAACAAAACGAACAAACAAAACAAAACAAAACAAAACAAACAAACAAAGAAACAAAAAAACAACAAAGAGCAGCAGGGATTCAGGGTAGGTTTATTGGAAGGGAATAGATGGGAAACTGTAGTAGATGAGGACTTACTTGCCATTATTTTAGTCTGAAGGGTTAAGGCTGTGATTGAGACTAACCTACTCCATTGCTAGGAACAGAAAAGGTGACAGATACCTATCCACCTACCTAATCTATTGCATCTTTTATGTATTAGTATCAGAAAGAATAAAACTGGACAATGCTTGAGAATTTTGGCTTAAGCAGTAGTATGTGATAGTAATGTGTGCAGCTTCAGTGAGCTGGAGGTCTGTTGTTAAGGGATGTTGAAATAGCAAAACATGTGCTTTATTTTGTTAAAGAATGCTATGGGGTTTCTTTTTTGTAGTCCTCATTCTTAGTACCTGTTAAGATGTTGCATGTCTACATGTTTATTTATACCAAGATGTGTTTATAAAAGTTAGTTGTGCTCAAGTTTGTGAGATATACTTGTTATGACATTTACAGTACATAATATACCCAACAAATGCTAAAGTGAATAGCACAAGTAGTATGGTTCAAAAACTTAATTTTACATAGGCTTTTGATGTGGTTTAACCCTGCAGGCAGCTAAAACCTTCACTCCTGCCCCCTGTCAGTGGGATGGAGGAAAGAATTGAAAAGAAAAGTGCAAGAACTCTTTGGCTGAGATAAGAACAGTTTAGTAAGGGGGGGGGGTGGGGGGGGAAGTGGAGTTGGGAATTAACAATAACAACAAAAAGAATAATGCAAGTGATGCACAATGCAATTGCTCACCACCAGCCAACCACTGCCCAGCCAATCCCTGAGCAACAGCAGCCCCTCCAGCCAACCACCCAGTTTTATTGCTGAGCATGACATCATATGGTACAGGAGTTCCCTCTGGTCCATTTGTGCCAGCTGTCCCCTCCCAGCTCTTGGTGCACCCCCAGCCTTCTTGCTGGCAGGGCAGCACAAGGAACTGGAAAGGTCTTGGCCCTGTGTGAGCACAGCTCTGCAACAGCCTAAGCATCGGTGTGTTATGAGCATTGTTCTCATCCTAAATCTAAAACACAGCAGAATACCAGCTAATAGGAAGAAAATTAACTCTGTTCCAGCCAAAACCAGGAAACCTTATTTTTTTTTTTAATATCAACAATGACAACAACAACAAAAACAAGTAAGCAAACAAACAAACAACCTTTTGCTACCCTAAATTATTTTCTCAGGTATATTCTGCTCGAGTAATTAAATAATTTAGCTTTCATTTCCTAAAATCAACAGGGAAATTAATATATGTTCTTTTCCCATATCTGTGCTCCAAGGCTGGATAAAATCATGTCTTCTATGAAGATATCAAATGATTTTGATTACACGAAATTCCTAGTTGATCCAGTACCATGTTTTGTTGTCTTTACTGTTTAATGGAGTCTGCTTTACTGCAATTTAAACTGGTTTCTCTCTCTACTTCTTTGGTGTATAAAGAACCTGTTCATTCCAGTTGTCTTTGCAGGGACACCTTGCAGAAAGATGAAAAACTGTTTTCAAATATTCTGATCTCTTTTTTTTGCTGTTACTGCGCTAGGGAGTATGAAGGACTGATCAGAAAGAGAATTGTAAAAAAGAAAACCGCATCAAAAAAGCATAAAACGATGGTAAGACAGAGATTACAATTTTACTAAGTTTAGTGACTGATCATTCAGCATAAAGTATTGGTAGTTTGGATGACTACTAGGTCAGTCCTGATTGGAAATTGTTATCTGTTGCTTTAATGAAACAACTTGATTTTTGACTCATTTCTTGTGAGCAGACATCTGCACTTTCAGTCCATTCTTGGAGGACAGAATTTGTTGCTGTTTTGGCAGCTTTAATTAAGAAAACAAAGAATTTCAGATTAAAAACGGAATTGGGTTCTCCATAGGTAAGAGTTGAAGTACATTGATAGTGAAATTTATAGGGCACATTGTCTGTTGGTGTCAATCTTGCATTGGGCAGAAAGACAATATTGTTTCTGGATGTGTCAGTCATGCACCTTTCAGAGGTAATGAAAAGCAAGAGAGACTCTTCTGAATCAGGTCCTATTCTGACACTCATTCCAGTTTTGAAATTTTACTGCTATGTCAGGAGTACCTTGTTTCCTCTCCTAAGATGGAATAACAAACTTTTCCTTCATTGGTGCTGTTAAAACTATTACTAACCGTAGATATTCTTAAATCCTTTTACGTAGTACACAAACAGCCACACCAGAAGTATTTATCTCAGGTAGATGCAATATTTTGACCCATGCCAAGCTGTATTTCTTTAATATTTTTTTTCTTTGATACATATATGTATCTCTCTCTCTATATATAGATATTATTTTTTTTTTCTAACAGATTTATATAGCAAAATATTGGGAACTGACTGCAGGCCATGAAAGTATGAAAGCTCATTTTCCATTGTTTTTGACATCTTGTTAATTTAAAAAAGTAACAAATCATGAAAAATAGTGGTTCACAGTAAACAGAGTAATTTGAAGATAGCATTATTGATTGCACCAGTGTTTGGAAAAAATGGTCATATAGCAATAATGCTAGCATGTCTAGTTTTGAAGTCTAGCGGCTGTGTCTCTCTTCTGTGTATAACGTATTCTAACAACCTCAGAAGTTATATAATTTTATTTTTTTTTAGGGATTTTTTTTTCCTAGCTTTGAAAATGTAATATTCTGCTCATGTCATTGCAGAGGTTATGTTTACAGGCATGCAAGGAAATAGTATTCTCTTTGTGAGACGCTGATACAGAACTGTGCCTTTCCATCCATTCACTTCTTTTGTTCAAATAAAATTATAGCTGATACAAATGCCAAAGTAAATTGGTTTATTCTGTACAAAATCCTGGCTTATCTCCTTTCCTGTTCTGGATCTGGGACATGGGTGGAGAGAACTAGCAGCTTTTTGCCCTGTTTCCTACAGAATTAGCAAGTAATATGCTGACACAATATCAGCATCAAGAACAGAAAGCTGAGTTTCAGGTGTGGCCCCTGAGCATACTTTGCTTTCTAGAAGCAAGAATCTACAGTAGTCTTGCTGTTGGTTTATATAAAAATCAGTTCTGGCATCAAATCCCTTTCTTTGTATTTATGGAAGTGTTGGACGAAGCACAGTGATTCTGCGTTGGGTGAGGCTACTCAGCAGCAAAAATTCCTTAGTTATGCCTGCTAACCCACTGACTGAACTGGACATAGTACCAGTCACACAGGGGTTTTTGACATGTGGGTATAAGTTAGCAGCACAGCAGCCCATGACACTCCTGTGCTCGAAGGGAGGTTCCTGTCCTTTTCTGCTTCAAATTAAAACAACAGTAGCCAAATAAAAAAGAGGTTTTGTTTTCAGGCCATGCAACACTCTTCAGTCTTTTCTTTGCAAACTTTTTTCAGCTGTCCTTGCTGTGATCCTGTACATCCTGTCACCCCCTAAGTTAGTTCTTTTTATCTGCTCTACTTCACTTCTACTGCTCCATCTCCTGTAGTCTCTGAGTTCAGCCAGAATAAACTCATGTATTGTTTTGAAATTATTATTTTTTTTTTTCAGTGAATCTTCCAGAGACCCGGAACAATGAATATCTGCATGTAACCAGGTTGGATAAGATAAAATGTTAGTATTTTTCTTGGCTTAAAATTTGTAACAGTATTCAAGTGTCCCTGAGGAAGTGAGGCTTTCCAAGGGTTAATAAAAAAATTACCTTAATTTTTTAATCAGACCACCAGGATAGGGTAATATCTGCAAAAGACTGAAACTATCACAGTGTCCAAGGGAACTATTTTAGTATGACTCATTACATATCACAAATATTGAGTATACAAAGAAAAAAATCTTCCTCTGATATAGCACCTCTGTAAGTGAAAGTATCCTTTACTTAATGCTCTAATATCTTCAAGCATTGATGAAAGCTTGTTTCTTCTAAAACTTGGCAGTGAGGTAACTGAGGTTAATGTTTCTGTAAATATCCAGAGATTACCAGTTTCATCTTCTATATCATATTATGGAAATAGAAATTTAAAAAGGTAAATATATTTATATTATTTACTAATACAGTCCAAAGACATCTTCCATGAAATACTAATAAAAGTATTTATCCTTTCACTAAATCTCCCGTCCATTTCAATGTATTGTAATTGCTTAAAGCAATTTTTGGGAAAAGGAAAAAAAAAAAAGGAAGAATTCCTATGAAGGTGGAGCTGCATTTCTTCAGGATCTGATAGCAGCTAGCTTTTTATAGGCATTTTATTGGCTAGCATTTGAAACTGGGAAAGAATATTAAAAGGGTGGAATCCATGGAGTTGCTATGGGTTTGATGAGAAATCTTTTACATTGTTAGTGGAGACATTTTTTGCTGTAACCTCTTTTTGATATCTTGATTTGTTTTCTTTTTGTAGAAACCTGCTTTGATGGCTCCTATATTTACTGTGGGTGCCAGATCTTTTCCTCAGATTTAGCTGTTTCTTCCCCATCTTGTATTTGTCCGGCTGATTGTAGTTTTATCTAAAGGCAGCACATAGCAGGCTCACATCCTAGCTATTTCAGATCACTTCTCAAGCTTGTTGTGATTATTTTGAATTCTAATCCTCTCCTACAAAATAACTTAGGTCTTCCCAAGTTGCCAGTGTCTGCAGATTTAAAAAGAATATGCTCACTTTCTTAATGCAATTCATCAGTTAAAATGCTGAGTGGCAGCAGACCCAAGAGAAATAACCTGCGCAGTCACTTGGTCAATTTTTCCGGTTTGACAGAAACCCATTTCCACATATTTTGACAGTGTTTTACTGTGAGTTTCGCTGGCTGGTACAGTAATATCCCTGTACGAAGTGCTGTGGAGTCTGTAAGTATCTGCAGGCAAGCCTCCCTTCAGCAGCATGCTTTGGGAATGACAGCAGGTTGCAATATTCTCTTCTTTCTTTGGTCTGTCTGATACTCTGTCCTACACCTCAGCCTAAAGGGCAGCAGGGGTGACAGGGAATGGTTTTATAAGATGCTAGGGCTGGGAGGTATTTCTGGCATAGAGAAGCCTCCGTGGCACCCTGAACACATTACTTCAGCTTCCAGCCTCTGAAATGGGAGCCCTGTACTGAAGACTTCCTAGAAAGGTGTAAAGAGCAGCATAGGCTTAACTCAGGAGCTTTCGAGGTCAGCATCCAGTGGGTCTAAATAAACATACCAGTGGATATGTTGTGACATGTGGTAGTGACATGCAGTAGATTCTATATGATTTTTTTTTTTTCTTTTTCTGAGATATCCTAGTTCCCCTCTGCCTTGATTAATGGAAATTTGAGTTCCTTTACTAGTCTAGTCCCAAATAAGCAAATGTGAGAAAAAGTGTAATAAAACTTAGTTGTATCTTCTGCATGCATGACGTATGTGGGAAAAAGCCAAGACATTGCATCCTTGTGTCTTGCTCATCCATTATACCTGATGCCCTGTCACAGAAGCAAATTAGATTTGTTTTGACAGGATTTGTTCCTGACAAGTCACTGCTGGCTATTTCTCACCTCCCTGCTGTTTTCTCTGTGTTCCCAAGCAGTTGGTTTGACTGTTTTTCCAGTAGATTTTTTAGGAATTGAGTGATTTCCGGCAATTCTTGCTATTCTGTAAATTTTTAAGGGTAGGTGTTCTGTTTGTCCTGTCCTAGTCATCTTGGATCTTTCCCATGCACCACAGGGTTTCAAAATAGTTATTAAAAAACAGTTATTAAAAGTCTAGGTCATAGGGCAGGCAATTCCTTAAATATTCTACAGAGATTCTTCATCAGGCTCAGGCAACTTGAAAACCTCTACCTTAGCTAAGATTCCAGACTCTGTAGCTAATCTAAAGTGGATTAATAATCTTCGTATGTTTTGTTTGTTTTATAACATTTATTCATTAAAAATAGAGCATGTTAGCCTTCTCAGATTTTTTTTTTTTTTTTTTCTGTTGACTAATAGATCTACTATTTTCTTGTCTTTTATAAGCTAGTGTTCTTAAGAATATTTCCTTTGGACTAATTACTGTATCCTATCTAGCGACTGAGGATTTCGTTTCTCATCTTTGGCCCTTAGGGTTTAATATATACAGCTCTTTGATTTTCTATTCATACATACCTGTAATCATTTGAACCATTGTTCATTTTTTAATAAATTCTGTTTGAGTTTCACCTGAATAAAGGAATCATGTTCTACGCAATTTGATTTCCCTTTATAATTGGTTTCCTTCCATTGGGATAGATTGAGAGGTTGGACCTTTTGTATTATCTAAGAAATAAAGATTTTTTCCTTTAATCCATTCCTCCCATTAGATCTTGTTTATCGATTCATTTGCTGAAGATGAATGTCTTTATGTGTCTTCCCTTGGAGGTTAAAAAAAAAAAAAAAAAAAAAAAGGCCATGGAGTTCACTGAGTCTAACCTCCTGCTTTACCAGAACTGGTTTCAAAGTTCAATGAGGCTTCTCAGATCAGGTTATTTCTGTTCCAAAAATTAATGTATTCTGTATTGTGTGAGTAGCCTTTTACATTTTGACCAGCTCCCTTTCATTTTTTTCATTTTTTTTTTTAATGTCTTTTGTTTAAAAATTTCTAGGAAGATGCCACAGAAACATCGCACACTGACATATTCTTTTTGAAAAGATGTCATTTAGAACCAAGATCCACAGTTATCGTGGTTCTCAAACATGCAGCTCAAAAAAAGCCTGTGCTATGATGATTTCTCCATGCTTCACGGACTGCAAATTGCTTCTAGGATAATGCTCTGTTTCTTCTCTTCTGACCAGATATGTGGGTAGTTTAAATAGTGTCTTGTTGCTTTTCCCTCCGTCCCTTCCCTAATGTTCCCTGTCCTTCTGTATCGGTTTCCAGTGATGACAATAATCTCACTTATTTCTGTCTGGTTGCCTAAGTTAGCTAGGTAGCAAGTTTCTAATGTGCTAGAAAGCATGGTCCTGAGCATACTGTAAGCTTCAACCAACTCAGCAAATAGAACCTACAGTGAGGTGAGACTCACATATTCCTTCTAGGAAATACAGTTCTTTACTCTTCTGTGTTCCTCAGCTTCCTGTGTGCTGCCTATTGTTCGTTGCTAACGGCGTGTTTGCAGTGGCAGCCTTACGGAAGCAGAACAAGAGAAAATACAGCAAAGTGCAGTAGACAGCTGTATGTTGCTATATTATTTATTTCTAGTCAAGAGAGATTAAGTTATAATTCATGAGAGGCAAGACACTGGGGTCAGACTTTTCTCAGCAGAAATAAATTGTGTGTTATATATGGCTGTCCACCATTTTTTGGCAGTAACTACTAGTTACCAAGCCAGATATTATATTCTTTATTTTGTCACTTCAGTTCATAGTGATGACATTTTGAAGGTGGAATTGCTTTTCTTTATGTCAAAGATGTAATCCCATTTGCCTATCCCCCCCAAGCCTCCTCCAAAAAAAAGAAAAAAATAAAGAAAAAAAATTAACGGCCAGACAAAGCACCTCAGAGACCTCACGTCCACAGAGAAGGTGTAAATGCAACTGCATATTACATGCATATTCAGTTACGGTTTATGAACTCAAGTCTGATGTTTTATGGCTAATTGATCTTCTAAAGTAATGACTCAGTCGATTGTTAAAATACTTAGTTTATATATGACTGTTTCACCCTTGAAATGAATATGTAACCATAAAAGTAGACTGTTAGTTTTCTGGAGCAAAACAGTTTTTGTCTGTGTAGCCAGTAGGCTTGTATCCAAATTGATGTATAGTGCTTCAGAAGTTATTTTAACACAACATGGAATGTGGCAGCAGCGTGTTTATAAACTTGCTTTTGGTGGTGGTACCTGAGTAAGACCTGTCTAATAACCTCTGCTGTAGCACAATTTGCATTCATGACCTGTGGACTGATACGGTCTAACCAGAAAGCCTACGATTAAGCTGAAGATTTTCTAGGCTTTCAGCCAAGTAGTTAAAAGGTCTGTCTCCAGTTTGCAGTTTTGAGCCTTTACTGTCTCACATTTGAATCGTGGAAATAAAAGTCCTGATAGCCTTACAAAAAAAATATAAATTAATTTCTGAGCAACTATAAGAAATTGAAAACTGAAGGGTTTTTTTGTTTGTTTGTTGTTTTTTTTTTTTTTTCTTTCCTCTGACAGGGACTGAAAGCTTTTTCACATTTTTTTTTTTAATTTCTAAAAATAGGGAAATTGGGGGGAAAAATAAATAAATGGGGGAATAAATAAATAAATAAATAAATAGATGCAGCTAGGTAGACAGTTCAAGTTGAACATTGTTTTTTCCCTCATCTTTATTCTCCAAATTGCCTTTAAAGATACTCTTCTGAATTCTTAAGTTGTATTTATTTATGGTGCAGTCAGCTTGTCATGTATGAAAAAAGTAATTTCTGTATTATGGTTTTCCATGTAAAGGTGAAACTTGAAACTTCAAAAATAATTTAAGATTTCATAAAGACCAACTAATTGATATGTTCTGGTTATAACCATTGTTTCCAATTCTAATTCAGTTCTTTCACCGTGTCTTCATTGCTTTACCTTAAAAAAGAGCAAAAAAATAGCCACAGTTGAAAAAAAGGCATGAATGGTTATAATGCTCAGCTAAAATTTCCTTAAAACATTGTGGAAATCTTAGTTAATCTCATGGTGATTAATCTCATGGTGGCTTGAAAAAAATGGTTGTTTTGCTAGACAAGAAGACAAGGAGTATACCACTACAAAAGAAAAATAAAGACAAGTAGCATCTCCTTAGAAAATTTTATCTGCTTTATGTGACCTCCTAGTAATCCAGTTATGTACTGTCCTTAAAGCAGGAGAGGTTTCTCTGCATCTGTAGCATGTACTGCCAAAAGAGACCAAACCAGTATTTTTCCAGTGATGTTTCCAGTGTAACTTTTGCAATTCTTACTCTGGAAATGATATATTTTAAAGTGATTTTGGAATTTACATTAAGCAGCTTATTGCATACAAAATAAATAAGTATTTTATATTAGAGAGCCTTTGCCTATACAACATACCAGAAAACACAATGCATGAGTAACACACTTGAATGATTATCATTTACACTTTTCTAACTTCTGCAGGAGACTGATGCATTGGCTTATGTGAGAGGCATGTGTGTTAAGCAGATGACAAAGTGGGAGAGGAACCACAGTTATGGCATGTCTGCAGCTGGGAAAATACTTGCTTCAAGTGTGGCACAGCTCCAGGAGAATGAAGCATTGTATTTTCTTGCTTCTAGTGTGACCTTATTCTCCAAATGAAGCTGAAGCTCTGTATTGGGGCCAGCCAATGGTTTCTGTTGTATGGGATCTTGGAGTGTAAAAGGGAGTTTGGAAGACCTTGTAAATGCCCAAGCTGTAGGAGTTGCAGCAGAGAACTGTGTGGTTTGATAGCAAGTGAGCTTTGAGTCATCTGCAGCATCTGGTTACTGAATTTATAATAGAGAGGAAAGAAGTTTTAGCTAGAAATGGCAATTTGAATAACTTGAATACACCAGTTTCAGATTGTTTTCTGATATAATCTGCATGCAAGGGGAAAACACACAGGGGGTAAGATTTCATTATCTCCCATAGCTTGAATCTCCTGCCTCACCAGTTTCACAGGACAGGACAGCAGAGCTGCATGGCATTATAAAAAAAAAAAAAAAAGTGCAAAAAGACATTGGTGAATTGTTTCATTATAGTTTAAAATGTGACATCATCTAACTTCTCTTGGTTTTATCCTAGCAAATGTCTAAAAAGCTTATGGGCTTGCACTGTCTTTTGTTTGTACTCTGCAAAGCAACATAGTCATACCAGCACAGAGAGCAATGCAGGTGCAAAACCTACCCAAGT
Organism: Anas acuta; assembly: GCF_963932015.1. Classification (NCBI taxonomy): domain Eukaryota; kingdom Metazoa; phylum Chordata; class Aves; order Anseriformes; family Anatidae; genus Anas; species Anas acuta. The sequence continues at coordinate 60,140,597 of NC_089017.1, read as the reverse complement.
TTTACATAACTGATTTATTAACAAGAGAGATGGTTAGCAAAGGCTAGGCTAAGCTGTATGTTACCATGGAGACCTTATTAGCAACTTTATTTTAAAGTTGGATTGGGTACATCCATGTGAACTGCAGCAGTAACTGCAGGGAAGAATACCCTGAAGGAAAGATGATGGGATTTTTAATCTTCCTTAATCTTAAATGCAGTTTTGTCCAGCCGCTTAATGAACAATAATAAAATCATTTAGCATCAGTTCTCCCTGATGCTGTTGGAAAGTATTTTGTAACAGTATTTCTGCCCCCATAAATTCTGGAATTTCACCTGAACAGGTTGTTCTGCTTCCAGTGACAAGCTGCCACTTCTGTCTCACCCCTGTGTTTCTTCATTGTAACATGCTTTCCTGTGCACACTGGAAAACATTTTTCTGGTCTCCTGCAGATGTGCTGATGAAGAATAATGCTTATTGCACCGTATTTTAGCCCCCACCCAGTATAGCATGTACCCAATTGCATGGCTGGCAGTGGCCATGCTGGCCAATGTTCACAGACAGCATGCTCCTAGCTGCAGGAGCCCACTCTGAATTATAGCCAAGATGTACGTAGGGATAAAAGTGACCTATTTTAACTCTCTTGAGGATACTTCCAGCCTATTCTCTCCTTCTTAAATCAAAGCTGGCTTAGACCCCCCCACAGTAGTATGCTGAATTTAAGTTTGCTTGTTCTGTACATAGTTAGGCATTACCCGCAAGCTCTTGACCACCGTTTAGAGGCATCTAAAAAGTACAACTGGAGACCAGTGTTCAGAAGGTCTAATCACTGCCAGATTTGTATGGTGAGAGAGCAAAACCCTCCTTCAGCTGCATTTTGCTCTGTTTGCAGAGAGCTTTGGAGCCATCAGTTAGAGGGTCTGTATCCTCATCTAGTTCCTTGAGATGGTTGTTTCCATTATCTTGTCAATGAATGGGACTGAATTGCTTGTCATTCCTGGGAGTACTCATTTGATAGGACTATATAGAGTATGGCTGGGTGGTAGTCACACTGGATGAATCTTCTGTTCGTTATGTTTATGTTTAAGTGATTCTTATGTTGTTACGAATAGTAATAAACTGTCTTGATGCCTTTTCCAGCAAGTATTTGATACGCCATCAATTAGGCATATTTTGAATAGGAGAATGTACTGGTGACAGTATGCTGGACCATGCACTTATGTGTAATCTTTTCCTTTCCCAGGGATCAGAGTTGTGTTTATATTGTAACTGCAGGGTTGCTCTTAGCTGTCAAAGTGCCTTATCCTCAGTTGTTCAGCTGTCAGATGATTAGTGAAAACCTTTTAAAGAAGATAACCTTAAACTCAGTATTGACAAGCTAGCATTTACTACTGTGATTGACAGATTCAAAATCCATTTTCAGCAAGACCCTCTTCTCTCCCTTCCCCCCCCTCCTCCCCTCCCCTCCCCCAGAATTCAACAATTTGGGGAGAGATTTAGCAAGATTGGATAATATCTATACTGTGTCTGCTCTAACATTTGCAACTGAGAAGCTGAATTGTAGATAATTTCCATCTTTCAGAAACAGTACCAAATTCTTTCCTAGTGTAAAGATTTTGGAACATGATACCAAGGTAATGACTTCACACAAACTCTTCAAAAACAGTTATTTTTGCAGTTAGCCCACCAGGAAAAATGAGTCTGCTGTGCAGTTGGAGAAATAATGTTGTGCTCTGTAGCAGACCAGCACAATCTACAATTCTGTTAAAATTCTTATGGACACATTTCCACTAGCCTCCTCCTTTTGTTGGTGCTCATCCTTCCAACACTGGGGGTTGTGTGGTCCCTAAGGTCATTGCCTTCAGTTTTGGTGGGTTGTGTGGGTGCAGCAAACTGCCAACACCCTCATCCTGTGCCATGAGGGGTGAAGGTTTCTTCCTCCTCTTTGCCAAGGGAAGCATGGTATTGATGGTATCTTCTCCCTCAGTCTGAGGCCTTTAATTTTACTTTACATCTGAATTTGCTGTCTGTGGTGGATTTTATGTATGATGGTTAGCTGATCTTTGTTCCCAGTGTTGTTCCTCAAAAAGTGTTTTACTCAGTTCCCAGGTTTGCAATGTCTTTAACTGATGGTTGGGGAGCTGTTTATGGCCATGAGATCTCCACTGCCATCCTGTGCCCCCTCTCTTAATCATTCAGCACCCATGCTCTTGAGGCTGCTGTTGTTAACACGGTGCTGTTTTTATGCCTTTTTTTTTTCTTCTCCTTATACATTACATCATTATGCCAGGGTCATAAGTATTTAATTATATGTAGCTTGTTATTACTAGCTGTATAAAAACCATGGTTATACCACATTGTTATGCAAAGGTTATTAATAATAAAACATAATAGATAGTACACATGTAGGCATTGAAAACAAATTGCTTTTACAGCCAAACCAGCTGAAATGTATCTCCACTCAAGCCAAGACGTACTCAGGCAAACCTTGACAAGTCCTGAGACCTTTCAGAATCAGTATGAAATCAATGACTAGCAATGGTGATGATACTGTAGTCACAAGGCTACAGAGCAACAATACAAAGCATATGCAATGCATATTTCATATGATGAGTAATTTGTTGTATAACAGTCTTAAAGAATTCTTAGCTGTCAGGAGATCTTCTGAATTAATATGAAAGCCAACTGTGAAGAAACTGAAAAAGCTGATAGAGGTCGGGTAGTAAAAGTCTCATAAACTCTGCTGTTTCCAGCATGCAACTCAACATCAAAGACACTAGACACAGCAGATGTGCATCATCAAAGTTACATTTTTTTATTAAACGGGAAGTGGAAAAACACATTTGATATAAAGAGAAGTAGATATAAAAAAGCCTTATTAATATTGGCAAAAAAGCGGGGCACCGAGATAAAAACCAAAAAAAAAAAGGATAGAAAACTGAACACAGAGAGACTAAAAATGCTTGAAGGTAGGATAGCAGAGTGGTAAGTCACTAGCTTTCAAGCTAGCATTAGGACAAGACTGGAAAAAGTCTGGTAGTTATGCAGACCAAATTATACACCTGGTGACTAGCTCATTTCTGCTGCACCTTAGATATGAGGAAGTTGGAAGTCTTAATGCTATAAAACACAGATGAAGGCTGTGTTTATGTATTACTCTGTTTGCCAGACTGTTTCTATTCTTATAATGCAAGTTTAAGTTTATGACTTGGTAGAATTTCTTTGTTTTAACTTTTTAGGTTTTCTGAAACTGCTAATGAGTCCAGGTGAATATGATCATTACAGGCACTCTTCTTCAGAGAAAATGGATCCAGAGCAGACGTTTCTTGCCATATTGTAAAGCTGACAGTGTGATCGGTGTTTCTGGGATACTGAGGAGAGTTCTGTTTTGCAGTGAGTCTTTTACTCTCTGTAGATGGCACAGAGAAAGCCTTACAGGCATAAGCAAACCCTCAAGTGTTATACTCTTACTAGCCCTATATTTACTAATCCTAACCTTATCTTTTTAATTCCCTGGAGGGATTAAAAGTATTGATGATGAGTTTATGCGTATGTCTTCATTCATGGAGACTTTCAGCATCTTAATCTTCCTTATGTTATTTTTGATACATATTTTCAGCTGCAGTCTTTTCATAAGTATATTAGAGCAAAATTAAATTACAAGGTCCCTAGTGTAAGTAATCTTAAGCATGTTTTATGTAATTGTAGACTTAATTTCTCATTATATACTGAGTTGTATAGATGCTGCGATGCCTCTGTGGGGAGGGAGAAATGGAGAACCAGGCCTTGGAAAGAAGAGATTAGAGGTGTCAGAGGACTGAGCAGAAAATTTGTACTAGGTAGCTGAGCAATTTTGTATGCTTCTTTGTATGCTTTCACTAAGTTAGTTTGATATAACTTTGGTCTAGTAACTTTGTATACCAATATATTTTGGTGTAATCCCTGTTAAGGGGTTAGAAAAGGATCCTTGAACTTTACAGAAGATAATGGTGTCACGGGAACAAAAGCAGTACTTAATAGAATAGTTTCCTTTTATAGTTTCCTTTTTTTTTTTTTTTTTTTTTTTTAAAAGCATATATACTGTTAAAATTGTTTATTAATGATTTTACTTCATAAAAAATATATTTCATTTATTTTCTTGGTGCTGATTATAAACTCCCAGATTTTTTTTTTTTTTATTATTATTTTTTTTTTTTTTCGTATGTCCTTCATAACCAGATTTTCTACATGGGATGAAACTTTAATCTCATTTGACCATCCTCACCATACAGAAATTCTGAATTGTTTTTCTCCCATGGTATCTTTGCCTTGCCTTTGTTTGGTTCTTTGCTTTTCTTATGTTAAGAAGAACAGAATTTTCTTTCTCAAATGAATACAGCCATTTAAGGATAGTGTCCTAAAGAAGATTAGGCATAATATTAAAATTACCATTCTCTGAAAGCCTTTTAAGGAAATTGTGCTTTCAGAGAAATAGGGCATGTCTGAATTGGGAGGAGCTGAACTATAATAAAACAGCTTTGCATCCAACAGTACTTTAAAACTGAACTTGCATTGTAATAGTGGATCCACTAACATAGTATAGGAAAAAACTTAAGTGTATGGGATGGGGGAAAAAGGCCATGTGTTTTTTCTTTGTCTGCAGATGAGAAACAGCTAACCAGACTGCACTAAAGGAGTCACATTTTAGCCCAAGTGTAAATGGGGCAGGCGTACTTGCACAAGACAGTTGGTAACACTGAAAAATAAAACTTACACCTCTCATATCTGAAAAGGTCTAACCCAGAACCCTAAGTTTTGATGTGTCCGTATTCTTCAGGTTAGCTGATGTTACATGAATTGACTCTTAGTTTGTCTCCCCAGACAAATTAGACAATTAGACAGAAAAATAATTATGAAATTGCCTTTCAAATCTATGGATTCTTTTTTTGTGGGAAAAGGACATTGAAATTAAAATCAGTTTGAAGAAGGTAAGGTAGAGAAAAAATGTTATTAATGAAATGCAGGAACATTGTTTACTGTAGATCTTCTAGGGGTGGAACATAAAGTCTCTTGACCTGCACCAATGGGATAAATTATGAAGATATTGCAGGTGATTCATCACAGGTTTCCTACTCCCTTTGTTCTCCTTTGTTCTAAATTACTGTAACTTTTGAGACACCAGTGCTAAGGATTTTGTTGTTGTGACACAGTTTTCTTCAATAAAAGCAGGAAATGGAATCAGAATGCAATATATTTACTTTAAAGAGTTTTATTTTATTCATAAACGTTTCCTTAAAATATTAATATGGGATCAATGTTGGAGAACCTTTAAAAAAAAACAAAAAACAAAAAACAGAGCAAAACCTAGTAGCACTGTAGCTGACATCTTTGACATAATTAAATAAATATTTTTTTAGGTTTCTGGGATGTTGGCTATAGAAATGCAATTTATTTCAGGCAAAGCAGACACCAATAGCATTTAACGTTTCCTTGTTTAAGTTCAGGTAACAAAAAGCCTTGCTAGCCTTGCTCTCACACTAAATTTTGTCTTTGAAATTAAAGACTGGTAGTTCTAAGTCTTCCTCAAGAATTCTTCTCTGCTCTGTTTGTTACCTTTCTTTCTAAAGTTTATGGAAAATGTGACAAAATGTAGTTACAAAACTTTGGAAACCGGTTATTTAATAAAAATAAAGCTATCTAAATGATGTGAGATCTGAGACAGTGTGTGACAGGTTTCTTAAAGATCTTAAAATGTAATTTAAACTTAGGTATAGTTGTGTATGATGGCTCTGGGTGGTAGGGTTAACTGTGAGAATTCTCCAAAACAGTAACTGTAGGGTTAAAGGTAGAAAAGGATTAAGTAATAATACCAGATTATTTAATATCCATGAAATGAATTTTTAGGAGTCTGGCCTACAGATTTTAAATGATCATGACATAAGCCTTTTCTTTCAATGTCTCAGTATCATTAAATTGGAAATGTGAGAAAATGATAAATCCGAAGTGCCAAAACATGAATGTGTTAAAGCAGTTAGGAACTTTCTCCCTGCAAATCGGCATCTTCCAGGGGAGGCTTTCAAAGATTGAAATGGAATAATATTCCAGTTGCCTTGACAGTTCAATGAGGTTTGGAAGCCTAATTACCTTGAAAGCTTTGCATTTCACATTTTGGCTTATTTCAGTTGCAAATGAAGCATGTGCTTTTCGGGAGAGAAGATGCTGAACTGGGGAATCACATTGGCCTGGGAGAATGAGAGCTTTATGATAGCTTCAGAGAAAGGATTGAACATGTTTCTGGTGGAAAGTATAAGAGAAAAATATCAAATTAAATGCTCAGAATATTTACTCCTACCCCATTCACATCCATTTAATGTAGCAGTATTTGTTTGAGTTTATATATATATATTATATTATATTTAGTTAGTTAGTTAGTTTTTAAACACAGAAATTGTTGTTTTGCTGCATTGTTCTTCTTACTGAAATTACCCAATGTTGTGCTGCATACCAGGATCCTGTGAAGCTGTATTAATAGAATTTGTCTGAAAAACATGTTGCGTTTCATATATATATATATATATATATATATATATATTTTTTTTTTTTTTTTTATGGGATTACAAATGGATAGAGACATTATAAAATGTGTTTGACAATGAGGAAAAAGAAATTCAGACTAACTCTCAGGGGACATATCAAAGCTAGTCTATTAAATATAGTATATTATTTGAACCATTAACATTAATATGGCGTTTTACCACAAATATTAAATGTATTAAATCAAGAGACATGCAGATAATGAAATAAGTTGCAGAAATGATTTTTTTTTCTTTTTGAAAAATCACATGCTAACAAATGGAAGAGCTGCCTGTGGCTTGCATGCATTCCTATTCAAAATGTAAAGAAATATTATTATGTTACTTTTTTTTTTTTTTTTTTTTATGTCAGCACCTTAAGATTGTAACTACTAAAAAGCTGATAAACACTAACTGTTTGAAAATTTCCAATGCTGTGCACCTAGCAATTTCTGTATTCTTGAAATAAAAGATTTATGTCTGACCTCAAGAACTTTTTGTAAATGAAAAAAGAACAGATGGATATCGCTATGCTGTTAGAAGTACATTGACCATGACTGTACAAAAGTACACTTTGAAATTCCAATAATATGCCAATTTATCATACAAATAATTTTACTGTAAATTATAGAACATGAAACAGTATATTAGCAAGATAGTTTTAAGTACTCAATAAGTTATTGATGTGAAATATGAATAGTTTAGTTTCTGAACAGTTCCAGAATATACAGAACCTAGAAAACATAGTACTAAAAATAAAACAAAACACAACTCTATTTTGAAAAATGGAAAACAATATCATTAAAAACCATTAACACTGTATCACTTGTCATTGATACCCAAGAATTTATCTTTTTCAAAACCTTTTGTGTCTTTGCCATCCTTGGAGGATCACACCTAAGGGTTTTACCTTTACAGAAGAAGTTCATTTTTCTTGAGATTATTTATTGGATAGTGGATCTCTTTGCAGGTCTTTGCAAGCAGGAGAATTTCTTAAAGCAATACATAAACTCTTCCTGTTGTACCAGGACTGTCACATGCTCAAGGGTACTGAGCACTTGATAGTTACAGGGGTTGTTTCTTAGCTATGTAGCATTCGAGTCATATATAACAAATGCTAGCAAAACATGTTACAAGTAATGTCTAGTAAAACCATAAAAGCTGCTGAGCATTTGGAAAGCTGTTTGGCTTCATAATACCTCTGAAGGTCTTTTGTGTGGTCAGGAGCGTTCTCTGAGGTCTCTGCTTGTGAAAGCAATTTGTTGGAATATTGCTCTTGCAATCACCTCTCTTGTTCCTGAGGGAGGGTGATGCTGACTGCCTCTGTAAATCACATTCGTTCTCCTACACTTGTTGCTTACTGTTGTTCTCCTTTTTTCCTTGACAAATGCTACATTGATAAATGCAGTTTGGCAGGCATGCTTGAGGAAGAGTCTTTGTATTTATCACTTCTTTATAGACGTGACTTATTTTTCTCAGAATCAACAGCTGGCACCACTCCCAGTCTCCTCTCTCACTCTGTTGAATTACTCCTGATAGTACACATTGGTTGTAACTCTTTTTAAACTTTAAGGTTGGGTTCCAATCACAGACAGATACATGAAGGCAAGCTGATTTTTCAATAGTATTAAAAAATACCATTGAAGCTAGAAGTGGCTCGTAGTGCTGCAGTGTGTTTGAGAGCACATCTGGGCTTCCTGTGTCCAAGTTTTGGGTATCCCAGTGTGAGAAGGACATCAACAGCCTGGCCAGAGCCCGGAAGGTCTCCAGGTAGTGGAGCACATGGGATGTGAGGAGTCACGGGGGAGCTGTGCTACTTTCTTCTGCAGAGAGGCAGACAGGGTGTCCCTCTTGAGCATCTTCTGCTGCCTAATGTGAGCTTTGAGCAAAATGCATCTGGATTGTCTCAGATATGCATAGCTATATCAAGGATAAGAGGCCACAAATTGCAAGGGAGAAATTCTAAATGTGTGTTAGTAAACAGAATATTATGGCCAAGATGGTGAAACTGGAGCAGGGGCCCAGAGATCAGGGAGTATTTACGTATTTTTAAAAGTCCTTCATTTATTAGAGTGATAAACATCTGAGGAATATTGTAACCAACCTTAGAATTTACTTAGAATTTATTTTTAATTAAACCTTGGTGAGGATCTTCAACAAATATAGTTTTAGATAAATCTTGCAGTACCTATGGTATTATACTCAGGAACCAATACTGCTTTTAGATTTTGTGATTGTATGTCCTATTTTCATGAGCAAATAGCCTCAGTGAAGGTATTTAATTCATTGTATGGAACCTGTTTTCCTTCTTGTCTCAAAAAAAAAAACAACCAACCAACCAAACAAAACAAAAATGCAGATTTTTTTTTTTTCAGGTACTAAGATAGTCTTTCAAAACAAGCACATTGGAAGACAATTGAATGCTCTTTGATAAGGAGAAAATTAGACTACAGTCAAAGGAAGAGAGTATGCATGAAAGATATTTTCATATTATCTGCTAATAGGGGTATTGGTCGTGTGTTAAGAACTCATGGATATGAGTTCAGTCATGTGAGAGCTCCTATGCAGTTGAAATGAAGTGATAAAGAATTAAATGTCAATATTGAGAGATTTTGATCATTTTGAGGAATAGCAATACAGGCACACTACTATAGAAGATACCTTAATCATCTTAAAATGTGAGTCTACAGTAATACTCCCTGACTCCTTGATTTTTTTTTTCATCTAAGTCTTAACACATATATGGAGTTTCTATCCACAGGGCTGAGAGATAAATTATGGTCTTCATATTAATGCTTTATTATACTTAGAGGCACCATTACATTCTGTGCCAGACCACAGAAGACAAGTAAATTTTTTTAAAAAGAGACATCAAGTCTGATCCTCAGTTGCTGTACGTAGTGAGTTATAATTAAGCTAAATGCAACAACCTTGATTTTAGAGAAATTTCTTCTTTCTTTTTTTTTTTTTTCTTGTTTTTATTTATTTATTTATTTATTTTACTTTATTCAATCATCAGAGAGGGAATGTGGGAGTCAACTTTTTATCTGTGGCAGAATTTAGACCCCTTCTGGCATCTATGGACCCCACTACAGGTTGTCTCTTGAGTTCTGCAAAGTAATATTTAATAAAAATAGTGGTGTTTTGTTGTTGTTTTGTTTTGTTTTTCAATGAAAATGAAATTATTTAGAAACAAGGAAACAAAGGCAGGAGCTGGGTTAGGTCCAAGAAATGTATAGTCCAATATCCAAAACATTCTAGGCAGTGCAAGCCTTCAAAAAAAAGCTTCTTCCAGTCAGTCAGAATGAGTTTTATCAGTTTGGGTTGGCTAAAGAATGATTAGGTTTATGATTGACTTTAAATGCAGAGTGCATTAACACTCCAAAGATGCCTTTCAGATTAAATACTTTTTGAATATACAGAGCATATTTTCTTGTTATAATAGCTGACATTGAGTATATTTATCCAAAACTGTAACTCAAACTTGATGCATTCTAAATTGACACATGAAAAGAGTTGTGGTTGGTAAGGTTATATCTAGCTCAAAACCTGCTTCCAATGGCAGTCAGCAGTGAATATCTAGAAAAATGCATGAGATTAATCGATTTTTATTATGTGATTAAAGGTCTTTTAGATACTACCTATTTGTACAAAATTCTGTCAGTGTTTTCATCTCAACTGTTCAGAGAGGAAGACACTGCTATAATATCACAGTTGAGCAGCAAAATTAAAATTTAGTTTGATTTTATTTCTGTACTGAGTTGCAGCCTTAACCTCACTAGGCTTTCTATTGGTAACTCTGTCTCTTCTGACTACAGTATAAATTAAAGTCAGGCTTGTCCCCTGCCCTCTCTGTTGAACTCTCCTCTTGTGATTATCAGAGCTTGTTAGGATCCTGTGTGAAACAGAACACTGGATCTAGGTGACTTCCACCCTACTGCAGTGAATATAAAGGTGCCTATAATGGTATGGGACACATTGCTTCTTACAGCATCGCAGCACAGTACCTTACATGGAGAACCTTGCATTTATCAGCATTGCTTCTTGAGTATTTAGTGTCAATACTAGTATTAAAACTATATTTGGAAGAATAAAGCACTTAGCAGAACTAGTTTGTATGTGTTTTGTTCTTATGGTTTAAATACTTAGAATTTTGTCTTCTGTCAAGCTTCTGTTCAACCAGGCAGCATCTCCTGCCATGTTGATGGGAATGCTTCTCAGGAACAATTACCATGCACACAAATAATCAATCAAACAAACAAAACAACAACAAACAAACAAAACAAACAATCAAACAAAAAACACAAGACCCACTGTTTTGTTGTGGATGCCAGAGATGTATCTCACCAGCACTGAGCAGCAGGGAAAGATCACCTCCCATGGCCTGCTGGCAATACTCTGGCTCATGCAGTCCAGAAGGCTGATGGATTTTGTTGCTGTAAAGGCAGACTGCTGGTTAGTGGTCAGCTTGGTGTCTGCTATGGCCCCCAATTCCTTTTCTCTGCAAAGCTGCCTTTCCCCCCAGTTAGCCACCTGGTGGCAGAAATCAGGCGCTTCAAGCTTTCTTCATCCCATCCAGTGTCAGACTTGGCTTCAGTACCTTCAGGGGTTCATACCTGTGAAGCTACAGAGTCTCGGAAGGAGACATGATACATTTCTTTCTTGTTACCTCTGATGCTGCTCAGGCTTCTGACTTCCTCTTACAGCTCCTTTCCTTTGCAGCACAGATGGTTCACCAGTGCACACCTCCAACAAGCACTGTAAAGGTAAAACTTCCCTGTTTTAAGGTAAAACTCCTAGGAAGCTGGGGTTACTTCTGGTATTTCATACTGATTTGAAGAAAAGTGAAAAATATGTTTAAGACCTTTCACCTGATTTTTTTTACCACTGCCTTATCACTGCTTTATAATTGCATGTTTTACCTTTTATTTTATCATTTGTAATAATTGTGAATGCATGTTTGCAAAATTTGATAACTGTGTGTTTTCAAGACTTTCTCCATTTGTCAGTCTGTGAACTTTGGTTCACAGTTGGTTCTTGGTGTTGGTTCTTGGTTTTCTGTTTTCAGTCTAAATTTTCCAGTTTTCACAAAAAGCTGCTAATCTTCTATTTGTCTTCTGTGCAACTAGAAGCATTATTTGTCACAATATTGACTACTGGTGCAGGCCAAGGAGGTTTCTGATTTTAAAGATTCCTTTCTAAGAGAAGTAACTTAAGTAACATGTAACTGGATGAGAGGGATTTTTCTTACCTGACAAAAGGAAAAGGACAGGAGTTCCACTCTTTTTGAAGGGGACGAAAAGCAAATGAACTATGGAACAAAGTAGAGGAGAGAGAGAATGAAAAGAGAGACTTTAAAAGAGAAGTCATGCAGAAGAACAAGGAGAAAAGGGAGAAATGGGCTTCTTGGAAGAATCCAGGCTCAACCTGTAAATGTACTTCAGTACGCATAGGAAGAGAGATAAGAAATTACATCTAGGTCTTGTGTTTTTCTCATCCATACATTTACTCTGCTGCTTAAGTCTCAAAACTTGTACTTATGCATTGAGGGTGTATGTCGGATTTGGGGAAAGGAAACAGTAAAAGCCTCTGGCATGTGGATGGTGCTGGACAACAAACCAAGAGCCAGGGATGGGAAGCTAAATGTCTGTGTCATGTCATCAGCTGAAACTGAAGGAAATATCCATTATTCAGTCCCAGTACAGAAATCCCAGTGGATTTTAGCTGCAGGGAGATCTACTGTGGCTTGAAAATAAGCTTCCCCATTCATGTAAAATTAAACATAAGCAAATAGTAAATAATCTGAATTTATATTACAGCCTGTTTTCCTCTGGCATCTGGCTGAAATTGCGTTCTACTCTTCTAAATCCATTTGTTAGGGTGCCTGCAGCTATGAGGAGAAATTAAAGTTGTTTAATGTTATTTGATGAGAAGTTCATGCCTTTAATTCTAGAAACTGGAATAGCTGACCTCTCTGTAGAGGTCAAATAATACATAATACCAAATAATAAATTGTATCAAGGATGATAATTGCTGTCAGCCCCCATTTATAAATATATGTGCTCACTTATATCACTTGAAAATTTTAAATTAGAAATGCCTTTTCAGTAAAGAGATTCATGGGGCATTTTATTTCCATGCATGAAGAATTAGTTGGATAATTTTACAATGGCATACAAAGATTGTAGATTCTAGTGTAAGCTAAGAATTCCTTTCCTTTGTAGTTACAGTGTTCAATATAGTTCTGACTATCAATTTTTGCATTCCTATTTAGTCTGGTAGTCTTTTAGGCTGATGCTCACATTTCTGAATGCATAGCCAGCCTCTGAGAGTAGGCAGCATTCCTGAGAGGTTATTTCCAATCAATATTATTTTAGAAATCTGAGTTCAAGTACATTCTTTTTAAGAGATGAGAGAAAAATGAGTCTTGCCTTTTCACACAGGATAAGGAAAGCAATGCTACAGGCAATATAGGACAACGGGTAAAGACCAGCTCTTTCTTAAGAGGTCTCAGCCATGCAGATACAACTTTTGTTATCTTACAACCGGTATCATGTGAGTAATGATGAAGATACCTATTCAGTCAAGTCAGTTAATGTGAGCAAAGATTGTACAATTTGAAGTTTATCTGTTTGATTTGTTTGAATGCTTCAGTACTCTTCATATCATTTAACATGTCGTGCTTTCCTACCACACACCACAGTGGTCAAAGTATCAGTCTCCAGGTGTGTTAAATGTTGTGTTTCTTTTCATCAGGTTATTGTGGTACTTGCTTTCATGAATAGTTGAAGTAGCAGTGATACTTATGTTACCTAAAAGTGACAGAAACTACATGTTAAACATCAAAAAGCAGTATTTTAAAGTTTCTACTTCCACAAGAGTAGAGAGACTTCCATACTAAAATTTCAATGCTTTTTTATTTGATTGGTTTGTAATCTGAATTATGTGTACATTAGGTTAAGGTATCCTGTTTTTCATTTCATGGAAAAGTTGCCCAGAGGATTGTATCAATTGTGACATTTAAAATAAAGATGAATAGTTTTATCTTGAAAGTTGCTTTGCTCTACTAACTGAAAACAGGACAACATGAAAACGAATAACACATAATTGTAAAAATAATTGTTATACTTAGCAGATGGGAACACTTAAGAGGCTTAGAGCAAATAACAGTTGAGATCACTAGTTCTCTTTTTTTCCCTTTTACCAAAGGTACATAGCAAATGTTTAAGGAGGAACACATTTCTTACCCTCTGCTGTGCAACAAGGAAATGAAAGAAACACAGAAATTGTGTTTATAGAAGTGCTGATGTTCGATCAAGAGTAGCATGAAATTCACCAACTGTAAGATGAAGGCAAGGAAATTATTGTGCTTCAAAAAATGTGTGGAAGATACCTGGGAGAGAAAATTAAACATATTCCAAGCTTCCAGTGTCTTTATCTCTTCATGTCATGAACTCATGTTTCATCAAGTTTTATAAAACAACATTTTTCTGGTCATGTTTCAAAAGTATCACCATAGGATCCCAGGCAACAGTGAGCTGTGTAAATTGTTCCCCAGTCCCTGCGTCTTCAATCTGTAGATACGTAGCATTTTAAAATAAACTGGAGTGAACGCTCCCTTCCTTGTCCCTAGACACTTCATCATTACTATTCAGCTTTGCTATTTTTACTTTTTCATTTATCTGCATGAGGAAATAGGTAATTAGAGCACTGACATCCTTTCTGTCACAAGACTAAAAATGAAAGAGTTATGATAAAATTTTGTTCCTTTCTAAAATTATTCTGTAAGATCTAATGTGGCAGGTGTGGTTTTAAATTCAGTACATCCAGAGACAACAGAGAAAGGCACTGCTGACCTCTCACCCCTCCTTCACATAGCTGAAACTGGCCCTGTGTTGCAGTTGCTATTGCTTAAATGGCAAACCATGTGGATTTGGAGAAAATATTTTGTGCAATATATCTGCAACAAGGTATACATGTGTGGAGCTTGATTTATATGGCTTTTTTTTTTTTTTTTTTTAATGGCCTTTTTTTTTAATGTGAATTTTAGTCCTAAAATACTTCCTTGGGACTATACACGCTGTATTTCCATGTATATTTTTAGGTATAAGAAATACAAAATAACAGTGAACATTCAAAAAAAAAAAAAGATTTTGTATATGATGCTTTCCTGTGTTTTCTTTTTAAAATCATCCCTAGTATAATACTATCTTTTGATATTTCTTAGGCTTTTTTTTTTCCCTTGTTTCAAGTGTTATACCCTGACATTTATTCCAAACATAAGGTAAAATTTCCAAGGCGTCTGCATTATTGCTTTACATGCACGAGCTTCATAAAAAATACAGTTATTACTAAGAAAGAGTACCAGTGAATTGTTTTTTGGACTTGAATCTGCAAGGGAAAATGGCATGCTGCTGTTGCACATCCTAGCAAAAGTAACGACATACAGGTGTTGTTTTAGTTTCTTTATGGAAGAAGAAGAAGTAATTTTGTATTTCTTTGAAAGAAACAAGTAGGGACCTCTTTCTTGGTAAATAGGTGGTACTTCCTTATTTCAGACTAACATTGGGGTGGCTTTTCCTGATTATGAGGCAAAATGTGAATTTTCAGTGGTGGAAGGAGCTGTGTATGCACTGCCTTGGGACAGTGGACAGCATTGCATAGAATAATCTCTGGATTGCTGTTACCTGAAGTGTTCGGGAATTTCAGGCAAAAAGTATGCTATGAAGTGTTAAAGTGTCTTAAATCATACTCGTTTGTCATCATTCAAGGATATTTTATTTTAAAATATCTTAATTAAATAGGGGCTGTATGAGTGAGATGAGCACAGTGCCTTGGATTTAGATTTCCAGTGTTCAGTTATTCGGAGGCCCAATTTTACATTAAAAGTCTTCCCTGAGATAGAGGAAAAATTAGAAACCTGAAAGAAAGGGCATAGTGATTTAAGTAACTTAGCACATATTTCTGAGACGAGCATGTATAGTTTTTCTTCTAAAGTTTAGCATTCAGTATTAAAAAGCTTGCAGGTTTCTTTAAATAAAATAAAATAAAAAAATCCCTATTTTATTTTTTCCATATTCTCCTTTCTATTAAAGAAAAAAAAATGGCAGGGAAAGTAGTTTGTTTTGTGCTAGGAAGTCACTTATTCTGAAGGCAGCCAATTGCAAGTTTGTGAAAAATATAAGCCTATGTTCACTTCTTCGTTGAATAATTGTATTCCCCTAAGATGTGACTTAATTTACATGTATGAAGGGTACAATAAATAAAGCAAGTGTACTATAAGAAGTGCTGTTATTGTATCCAAATGGTATTTTTGGACTATTTATTTATTTATTTATTTATTTTTCTGAATATGCTGATGCTGTAGGTGAACTGAAATGGCACATATTTCATCTTGATGAGCTACTTTTATCACATTATATCTGAACAAAAGCAGTAATCTTTAATAATCTTTAATTGCATGCATGTATATTTGATTCTTCAATGCTAGCATCTTAATTTATACCCAGACAAGTTTTTCACTTTACAGTGGACACCTGTCTCAAGGGTGTATGTGCTTGAGGAGAGTTGCTGATGGGGGCAGCTGGACAATTGAGTCAGTAAGTGTCACAAATTGTCTTATTTCTTGACAATGCAGCTTGTTTTTCTTTCTGTTGAAGTGTTCAAAGGAGTGTCATCTGGAGACGATACTCTTGTGTGAAATTTGTCCCAGCTACCTGCATATCAGTTCTCACATTTTGGTTATTATTTCCTCCTGTTGCATGTTTTCACATTTTTTCACATAGGAGGACTGTGTGATTCTTGAATTCTCAGGTCAAGCATTAAGTTATATTTCCTTAATTTTATGTCATTAATTACCCAAAGACCCAGTTTTATTCAACAATTAGAACTTGAGTTTCTTCCTTTTGGGGGGGCGGTATAAGAAGATAAGAGGTCAGAAATGAACAGGGTAACCTGGCAGTTTCTTAAACTATAGTATTGCTCCTTCCTTCCTTCCTTCCTTCCTTCCTTCCTTCCTTCCTTCCTTCCTCCCTCCCTCCCTCCCTCCCTCCCTCCCTCCCTTCCTTCCTTCCTTCCTTCCTTCCTTCCTTCCTTCCTTCCTTCCTTCCTTCCTTCCTTCCTTCCTTCCTTCCTTCCTTCCTTCCTTCCTTCCTTCTTTTCCTGAAAAGTATTTAGTCAGGAAGAACACATTGGAAATGTTTATGCTGAAAACTTTCAAGTTCTACTTTGATTTTTCTGAAGAATGAATTTCCTGAGGAAGAGTGCAGGAAATCTTCAAGAATGTCTGCTTTTAGCCAAGACAAAAATACCAGATATTCCATGTCTTGAAATTGCTTCTTGATACTTTCATTTATTGCTCCTCACATTTTGCATTACGTATGTGACTAATCTTTAGTGATGCTGAATAGGAAACAGATTAGTCACTCATACCAAGGTGTTGCTGAATAGGAGTTTGATTTGATTATCTCTTCCTTCAGCTTTTCCCAGCTGAAGAATCTTAGTCTCCCCTCCCCTCCCCTCCCCCTCCCCTCCCCTCCCCTCCCCTTCCCTTTCCAGTCTACCATTCTAGTTTGAAACAGACGATAACACCAAGAATTAATAAAAGATTAGGCTGAGTTGTTTTTTTCCATGGTGGGCAGTAATCAAGCATTGCTTCTGAGTAATACATTTTATTCTGCATTTGTAATTTGAGTGTTTAAGGGAAATTCTATTCTAATATTCTTAGTACTTCCAAAGTTGAATACATTGAATTTTCTTTTCATGAACTTTCATGAGTAAATAGGTCATTTATAATCACAAGCATTTATGAATGAATAAGGGCCTGTTTGTGAATTCAGTGTACTGATCTAAACATGGAATTGCAATAATTTATGCTGTTACCATAAAAATAGTCATGCAATAATCAACACTGAACTCTGACCTCAGCCTGTGAAAATCAAGCTTATTAAGTCATTTGTGGTGTTCCTGCATAACATTTTACTGCATAAGATTTTGTTAGTGCTTTATCAAGCTTATTTTTTAAATGCTCCAATCTGCAGGTCTTTTTACAAGCGTTCCCCTTGGTTGACCTCATTACATATACTTTCAGTGTTTTCTGTACAATTAGATGCACAAAGACAAATCCAGAAAATGTTCTAGTTTTGTTAACTCTTGTACAGAGCAGGGCTTTTCCTTTCCTCTTTCCCTGTTTCCTGTGCTGGAGCTGTACAAATTCCTCGTCACAGTAAATGATTCATCCCACCATACTCCATCCTCTTCTGTTAACATTTAAAAGGCATAATTGGATTTCATGTTTTCTGGCAATTAGGTAGGTTTATAGTCTATCTGGGTTTGTGCCCAGAGAACTGCTGGTGGTGCAGGTAGCATGTATGAAAGCATGGGCTTCCTCTACCCTTCAGCTGCTACACCAGCCCTGCCAGTATCCCCCCACATCAGCTTGTTCCCTCTAAATTCCCTGATGATTTCCTTGAATTTATTCAGTGGCCTGGTCCTCACAGAGCAGATCTGGGAATTAGAGTGCGGTTGCTTTATGTAAGGCAATACATATACATATACATATACATATACATATACATATACATATACATATACATATACATATACATATACATAGATATATTTGGAGTTTTACTAATTTGAAGATTTCTTTTTGAAGCTATTCATTTCTAAAAAACCAATTTAGCAGCTATTTCTCTATAGGTGATATCAAATGATTTAATCTGCTGCCTCATCGAGCAGATTATGTATGTGCTATGCTGGGCTCACTCAGAAAAATGAGATATCTTCAAAACGGATTATTTTATTTTATTTTTCATTACTACAGTGAAATAATTTCTGGGAGACCCTGTGTTCTGCAACATTACAAACACATACATTTTTTCTCATGTTTCATTCATTGCTAATTGGTGTAGTTATATGCATTGTTCTTCTGTGGACTTTTATTTTGCAACTTTTTGCACAAAATTAACAGATACATGATGTGTTTATGTATATGTTTGTCTGTATGAGAGTGCTCATAACAAAGTGTGTGTACAATGTACATATAAATGGAAAAAAATAATCTGTTTTAAGAAAAAGTGCAGCTGTCATACACTGGAGAAATGAGGTATAAGTTAATGTTTTTAAAATGAGGTAGTGCATTCAGTAAGGATGAAATGCTCTAAATGGTTTACTCAAACTTTTGATCTGAAAGCAGTTCAATTTCCTGGGAATTGACAGAGGAACACAAAACATATCCTTGGACATGTCCCAGCCCATTACTAGTATCTCAGCCAGGGGGTCTATTTGGTGAAGCAGGTTTTGAGCCTTATGCCAGCACTCTAATACTCCTGTGAATTTCCTGGATTTGCAGTTGCCTTATGTGATGCAGGAGTCAGGTCAGGAGAATGTGGTATACAGACAGTCCTGAGCTGCTTGTCCCTGAGGCTTTACAGTGTTGCTCCAGGATATTGAAGTCAGGAATATAGTATATGCTGTGAATCAGTGGAAAGTCAGTCATCCTTGTGTGGTTAAATTGTCTGTTGGGCCAAGTACACTGAAAGAGAGGTCCAGATTTTTTGTTTATAAATGTCAACTGATTTCTGAATTCAGTGTAAAGCCTTATTAAAATGTTTATAATATTTTCATGTTTATAATATTTTCTTTAAATGTGTGTGGTTTTACTGTGCTAGGCAGCTAAACACCACAACTGCTCTCCCACTCCCCCTCCTTAGATGAGGAGGAGAAGAAGTAAAGAACAACTCACGAGTTAAGATACGGATAATTAAAAGGGAAAAAAAATAATTTTTAAGGAAAGATTATTATTAACTAAACAATTTAACTAAAGGGAGAAAAAGGGAAAGGGGAAAAGGGAGGGAGAAAGAAAAAAAAAAGAAATTAAAAAAAAAAAAAAGGCAAAATGTGGAAGTGCAGAGAAAAGAAATTACTCTCTACTTCCCACAAATGAGTGATGCTTGACCACGTCTTTGAAGCAGGGCCTCAGCGCATGTAGCTGGTGTTCAGAGGAGGACTGACGTTTTCACAATGAGAGCCCACACCTCCCCTCTTCCTGTTTCCACCTTTTATTACTGAGTGTGACACCATATAGTATGGAATATCCGTTTGGTTGGTTTAGGTCAGCTGCCCTGGTGATGTTTCTTTTCTCACTTTTTTGCCCACCCCCTAGGAGGGTTAGAGAGAGTCCTGATGCTGTGCCAGCACTGCTCAGCAGCAGACACAGCACTGGTGTGATAACACTGCTGTTCCAGCTAAAAGGGCAGAGCACAGCACTGTATGGGCTGCTGCAGGGAGAGATAACATCCCAGCCAGACCCAGTACAGTGTGATAATCGTTTTCATTTTCATTCATGTCAGAAATGCCATTTGACCATTGAGATGTATTGAAAAATTAACTAGTGTTTGGATCTCTCTCCTTATCAAAGGAAATAGTAATCACTGTTCTGAGTACTCTTTAGGCTTGTTCATGTAAATCTTCTCTGAACAGTAAGAAGCTTAGCAAAGACAAAAACCCAGATAATAATCTTTTCCAACAGACCATCATTTCTAGGAGCAGAAATATAATGTTCCAGTGATCATTTTTCTCTCATTCTCTAAAGAAAATACCAGGGCAAACACTTACATTGACAAAATAAATATTTTTACTAATGTGTGAACTTCTTTACAAGCAGGGTCTCAGTCCTTGGGAGTGAATAAAAATAGTCCATACCAAGCTGCAGCTTTCTAGAGCTGTCTGTCTACATAAAATATCCCTAAAATGTATTTACTCTCTTGCTTTCTGTGACATAGCATCACTCTTGGTAAGTTGATATAAATTTGAAAATAAAGTTATGCAGCAGCAGGAAGAATTGCAAACAATTACAAGCGTGAAAAGACATTTTGTTTTTCTTTTTGTGATGTTCATGTAGTCAGTCAAAACAAAATTATACCTTATCATAAAGAGTATTTAGTGCAAATATATCTGATGAAGAGAAATCAAAAGCAATATTGAATCTGAACCCATTAAAGCAAGATAATGGAAATACATCTCTTCTCATGGAGAAAGTTACTTTATATGATAAACAGGTCAAAAAGTGCCTGTAATTTATACAATTCTTTGATGATCGTTTATCAAACCAAGATATATATATATATCTTGAAACAATGTAATTTTTAGGGCTTTCAAAACAAAACAAAACAAAACAAAACAAAACAAAACAAAACAAAAACTAATTAGATGTCCTGCTTGTTAGTCTTTGTTAGTATAAACCATATTTTTAGAAATTTTCTTACCCTTAAAAAGACAGTTTTCTCATTTGAGGCATCTGAATTCTTTTCTACAAGTTAAGATTCAAAACTCAGTAAACGCATTTAGAGAATCCTCCCTCAGAACAAAGCCTGGGCTTGAGCTGTGGGTTTGTAAAACATTCTGTTTTGTCTCTAGGCTTGATAGACTGACAATGCAAGGAAAAGTGTAGTGAGGTGCCAGTTAAGAAAGGATTATCAGTTCCACCTCCTAGATATCTCAGCAGAACTAATGGAAAGCAAAGGATGGTAGCCAGAGTTGGGGTTTCCTGGGTTATGGGCGAATGTTTGCAGACATTGTGTTGCTCTTGCTGATGCAGCATGAACCCTGAGACTGGAAATTTCACCTTACATGTCAGTTCACATGTCAGTTCACTTGTTGAATTTCAAATTCAAAGCTGTAATAAAGTCTCCTGCCTTCATTAAGGCTGTTGGTTTGGTGGCAGCAGGGACTTTTCTATCACAGTGGCAGCATAGCCCAGTGGAGGAGCTGGCTATAGAGCAAAGTGGAGATGACAAGCCAGCAAGAGTTAGCCTTCACTGGCATGGTGCTGCTTGCTCCCTGGCTTTGACGGCAGAAGAGGTCAGGAAGGAGCCTAAATAATGTGATTAGGCCAGCAAAACTCTGTATCATGCAATTGGTTTATGCAGCTAGTCTGAAACTTGGTGATTGATGTTGCCTCTGTGGTGTTACCTGACTAATGTTCTGGTACAGGTGCAGTGAGTATGGTAGAGAGGTTTTGGTCTGTGAAGACTGCACAGTACATTTCACAGTCACTTTGCATTCAGGCAGTGAACATTTTTTTTCCTGTTTCTAGCAATAATGGATTCCTAAAATCCTCAGGAGAGATTTTGCTCAAGTTTTATTTAAAGATTAGCATGTCTTGTAGAAGATTGGCTGTTCAAAATCTTCCCTCTATCATCTTGTTGGTAACGTGCTTGCAAAAGTGAGGAAGAGATTATACGGATATATTGTTAACTTGCTGATATGTATAGTATCATTACTTTCAGATCTATGAGTATTTTCTCCCTTCAGTCCTTCTGTGTTTTTAACTATCAGACATCCAAAAGAAGCAGGTACATTACAGTCTTTTGTACAAAGATGCATTCTTGCATATTTGTCTTACTGTATGTTAGAAAGCAAGAAGAGTCTGCCATTCAGTAATACACTCATTGCTTTGAAGGTCATGACTTGTGTAGCTTTGAAACATTGAGCATGAAACATGAAATTGGGAGTCAGCACATTTCTTACAGTTTGGTACTAGTGGTTACTAAGCTTTGGGAAATGTGAATTGCTCTTGCACTTTTACTTGCTATGTGAACACTGCACATGCATAGTGCTATTGAATATGAAAACTTTAATGTCTAGTTTAATATAATCAGTGCAGTTACTTTGGTACCTCACAGTGGTACAATCTGGAATACTGATGTCTTGGCAACTGTAGCTAATTACAAATCTCCGTGTATAGACTTTATGAACATAGTAGTTTGTGTCAGCTAATAGAACAGGAGCTCAGTGGAGAAATAATTATTTTTCTGGGATTATTGTATATTCATGAGGTAATTTTTATTCAGTTTAGCTATAGCTGCTTTAAAAGTTGACCGATGTAAATGTCAGACATGCTTTGAACTAATACAGTCCTACTTTTGTGTGGCTCAAATGTTAAATATTTTGTACTAGACCCATTGCTACAGAGAGACTGTTTGGCAAAAGATAACAGTGAAAGATCTGAAGAGCAAATAGGTGTGGGAAATGTCAGACATACAGATCATGAAAAGCATGTTTAATTTTGTTCACACATTTAATCAAAACAATGTAGGGTTTTAGAAGTAGTGTGATGAAAGTGGACAGTGTAAAGGAGACTTGCAATATCTTCAAATAATAGATTTCAGGAGCTCTGACAAGACACTGAATCAACACAAGATAGAATTTAATTTGAATTTCATTGAATGTTGCTTTTTTGGGTAG
The DNA here is from genome assembly GCF_963932015.1 of Anas acuta. Classification (NCBI taxonomy): domain Eukaryota; kingdom Metazoa; phylum Chordata; class Aves; order Anseriformes; family Anatidae; genus Anas; species Anas acuta. Next base: position 60,117,819 of record NC_089017.1, on the reverse strand, counting down.
AGTATTTCATTGCTCATGGATAGAAGACTGCTATGTCTTCTTTTCTCATAACAAAAATAATTAATTTCTCCTCTGATTTCTGATTTTGTAAGTATTAATTTTTTACCCCTTCTTTTGGTAGAATTCACAAAATGAAATGGTGGAATGTAATGTCTGGGTTTAGTAAAGCACTTGGAATACCCAATCTGTGTTTTTTTTTTTTTTCTCTGTCTTTTTCAAAGTTTTCATGTTACTGAGGGAAGGGACTCCATGTATAAAGGTGTTTAACCTGGCAGAAAACTGGAAAGAAGTAAAAGCAAAAATACTCTTTTTTTTTTTTTTTCCTTGCCTAATAAAGATCCTGTGTATTTGAAAGTTGGCATACTTTGTTCCAGCCATCAGGTGCATCAGATGGACTTGTAAAAATATTACTACTTGTTTCTTTCTGTAAGTGAACACATTAATCTGGAAGTTAGATGCAGTCGGATGTCCAGATAAGGTGAGTTTATTTTTAAATCAAAGTCTTACATATAACAATCAGTAAACTCTCCCAGGTATGAAATTTATTAATTTAAGTTATGAGATTATGAATTTAACAATGGCATCCTGCCTAAAATGCAGATTCTTTTTTTTCTTCATTTCCACAATTTGGATCTGTTATCTTATATTTTCATGCATTCCCTTTTCTCAAAGGGCAGGGTTTACATAAGGATTAAAGGTCTCTACTACTGTTAGAGACAATGGAAGAACTGTATTATTGCTTTTATTTATAACTACACATATTTTCAAATATATATATATATATATATATTTAATATTTCAATTATTATTCTTTTTAATTATCTATCCTTTACTATAAACCACTGGGAAAAAGGTAATTCTTCTTGCTGCCCAGATATCAACTGATTTTTAATACATAAAAATACAACAGAAAGTGTTTTACTTGATTTGTAAGTAGCATTCCAGCATTTTTCTTAAATTATTTTGAGGTTTATCTTTTGCATGTGAGATATGCTAAAAATTTTGAATTGCATAAGGCAGCCCAGAGAATGCAGGCTTATGAATAAGCTGAACAATTTTTATGCTGCATTTGCTTCATTACCTTTCTGCTGTGAGTGTGCATGTACATGGATGCAACATGCGTATATTTTTATAAATTTATTTCTGTGTAGTATCCACATTTAAATGAAAGCATGTTTGTGCAGCTTATTGTTTTTGCTAGTCACTGAGATACCATACTAGTCGATTATTTTCATACATTCATGCTTACCACAAATTATTGTAGTCAGTTGTGGTAGAAAGTAGTATTTTCTGTAATAACTTAGAACAGATAATTAAAGCTACATTTTTCAGTGTGTTGTGTAGTCAGTGAGTGCATTGGTCTCAGTGCATATTGAAATTCAGTGCCAGAAACTGAATGACCTCAGTTCTAGAAAGAGCTGTGTGTACTAATCTGAGTGAAATTGTGTTGGTTTGGAAAGAAAAACTGTAGGCAAAGTGTACTTGATGGAGAATTTGTGAACAATTTTATGTCAAGAGATATTAATGTTTTTCTCACTCCTAGTATATAAGCACCTGTGGGTACCAGAGAGGATTTAGGGTTTCTGAGACCTAGGAACAAACAGGCAAATCAAACAAGGACAGACAGGACCAGATAATTCATAGTGCATGATTTAAGTAACCTTGCAAATGTACATTGAAATGGATAAAGATGGATAGATAATGGCTTCAGAGAGTCATAGTGATTTGACACACACTGTATATCCTTCTATTAACTTGCTGTAGAACTTGCTTTATTAACTTGCTTGCATGGAAACCTGGGGCACCAAGCCAGACAGTAACAGAACAAATGTAGCCTGGGAGAGCAATAGAAAACACTATGAGTGTGTTGGTGGGGACTTCTTCAGGCTGGTATCTTACTGACGTTTTTTTTCCCCTCAAAACATGGTGATTTTGAGATGGATAATTCTATGAAAGCTGAAACCTGAAATTCTTCTGAACCTGATCAGTAAGTTTTATCTTTCAGTACTGTAGAATAACACTGCTCAGCTGCTAAGGCCGTTTTACTGTTGCTTTGTGTAGCTTCTCTACAGACGGTCTGAGAGATGGGCAGGAAGAAACCAAAGGAAGTTTAAAAAGAGCAAGTGTAGAGTCCTGCACCTGGGAAGGAACAACCCAAAGTATCAGTACAGGCTGGGGGACGACCTGCTGGAGAGGAGCTCTGAGGAGAAGGACCTGGGGGTTCTGGTGGACGACAGGTTGACCATGAGCCAACACTGTGTACTTGTGGCCAAGAGGGCTAATGGGATCCTGGCGTGCATTAAAAGGAGTGTGGCCAGCAGGTCAAGGGATGTGATTCTCCCCCTCTACTCTGCCCTGGTCAGGCCTCACCTGGAGTAGTGTGTCCAGTTCTGGGCTCCCCGGTACAAGAAAGACAGGGATCTCCTAGAAAGAGTCCAGTGGAGGGCCACAAAGATGATACAGGGCCTGGAGCATCTTCCCTATGAAGAAAGGCTGAGAGACCTGGGTCTGTTCAACCTGGAGAAGAGAAGACTGAGAGGGGATCTCCTCAATGTATATTAATATCTAAGCGGTGGGGGACAGAAGGATGTAGCCAGCCTCTTCTCAGTGGTTTGTGGGGATAGGACAAGGGGCAATGGCTGCAAGTTAGAGCACAGGAAGTTCCGCACTGACATGCAAAAGAACTTCTTCACGGTGAGGGTGGTGGAGCATTGGAACAGGCTGCCTAGGGAGGTTGTAGAGTCTCCTCTGGAGATATTCAAGGCCTGTCTGGACGCCTACCTGGGCAGCCTGCTCTAAGGAGCCTGCTTTGGCAGGGGGGTTGGACCCAATGACCTTTCAAGGTCCCTTCCAACCCCTACAGTTCTGTGATTCTGTGATTCTCCTCATCCTGCACCCACTATATCCGTCTTTTGTGTAACAGGTTCTGTGGTCTCCACTCCTGCATGAACTTAACTCATGCATTGGATATGTATATATACTTCGGATTTATTTGTTTATGTAAAGAAAGTGGTATTGCTTTCTTCTTTAAATTTGGTATCTGGGACAAGTGACTTAAATCACTTCTTGAGGGATTAGACAGGTATGAGCGGTATTTGAATGTCAGCAAGATACAAGATATAAGTAGTGCTTGGGTATGATGATCAGTGTCTGTGAGGGCATGGCAAGGGCTTTGCAGTCAGGGACAGCATGGCATGTTCAGCTTTTCCACTGGGGACATTTAGTGTTATGCACCCTAGTATATCATATAAATGTGTGTTACTCATGAAAAAATCCAATTTCTAGAACTGCTTGCAATAGCTATTATCTAAAACACATTTTCAACAAAATATAATTAGATTAGGTGAATTTTGAGTTGGTTTTGTTTGTTTGTTTGTTTGTTTGTTTTCTTTCCAATGGATTTGTAGAGCATACATTGTAAGGAAATTATAATGAAAGGGATATTTGATATTTTAACATCTGCACTTGAAACTTGACTATTTAGAGTTTCATTTTTCTAGCTGCAGAAGGAACCTATTGCCCAACAATATCAGCAAATGGGATTAGCCAATGTTGTTTTGCTGTAACATAATTTGTTGAACAGTAATGGTAATAAGTAGTGCATATTTGGGGGGGGGGTGAGGAGGTAAGGGGGGAGAAGTGTCTGTATACAACAGAATCGTAACTCCTCTGTCAGAGTGTACAATCTAAATAAGGAAAAGATAAAGAGCAAGAAGATAAATGGTGTTGCATAACGGCGAAGCATCTTTCTTAATTTAACACAACACTTAACAATATTTGTGATTTTTTACAGTGTTTTTGTATTAAGTATTTGATATTAAGTAAAGTAGAAATAAGCATAATCTTTGTAAATTCAAGTTCTTTTTTTCTCGTATGTTCTGTCTAGATGATGGTAGTGGCATGTCACAGTTATGCTACACAGAAACAAATGATGAAATCAGACACATACTTAATATACTTCCATAAAGCTTGCCAGTATAGTGTTTTTTTTTTTTCTCTCTCTCTCTCTTTTTTTTTTTTTTTTCCTTTTTTTCAGTAATAGACCAGAAAATGATTAAACATATTGTCATTTGTTTGGTGCTATCTGATTATGTGATATACAGCAATAGCAGATGAGTTTTGATGAGTTTTATGATAAAATATTAATGCACATACTAAAGTTCTGTTGTACATAACCTCTTTTCTTCTCATCAGCCACATTCTGTTAATAATGGGGCTGCCATTTTTATTTGAAATCAAACCAAACCAGGATGACCTTTGTAGTGTAGTGAGAGAAGCAGGCACTTGATCTATCTTCCTATTGCTTGTCTGTGCACCCTGCCAGCAGCACTGGAAAAATCCCACTCTTTACATGTAAGGACCACTTCAGCATAATAGGTACAAAACATTTCATTCTTGCTGTGACAAGAACTGCAATTATCAGAAAGGGATTGGGAATTATAAGGACTGGACATGAGGACTCTTCAAAGCAGATTAGTAATGTGGGTGGCAATCAAAGAAATTATTTAGTACTTGTGGTATTTTGTAATTAACCTGAGCAGAAGTTGTTTTAAGTGAGAGAGAGGAGGTATTCATGTCTTGTAAATTCCAGAAAATAATATGAAATGAAGATCTGGCAAACAAGAAGTTGCTTTATTACTTCCCTCTCCATAAGGTTTGGATCAGATTTTCTTCGTATTGCCATAGTCACCACAGAAACAATTATCCACAGCTCTAACTATTCTGTAACTTTCTTATTAGTGTGCTAACTCAATGCGTAGTAGAGAAGCCAAAAACCAGAACAAACCTCCAAAGGCTATGTCTCTGCTGCTTATGCCAAGGTACGCATCACTGACCTTATCTTTGATGTAAATTTGCAGCAGTTACACTGAACCTCAATGGCAGTTTGCTGCTCTGCATGGCTGGGATAGGGGTTGCTCTCCCCAGCCCCTGACCCCACTAACTGTGTTTTGCAGATCTGCTTGGAAATTGTTTTCTACTTTCTCTATCAATATAGTCTACTACTGCAGGTTCCTCCTATAATGTAACTATTTATTTACTGAAGTAAACAGACCTCTTGAATTTCACCTTCAGCCTTTAATTAATGCTTCTAAGTCACACTTCTCTTGCATTAAAAACAGCAAAAGTAACTAACTACCCCCAAGAGAAACGTGTGCCACAGATGCAGAGGGATCTGAACTGAGTGCACAGTAGAGTGGCAGGACCACAAGCAGTGAAAAAACAGCACCATGGTGCTGGTGTACTGGGTCTGGCTGGGATGCTAACTTTCCCTGCAGTGGCCCATACAGTGTTGTGCTCTGCACTTGTAGCTAGAATTTATTATTATATTATTATTATTTATGTTATTATTTTTTTTCCCTTTAACTAAATTATCCTTATCTCAACCCATGAGTTGTTCTTTACTTTACTTCTTTCCCTCCTCATCTAAGGAGGGGGAGTGAGAGAGCAGTTGTGGTGTTTAGCTGCCTAGCACAGTAAAACCACCACAGCTGGATACAGCAGATGAACAAATAAGTCTTTGATACCTCAACTAAGAATGGTTAAAAGCTAAATTCTCATTTAGTCACTCAGCAGTTCCAGAAGTGTAAGCACATTACAGACCTAGCAGTCACTGTCTTTCTGTATGTGAAGTATTCCAAGCAGTTAAATTGCATCTCTGTTTTCTGAGTGTTTTGAATGTGGGTGTGTCTTGGGTGCATCTTGGGATGCCTGTGCTTGCATCCCAAGAGACAGAACTGCTCAGTGAACTTGAATTGACTAACACAACATAAAATCCTTGTGAAAATGAAGCTGTCTGGTGTGTATGCATATTTAAATAGGTCAAGTAAGTCTGGATTTGACTTCTTGGTTTTGTCACAATGTTCATTTTACCAGATTGCAGAGAAGCAGTGTTTCTGTTTTGCTACATATAACCTGACATTTAACCAGAAATGGATTTTCAAAAGCAGATAATAGTGCTAAAAACATGAGCTAATGGTCTTATAAGGACAAAAATGTATTAGCTGTTACTTAAAAATAAATAAATAAAAATACATAATATTGCATTTTGGCACACTTTGAAACAATTACCTTCTTCAAAAGTACTAGAAATACCTCAGTTACAGAGTTCATAGACAATCTTCTTCCCTGCCTTCCTTTCTCTCTGCCTTTCTCTTGGTATGATTAATAGTACAAATACTATATCTGAAAACAGAATAGTACCTAAATCTTGAAGACATCTTAAAGAGTTTATATAAACATTTGCAAAGTCCAGCAAATAAAATGTGTATCTCACTGCAAACTTCAGCTCTAAACTCTGCACCTTCACCTTTGCTCTCCATGTGCCTTTAGTTCCATAGAACCTTAACTTTATGGTTCTATGGATCCTTGTGGGAAGGGACCCACAAGGATCATCAAGTCCAACACCTGGTTCCACATAAGACCGCACAAAACCAAATGTTATGTTTTTTGTTGATTTTTTTTTTTTTTTTGACTGTAAGGCAACCAGAAAGCATTTCTTCAAACTGTGAAAAAAACATTTTGATGAAATTCAGCTTTAACTACAAAGTAAGCAGCCATCTATATTAATGTGTACCACTAGACTGTGTAATTTTGAATAGTTTGAACAGCCTCAGCAAGACTTATATGCTATTGTGAACACTGTAGTCATCACTTTATCATTTAAGTATATTTTTAATTGTAAAAAGTAGATACAATTTTTTTACCCTCTGTTTAAAATACATACAAAACAGCACTAATGTCCCAAAGGATTCAAATTTATTTATGTGTGTAAGGGATTTTTTTTTTTGACAATATTGTTATTGGCTTTCTTTATATAATTAGCAAATTGAATAAAAAATGTGGTTCAGATCAAAGCCATGGAAAACAGAGAAAAAATAATCATTTTTAATGTTTTGACTTGTATGACATATACAGAAACAAGAATGAGCTAGAACCCCTAATTTTTGTATTTCTTTTGTGCCAATGTAGTGTTTACTTAAAAGGATATGAAAAAAATGTTATCCATAAATATTAAGTTAAAATATTCCTTTAATTTTAATTAAAATCTTTACTTAGTATGGGATGCCGTGTGAGCAGAAATCATTTAACTTGGAGCAACTAATAATTAAAAGGCAATCAAGTATTCATTTCTAACCTACAAGGTTCATAGCAACTACTCTCTCTAGTAGCAGGGTTCAACTGATTTGTTGCTATTATTTATTAGTGACACCATTATTTATTAGCGGTATAAGCTAACGATGGGCTATCTCCTGCTATTTATTATGTCTTGTACCTCCAGATGGAAAAAGTCAATTGGAGTCTGAAGAAACCTCCACCATCAATATTAAAACATCTTTTTTATTCTCTCATTCTTGGAGCAGCATCTGCAGCACATTTACTTCAGATGTAGCCAACAGCTCATAGGGGGAGCAGGGGAGAGAAAACTGCTCACCCACCTCACATCATAGGAACTCTCAGCTGAAAGACTTATACAACTTCTTAGTAATCACCATCATTATCAATATAATTATTTTATCAAGACAGGCCCTTCAACCTTCTGCTTAAGCAAAAGTTGTTTCTTTTAATGTAGTCATATTATGTTAAAGAGTATTTCAGAAAGAGTATTTCAGAAATATCTGAAGAGAAAAAGCATTCTGATTCAGGGGGTTGTTTTGTTTTTCACTGTAAAAAGTGGAGGATACTGTCACTTCTTCAAAACTTTGCTTTGACCTTTGGATTTGTCCAGACTTTGAATTAGAATGAAACTTAATGGATTGTGGGTAGTGTTTTGAAACCAGCGGACAAGTGGGAAATGTGTCTATTAAGCTAAATATGTCAGTTCTCTTCAGATCTGTTGGTATTGTGTAGTCAACGTCCAACACTCTTAGAATTATTGCTTCCAGATTAATGCAAATTCATCACACATTGCATTTGTGCTTAAATGTGGTTTAAATTGTCACATAAATGTTGGTGAAATCTTAAAATACGGAGGCCATATAGGCTCGGAGTGATTTTTTACTAATAAAATCTTTTTAACCAAAAAAATCCAAGTCTAACACATGGTCTCCAAAAAGATATACAGGCTGTTCTTGGGGATCTTTTTCTTTTTTTTCTTTTTTTTTTTTTTTTTTTTTTTTTTTTTTTTAACTAAAGGATATTCAGCATGTGTTTCCAAAGCCTCTGTTGGAGTGCCAAGGAAAATAAAAAGTAGTGGTTAATTCTCTGCCTATTGTGGTGGTAGTAGTGGGTTTTGTTTGTTTGTTTTTCCTCTTTATTAGAGGGGTTTGAATTTATTCATCTATCTATCTTTCTATCTATTTATTTTCCCAGTGCTGTAATATTACAAGTTTGTCTTTGTTTGGTTTGGTCTTAGTAGTTATTAGGGTATCTGAATAGTATACCTAGGACACTGTTTATGTGTTCAGTTGTATGCTTTTTTCTAATCCTACAGGGGTATATACAGTCTCCATGGTGAGCATTAATAGCTTGGGGATGCTTGTACTTTAAGGATCTTCTTCATGCTGCTTACATTAACAGTTATGAGCTTAGAGAAATATTTAGCATTCATTTAAATTAGCATTAGGTATTAGACAAGTTACTGTATTTGTAATCATTATGAATCAATATTTATAGAAAAAGATTGTTACATAGGGACGAAAATCTCAAATATTTTATGGTGCTGCATTTTTAGCTGTTTTAAGAACTTTCATTTAGAAAGCATTGGAAGTAACAAGAATGCACAGATTAGCCATTCCTTAGTTTTTGTCAGTATTCAGCCATTGTTCAGTTTTATTTTCTGCTTTTAGAGAGAAAAACAGCAGTAAGCAGCAGCTTCTAAACTGTTATTTTAGAATGTATGTGTTATTCAGAGGACACACCAAAGTCTCGTAGCTCCAGTGTTCTGTGGATGCTGTATATTAAACAAAAGAGGTTCACTGTGAAGGAGTATTACTGAAGCACGTACTCAGGGGTTACACTTCAATTCTCTTGTCTCTTTTACACAGAGGCCTTTGCACTTATGTGTACATGTAAACATTGAATGCTGATTAGCAGTTTGTCTTTTAAATTTTCTGTTTTGTGATGATAAATTTAAAAAAATGTGTATACAGAAATCATGGATCAAATGTACATTTACCATGTCCAGAGTCATCCTTTTTATTTATTTTTTTCTTTTATTTTCTCACCCAATAGATTAAAAATTAAGGTCTTCAATCTTTATGTTTCTAAAAATATAATTCATAATTCCATGAATTCAGAATAAAATAGACTGAAACCAAATAATAAAGTAGTTGTACAGTCTGCTTATCATAGTCTTATTCTAGCCATTTTGAGAGATAGGATATGCTGTAGATTATTATGTTCTCAAAGTGAAAGTGAGCATTACTGCATTACTTGCATGAGCTTAAATAGTCACAGAAACTGTATCTATGCTGTAAAACTGAAATTTAAAGAGCAGATAAAAAAACTTAACATCAGTTTGATGATAAAGAAAAAATTACTGATTTCCCATTAACTTGCGGCTTTCATTGTGAGTCATATGAATTATCATTATTTTTTAACATTTATTTTGTTATGTAGTTGACATTCCTTTCTCTGGTACTTAAAATACCTTTTTTTTTTAATTTATTTTAGTTTTTTTTTGAGTAGATGTTCAGGGCAAACAGTACCAGATTAACTTGCTGCTTTTGGAATCTGTTCTTGAAGACCGCTAAACACTGCTGCCCATAGAGATTGCATAGTAAAGACTCACTTTGGAAAAAAAAAAAAAAAAAAAAAAAGTTTTGCATGTGTACTTAGTTACATTGAACATTGATTTTTGTCAACAAAGGACTAACTACTCTGCAAGATATAACGACTTAAGATGATGGGAAGGTTAGGTATGACAGCTTGTCTTAGAGAATTCTGTAGTAATTATAGCAAGTAACTGATTTCTTTTTGGAAGACTAGAGAGGGAGTCAGAAGATACTAGGAGCTACTGATATAGCATGTTTCCAATTCTTTACATATAGGCAAGCATGTCTTCTTTCTGGTGGACTGGATTGCAGTTCTATTAATTATGAGTTCTAATAGTTTGTCTTGAACTTAATTTTTGTACATACAGTGAAAAATTATCCATGTCAAACTTTGCAAGTTTTTGGAATTGATACAAAAATACCAGAATGAAGACTTCTTTATTATACTTCTTTTCATTAAAAAATATGACTACATTTTGTTCATTTTGCCAGTATGCTGTTTAGTTCAAAGAAAGCAAAAAAAACTTGTGCTAGGCTCATGACCTAATGTGTCTTTTGTTGGTTTAAGGTCAAGATCCATATCTGTCTGTAATTTTCTCAAAACTTCCACCAAAATGTCATATCAAATCTCATAGCTTTACACTGCTGAATTGTAGTACTAAATAGCAATACATGGATTATAACTATTATATCTCAGAAGTAATATCAGAGCTAAGTACTGTTTCCATTTTGCATATGTAGCTTTTTTCAGAAGTGCTAGCTTGTAGAGCTGCAAGTCTTTTCAGAAATAAAATCTTACTCATAAAATCACATGAAACATTAAAGAACATACAAAGCAGTGAAAATGGATGGTTGCCTCAGAAAAAAAAAATAATTTTGAGTTCTGTGAACTTAAAATCTTATGAGTTTTTAAGGCTATATTATTTTGTTTTCTGAAAAGTAATTTGCTTCTTTATTCAAGATTTGAAGATTTGAAAACAAAACAAAACTTTTTTTTTTTTTTTTTTTTATGGTGAATTGCATGCAGCTGGTGGTTTATATATTCATTGAACATCAATACCTTACTGTCTTGTTTTCCACTGCCTTTAAAACAGAAGAAAAGAAAAACTGGTGGAACATTTAATGTAAACAGATTATAAAATCTACTATATCTAGTAGATCAAGTATACATTTTTGGATGTGTATTGCAGAATTACACAAAGACAAGTACTCCAAAAAGTGATTGTAGCTAACAAGATACTCTTTTCAAAGATAGGGTTAAAAAATAAAATAAATTGTTACTTCTAATGTCATGTTTTACTAGTTATATTCTTATAACAATATCCTGGCACCCAGTAAGAAATTGGAAGTTTTGAGTGTTGATCTAGCCAAGTTAGGATATTCACCCAGAAAAGTTCCTTACCACTTAGCGGAGTTAACAACCAGACAAAATTTGTAAATTAAAATTGAAAAATGAAAATGTTACGCCAGCCTGTGCAGCTTTTGAGAATCACGAGACATTTTATTTGATGACATTCTCAGTTACATTAAACAGGGGCTGCAGTTTAACTTCAGTGAGAAAGCAATACGTTATACTCTCTCTATATTTTTTAAGAAATTTATTTAAAAAAAAAAAACAAAAAACTGATGCGCTACAAATTGCTTGTAAAATTAGTATATTATTCCTTTCTTTCTCCCTCCCTCCCTCCTTCCTTCCTTCCTTTCTTTCTTTTTTTTTCTTTCTTCCTTCCTTCCTTCCTTCCTTCCTTCCTTCCTTCCTTCCTTTTTCTTTCTTTCTTTCTTTCTTTCTTTCTTTCTTTCTTTCTTTCTTTCTTTCTTTCTTTCTTTCTTTCTTTCTTTCTTTCTTTCTCTCTCTCTCTCTCTCTCTCTCTCTCTCTCTCTCTCTCTCTCTCTTTCTCTCTTTCTCTCTTTCTCTCTTTCTCTCTTTCTCTTTGTGTTGGGGAGTTATTACATCTTTTTGACCACCCAGAAAAAATTACATACATAGTACCAACATATCCCAACATATCCTCCATACAATGCTGGTTGCAGTGCAGAATTTCTATGAGTCTAAGTAGTGTAATATAAAATCCATAAAGTGGGTCAGACTGAGCTGACATCCTTGTTTATTCGGGAGTGTCACATAAGATCCCGCAGAGCGAGCAGGGGAGAAGGGGGCATCAAATCTGGTTAATGGCTGAGGAGCTCCTCAGGGTATAAGAAGATGACTCTCTGTACTTGCACTTGTGAATCAAATCCTGTTTTATCACTGAACAGATTCTGCAGAACTAGAGCAGCTTTTTTGTTTCTAAATATTGTCTGTACGACTCCATAGGAAGTGTGTTGTGAAATGGAGTCTATTTTTCTTTTGACTTGCAGTTTTTTACAGCATCAGTGTTAATGTCTTAGTCGGTAACTGTTATTTTTCCATCTCATTTGAATTTTTCTTTCTGGGATGAAAATGAAACAAAACAAAAGAACATAACGGTAAACAGAATCATGAACTGTGTTGGCAATTAATTTGGACAGATAAACTTTGTTGTCATGTCAGAGCCATTTTATACTATTTCTATGTTTTACAAATGGACAGGTGACAGAAAATTTCCATTGTGTACTACACAGTTGCCCAGAGGGCAGGAGATAAACTCTACAGTGATTTAAATTCAAGCATGGTTCATAGGGCCAGACTCATGTTACTCCTGAGAAAATTTTTGCATTGCCAAAAGAGCAGTTTGAATGGACACAAATTTTCTCATCACCAGGATCTGCCATTTTGTGACACATGTGATGCATAATTACAGCTATGACCTCGTATCAGGAGTGGAATATCAATTTTAATGTCTCCATTTCAAAATAATAAATACTCATTTCTGTTTCTCTAGAATCACATTGCATGGAGTACATTTATATTGTACTGTGTGGAACAGAAACAATCTTTTTGTTGCACACATGAGGCCTAAGCAAATAGGCTGTTATTTGTGACTGGTGCTACATAAATAAAGGAAATAAAATTATTAGAAGTTTTTCCTTGTGCTAAAATAACATTTAAATACTTTTCTTCTTTCTTGGAAATTTCATATTGGAAATTGTGAATTAATTGTGCATTAATTTTATTAAGCTAATGTACACTTAGTGTATTGTCCAGCTAATCTCCATGAGATATACGTACAGATAATAGTACAATAACAACATCAGCAATCTATAGGCTTTTTCCTCACATATGCAGTGTTGATTTCCGTGGTCTTAAATGGTTATAGATACTTTGAGGGGAGTACCATGGTAGAAAATAAAGGAAAGTAAACAGCGTTTTTGCTGAAATAATCCCATTGCAATAGAAACAAACCAAATGTTAGTCAACAAAATATCAGATTTTGCATTATTAGATACTGTAATATAGGCCAATCTGCTGTACAAGCTTTCAAACGTTTCTGTGTTGAGCAGCCTTACAGTTATGTCTTGCATTTCAGTCTTCCCTGCAGCTGTTTAACATCTCTTTTTTATTTCGCTACTTTCCAAGGAGTTTCTTGTGATTGCACGAACCCATTCCATAGCTCTAACTGATAGTTAAAACAAAGAAACAAACATATATTAGATTTCAGAAGAGGATCCAATAGTATATTTAGCCATATACAGACCCTAATACTGACACAAATCCACACTAAACTTGCAGAGATATGTTTGAATTTCATGCTTAGTGCACATATCTCAAATGTACCGTCCTTGTTACTTTCATTTTGAGAAGTTTTCTATGTCTTGCTTACATATGTAAAGTGAAGTGAAAATATGAATTCTTTCTCCTGTAAGCTGGCTTTCCTGCTATCCGAAGATACCGATAGAATTCAACTGTATCTAACATTTAAATCCTAATTATTTGGGAGGAGTAAATCTTGTATGGGTATAATTTTATGTTATTATTATTATTATTTTTGTAGAGAAACCAAAATGCTAAAATAGAAAATTAAATGAAACAAGGTCTTTGGCTTTGAACTACAAATAAATGAATAGTTGTTTTGGTCTTGGAGAGGAATCAGATTTTTTTTTTTCAAAGATATTTTGTCAGATTTCTTTCTGAACCATGGTTATCTACATGTTTGCTTTTTATAAGAAGAAAGAGGGCACTGATCGCTATAAAACTAAAGTATTGCATGTGAATTTTTATGGTTTTACAAATACACAACTTGTAGTTACAGTATGAAGAGTGGAATCTAGGGAGCTCTTTCATGCTATTGAGTTTTTGTTTACTTTTACCTGTGGGCACAGGAGTGAGTTGACCAGATAGAATTGCTGCCTTCAGATTTATTTTATTTTATTTTATTTTATTTTATTTTATTTTATTTTATTTTATTTTATTTTATTTTATTTTATTTTATTTTATTTTATTTTATTTTATTTTATTTTATTTTATTTATTTATTTATTTATTTTTGTGATTAACATGTGGCAGTACTTGAAAAAAAAAAAAAGTAAAAATGAAAAACTGAAAGGGGTAAGGACGATTGTGGCAAAACTGGAGGCACCCAGCCTCATGCTCTCCTTCCAGAACATCACACATGTCCCATGGGTCCCCCAAACAATGGTGCGAACATTTTGTTAGTGAAATGAAGTTAACTAGTAGCCCTTCAGCTCCTGTGATTAGTTTATGTATATCCTGTGAGAAAATACTTAGTTCCTGTGTTGTGGTTATCTGTAGTTTAAAACTAGTCATTCAACTACAAATAGTGTGAAAGGCAGTTTTCAGGAAGGCCTTTTGACTTTTATATTACAAGTTTTGGTCACCTAGTAGACACTATCAGTTGCATGTCCTACATAAAAGTGACTAAAAAAGGAATCTGGAAGACTAGAAGAGACGAGGCTTTATAAAAATGAACAAAACATAATTACAGGTGGTAGACGAGATCATTAAGTAAAATACATGAGTGAATGAATGCTTATACCTTCAAAAATAAAGCTGTTTTTCCTTTTCTCTGCAGCAAATGCTATTTCATGATTACTTTAGAGGATAACAATCTTAAGGAAAATTCATAACAGCAGATAAGGCAGTCTGAAACAGGAGGGTAGTTGCTCCTCATTACTTTAATTATGTTAAAAAATAGCCAGTAAAGTGTGTACCAAACTTAAGATTGTAGGTGTGTAATACCACTGATACAGTGACGTGTATGCAAATCTAGATTGTGTGAAAGATCAGAGCTGAAAAATACTCTGCAGCAGATTTAGATTCAGAAACTGTCATGTATAAGCTAAAGTTAAATAATTCAGTCTCCTCCTGCACTGGAAGGCAAAACATATTACTGAAGGATTACTGTTCATGTACAATGATATTGCCAAGTAAACCCTAGAGGGAAAGAAATGGAATTTCATTCTGGAGTGGTTCAAGTTGTATTTCTTCTGTATTCACTTGTTGAGCTAGCAAACTACCCATCCCATTGTTAAGTTGGCAAAGTAATAATAATAACAATAAAAGTGGTTTAAAAAATTGTGTACTTCAGATCCGGGAAGGAAGAAAACTGTTTGCAGAGGGTGCTTCTGTTCTGTGCCTTTGCAGGGACAAGCTTTTCTCACTGTATTCTCTCTGGCCATTGTGCAGGTGGTTGACCAGATCGACACACTGACATCTGACCTGCAGCTGGAGGATGAGATGACGGACAGCTCCAAAACAGACACACTTAACAGCAGCTCCAGCAGCACAACAGCTTCCAGCTTGGAGAAGGTCAAGGTGCGGGGCAGTGCTCCGCTCATCAAACCCCCTGCGCACCCCTCTGCTATCCTCACTGTGCTGCGGAAGCCAAATCCTCCCCCACCTCCACCACGACTGACGCCTGTCAAGTGTGACGAGCCTTCAAGGCTGCCTCCTTCGGCCAACCCTGTCAAGACTAATGGTACCCTGCTGAGAAATGGGCCCAACCGCATCCCAAATGGAGATACATGCTATATACCGAACAGTAATTTGGACAAAGTTGCAATGCAGCCTCTAATGCATAGACCTGAGAAAGAGCGGTGTCCTCAGCCAGGAGCAAGGGAACGGGTGCGATTTAATGAAAAAGTGCAGTACCACGGTTATTGCCCAGACTGTGATGTTCGGTATAACATTAAAAACAGGGAGGTGCACTTGCACAGTGAGCCTGCCCGTCTTGTGGGAAAGCTGCCGCATCAGTGTCCTCCTCTGCCACCTCCACCGCCTCCACTGCCTCCATTTCCCTTAGAAAATGGAGGGTTGGGGATAAGTTCCAGTAATAGCTTTCCTCCTCCAAGACCCGCGACTGTGCCTCCACAAACTGCGCCAAAACCCCAGAAGACCATCTTGAGAAAATCAACCACTACAACAGTGTGATGTATGCCACTTGAAAAAACTCTGTTTTTTCCTATATATAAACATAAATAGGTAATGAGCACTTTCTACTTGAGCAATAAAAAGACCCTATGTATTACTCCCTGTGTCCAGTGAAGTGGCATAAAAATCACATGGTAAGTACTTAGAGGAGTGCTTGTTGATTTTACTTGTAGTCACTGTAAAATATCATTATGGCAAAGGGTACTGAAAAATGCACAGGATTCAGCGCATGGGTTGTAAACTTCTATTGCAGTTTCATATCTGTGGCATGGTTTAAAAAACTGAAAAGAAAGTTCAGTTCGAAAATACAGAGTGGTGATTTGTGATAGATTTTCACTGGACTTAGTGGAATAAGTAAGTGGAATAACTTCAGGGTTTGGGGAAACTTTCTGTTTCTAGCTACTATGTTTTAAAATGTTATTTTGATGAAACAAAGTGGAGTGCTGGATAATGACTTTTGACTGAATTCTAGCAAAAGCATTTCTCTCTACCTGATTGCTTGAGCAAAGGCATTGTGTGTGGAGCTGTGCAATAGTAGGCAATCATCAGACTTACATGCAGCTTGATCTTTGGTAGGGGAGTGAAGAAGTAATTGAAAGGTATGTTGACATTTCTTTGGAAGTTATCTCACATTTTATTTCTCACTTGTTCAATGTGCTGCAACCAAGGAGGACGGAGCTTTCAAGGGAGCAGGGACTGTCTCATTCAGTTCCCCTCTATTTCCACTACTTCCACATGAAGAGTGGTAGTAATATTTTATCTCACTTACATGTATGTCCACTGTAGATTAAAGCAACACAGCACACTCCTGCATTTTTTACAAAGCTTTTTGTCTGGTGCAAATCTATTTTTGAAGGCAAAGAAAGTTTTGCCTAAGGCCTCCAGGGACATCTACTTAATTCTTGTAAAGAGCTTTGAAGTTGAAAAGCTCTGTGCAATTATGAAGCATTAACATGCAAAACAAGATATTGTTCATGTTATCACATTTTGATGGTGAACCCAATTAATATTCTTACTAGATGAAAAAAGTCCTCAGTGTTTTTAATTATATTTTGAAAGAACCTTCTTTTATTCTCACAGAGAGAATTGTTGGTACCTAAAGTTAAAACCCATCCAATCAGTGAAGAAAATCTGATGATGAATCTGTTATTTACAAAGTTGTGCTTAATTAGGATCTCAAATGGCCCAACAGCAGATGCTATATAAAAGCAGGTTTTTTTGTTGTTGTTGTTGGTTGTTTTTTTTTTTTTTATTAATATTTTTTTCAGTTGAAATGTAAAACACACTCTATGGTTTGATCCAGGTTGGCTTCTCTAGGGTATTATGACAGAAAACAGATTTTTTAAATCTGAATTTCCACTTACATGCAGTAACAGGAATTTAATTGGAAAAAAAAATCATCAAGCTGTACATGTAGTTTCCCTATATACACACACTGTAGCACATTTAGAGTATTTAAACCAAAATAATAATAATCATAACAAAAATTTTAACAGATAATTACCTTTGAAAACTTCTACAATGAGCAAAGATTGTATATTGTGCAAATATTCATGCTTTCCCTAAGTGCTCCCCACATGCTTTTCATGATGCACCACAAGTTTTGCATTGTTTGACTACATTTAATTTTATGGGGGTTATTGCCAAGTGAAGTCCTAGCACCTGTAGGAGAAGGCAGTAAGTTGTTCTATGTATGCACGAGATCTGTGCTGCCTGAGTTAAGCTTCTGTTGCATGGATTAAGCTCATGCCCTGCCTTTTACATGGAAAATCTCTTCTAAATTCATTGAAACAGTGTGGGGATGTATCTACATATCTGCATTGTATAGCTTCAGTTTTTCAAGAAAACTGACCATCATGATGATTTTATCACTGCAGAGGGGAACATATATCAATCCTTTTAAATGGTTTAATATTTTTTTCCTTCTTAAAAGAGCTGTTGTGTACAAGAAATTATTGGATAATGCAAGTCAAACCTTCCATATATAATATAAAATATTTCTCTGTCATCTTAAATTTAGGAAAATAACAGTGAATAATTGTAAGCGAGAGGGTACGCTGCATGTATCTTACCTCACTTGGCTCAGTGTTTTACAATATAAACTAATCTGTGATAGCAGTGCACAGAATTTCTCCTCTGTGTTCTGTCCGGGGCTTGTCGGAAACTCATGAATGTATTAGTATCTCCAAATAAAGATACTGTACTCTGTGGATATGCTTTGATATGCATCCAAGTTACAGTTTCATTGCAATGTTTTGTTTATAGTTCTCAGCTCTGGAAAGTGGCAGCTAACTCAGGATTGGCTTTTGTATTCTGCTAATTAAACCTAGGTATTTCATGTTCAGTTTTGTTCTCCTACATGTTCCATATCTCACTTGCTCTCCTCTTTCAGAATGTTTTCTTTTCTATTTCACCATGCCACTTTAATACCATTTCACAAACTGTGGAAAAAATGATTTATGCATTTTGATGGGTGGAAAAGTACTGTGAAGTACTGTGTATGCACCTTTTCAAATGTAATGCTGCTTTTGGCCATAAACAAAACAAAACAAACAAACAAACAAACAAACAAACAAAAATAACAACTTAGAAGTGTGAAGCTTTTTACAGCTTTTTTTTTTTTTTTTTCCAGGTAGTTTGCTAATCCAGGCTATCTTTAATGAACCAAAGTGTTCCAGGTTTTCTGTTCATCATGCTTCCAGAGATGAACCAATTCTTCTGTTTTAATGAGAACCTCTGTGACCTGTGTGTCATACTGGGAGGTAGTTTTATCAGTAGAATATTTTCACAGTATTAACATGGCAGAATAAAATCCAGTTTAAAACAGGTATGCTTGAAAGGCATTTGAAACAATTAACTTTGAGCTTTGCAGTGCTGTCTAGAAAATTAATTAAAATGGCATCAGAAAGAATGCAATACTACATTCAACCAACGGTGATTTTTACATTTAAATTAGGAATGTAATCTCTGTGAAGCATTTCTGAACACCTGTAACATAGGATGTTTCACTCCTGTGCAAAACGCAATAATCTAACCAGAATCAGACAGCAGTTCTCTGCCCTTGAAACTTAAATATAATTTCATTGAGATTGTATTTAATGTTCTGCACAGATGTTAATATGCTGTATTTCTGTACTGAACTTTATGTATTATATACTGAAGAACTGAAAGGCCATTAACAGTATTCAGAGCTTTAATGCAATATTTACCATAATTTCAGAGTTCTGCTCATCTTTGATTCCCCAATATTATTTTAAAGTTTGAATTGTCTGGATCTGGACATCTCAGAGGTAAATAGAAAGAGAAAGTATTTTCTATCAATTTAATGAATGTGGCAAGCTTAGGAGGATGGAAAAAAACAGTGTAAATATCTTATTTTGTAATAATGGCAGTGATTAAAAAGCAGCTAGCATACGAGTGCTTAGTAAGAAAGGAACACCAGGACTGCAAAATTGAGTAACAATCCATCTTAAGGATCTATGGTAGAACTCTTCAAAAAGATTGCTGATCTTTTTATCACTTCATAAAAATCACTGTTCTTCCTTCTCTCTTGTCTTCCTGAGTTGTTACTCCTTTCAACACAGCTTTCATTGATCACAGAAGCAGATTTCAAGTCTTCAGCCTCCTTTTTTTATGATGAGATCAATATTTTATTTAAAATTTTATATGCAGTAGGTAGTGTAGAATACAGCTTTTGTTAACTTCTTAAAGATAACTTGATTATTAGTTTTGAAGTGAGTATAGTGTGAATTCATTAATTACCAGAGGGAGCTGTGCAAGCTGTCTGGACCTGCCCATATCTCCATATTTCCATGTTCTAATTATGGCTTTCCTTTCAGTGAAACTGCAAATGGTGAATTTACATGTGGAGATAAAGTCATGCTATGATTGCTACCTCTCTCTGCTGATGTATTCTTAAGTTAGTCCTTGAGTATTGGACATATATTTATAGAGGCAGCATTCTTGTGTATATGCTGTGTATACGTACACCCACCCCACACTTTTTCAAGGGGTGGGTGTACGTATGTATGAAAAATACGTATCCACTGCTAAAACATTGATGAAGTTTACAGTTGTGTTTCAAACTAGTAATAAAATCATCTTGTTTAGAATGATGTAAGATTGGAAAAGTGAGACAGGCACAAAGGCATGCAGTGAAAGAAGTGCAATGGTCAGCAGCGTTACGCACAGTGTTTAGAACACTTGGCTCTGAAAAATACTTGGTGCCTTCTGTGTAGTACATTGTAGGTCAGTGTGTGACATATAGCAAATAGTAAAATCATCCTAGCGATTCAGAATGTGTTGGCACAGACCATGCTGCTCACAGCTGCAGTGGCAGCAGCAGTGCTGGTGCTGCTGGCTCAGCTTGCAGCAGCGCACTGCGTGCAAGCCGCAGTTCAGCCTTGTCTTTGCTGCAGAACAGTTGTGGGGTAATGGTTTATTTTGTTCAGTTTCTGTTTGCTTGTTTGCTCTTTTAATGGGAGAAAAAATAGCAGGGTTTTTATCTCACTGGGTTGTTTTGCGGTGAAAAGGAGCCCAAAAGCGGAGAGCAAGCTTTTCCCCCATATGTAATTTTGACAAAGTGTGGTAGTCCATCTTGGGATACCTCTGGGAAATATGTGCAAGTTACTGACATTCCTGATCATCAACAATTTGACATCTGGCATTGTTTGATGTCTGGCATCATTGGATGTCAAAGAGCTCTCATTAGTTGACACACGAGCAGCTGGGATAAATGGGCTTGACTATGTGTCTTGCTGCAGGAGGATGGCCCATGCTCATGTCAATCTCTGCAAATCTGCTGCTGATCTCTGTGTTTTCACATTTGTTCATGAATGGCAAAGTCCTGGTGCTCTGTGGCATGGGAGGTTTGGTTAAGAAGTAGCAGTGCCTGTCAGCTAAGCTGCATTATTCCAGCAGCATAAGAAGGTGAGGCCGTGGCTGTGCCTGGCGTGCTATGTGTTTCATCTTTGGAAATTTTAAGTCAGTTTTCTTACTGCTGAGATGACCAGTTTTATGTCAGGTTATAAGCCAAGAGTCTCATATGCAGGCATGGCCAAGTGGAACTAGAACCTTTCGTTTTTTGCAGGGTTGTTTTTCTTTTACATAACTGTATCTTTTGTGGTGTTTGTTTTTTTTTTTTTTTTTTTTTTTTTTGTTTGTTTCTTTTTTTATTATATGTATGTATATATATAAATATATATATTTAGGTAGCAAGATGTGGAAATAAGTCAGATCTGGCCCACTAAAAAATACAACATGAACTGCACCCAACAGCCTGTCAACATCAGTGTTATAAACAATGAGTAAGATCAGGCCCATTTTGCTGCTTCACTTGGGAAAATAATGAGAGGAGCTTGCAGTACAGGGACTCCAGAAATTGCTGTCTCTTCTCCTCTGTAGAGGAAGAGATTTTTTTTATTTTATCCTGTAATATTTATGTGCTAAGACTCTTGAAGGAACAGAGCACAATCTATTTCACAGTTGGCTGTAAATTATGTTCATAATATGAAATTATATTTTTATAAGAGTTTTCTTATCTCAGATCTGTCCCTTGATGCTGTTTGCCTGATTTTTTTGACTGACCTCTTTTACAGTCTTGCAAGCAATAAAAGGAAAAATGTCATTTACATACGAAGGAAAAAAAATATATGAAAAAAGAATTTTGAGCAAATATGTTGAAGTAAATTCTTCAGCAGTGTCTCCATGATTCTGACTAAACCAATCCCAAAGTTTGTCTTTAAGTGGGGTTATTACAATTGCTTGAAACTCAAACTTGAATCGTTTTAAACATGAGAGAACAAGAATAAAGTGACAGAGCTTTTCATAGAAGTGTTTATTTCCTTTCCAGTTCAGTGTTGCCACATATAAGTTATTAATGCATGTTAGTCTCCTTTTGATGGTAGTATCTTCTTTATAAGTGTCACTGTGATGATAATATATTTATAAATCTCTATTAATATAAAATTTTTATTTTTAGCTCTATTTTATTTTTGTAGGTACAGTGTAGGAATATATAAAGGAATGCCAAATTACATTGTCTTCTGTCACCAAGGAGTAACTATCCTATGCTGTAATTGTAATGGATGATTGTTTTCCCTTGGTTTCACAATTTAGAACCACAAAATCATAGAATATGATTGGAAGGGACCATAAAGACCATCTAGTTCCAACTCTCTGCCATGGGCAGGGACACGTCTGACTAGACCAGTTTGCCCAAACCCCCATCCAGCCTGGCATTGAACACTTTCATGGATAAGGCGTCCACAGCTTCTCTGGGCAACCTGTTCCAGTGCCTCTAAACCTTTTGAGTAAAGAATTTCTTCTCAATATCTAATCTAAATCTAGCCTTTTTTTGTTTAAAACTGTTGCTTTTTCTCCTATCACTGGACTCCTTGACAAAGTGTCCCTCTCCAGCTTTCCTGTTGGACCTCTGTAGGTACTGGTAGGCTGCTATGAGGTCTTCCCAGAGCTTTCTCTTTTCCAGGCTGAACAACCCTTACTCCCTCAGCCTGTCTTCATAGGAGAGGTGCTCTATCCCTCTGATCTTCTTTGTGGCCCTCCTTTGGGCTCGTTCTAATAGATGCACATCTTTTTGTGCTGGGGTCCCCAGAGCTGAATACAGTTCTCCTGGTGGGGTCTCACAAGAGAAGAATAAAGGTGGAGAATCCCCTCCCTCACCTTGCTTTTGGTGCAGCACAGGATACGGTTGGCTTTCTGGGCTGCAAGTGCACATTGATGGCTTATATTGAGCTTCTCATCAACCAACAACGCTCCTCAGAGCTGCTCTCAATCCATTCTCCACCCAGCCTGTATTTGTGCTTGGGATTGCCCCAGTCCAGGTGTAAGGCGCTTGGCCTTGTTGAACCTCATGAGGTTTGCACAGGCCCACCTTTCCAGCCTGTCCAGGCCCCTCTGAATGGTATCCCTTCCCTCCAGTGCATTGACTGTACCACATATCTTGGTGTCATTGGCAAACTTGCTGAGGGTGCACTCAGTTCCACTGTCCATGTCACTGACAAGGAAGTTAAATAGCTCTGGTCCAGGTACTGACCACCAAAGAACACCATTCATTACTGATCTGCACCTGGACATTGACCACAACTCTTTGAGTGCACCCATCCAATTTCTTACCCACTGAGAGGTCCATCCTTCAAATCCATGTCTCTCTAATCTAAAGACAAGGATATAATTTGGGATAGTGTCAAATGCACAAGACCAGGTAAATGATGTTGGTTGTTCTCCCCCTATCTATTAATGCTGTAAGCCTACCATAGAAGACCACCAGGTTACAACATGATTATGTAATTCAAATTTGTAAAGTTAATTTTGGGCCTCTGACACACATGAGACAAAACACTGTGTTCATTGGTCATTGAGAACAACTAAAACCGACAACAATGTATGTTCATTTCTGAAGCAAACCCATTTTTCTTTGCACATTCTTTGGAAAAAGAAGAAAAAAAATGGAAAAAAAAAAGGTTGCAGAATCTTCTGTTACTACATAAAAAAGTTTTTTTGTACACTTGCACACTATAAGTACATTCTAGTTTCATCCTACTTCTTAAAAAAACTCTCCAAGTGACATCTAAATTGGTAAACATCAGATTTTCAAGTATTTTCAAATCAAATATAAGGAAATAATGATTAGCTGAAGGTAATGTAAAGTAAAAGAAAAACCTCACTGATCTTCACAATTTCAAGTATTTACTCTTGAAAACTACAGAACAGATCTTTCAAAATAGTATGTAAAAACACACATATGAGGAAATATTGCAATACATCAGTCCATATTGATGAAATGCATGAAGGAAATTAACTGGATTTTTTTTTTTTCTTTTAAGCCACTGTGAACCTCTATCTATCTATCTATCTCTCTATCTATCTATCTATCTATCTATCTATCTATCTATTTAATCTACCTATCCATTTATTTATTTAAAGTGAAGACATGCACATGTTTGTGGAATGTCTCTAGAGCACAAGGAGCTCTGTGTGTAGTCCAGGCAGAATTGGAAATGAAAGAGCCAA
The DNA here is from genome assembly GCF_963932015.1 of Anas acuta. Taxonomy (NCBI): domain Eukaryota; kingdom Metazoa; phylum Chordata; class Aves; order Anseriformes; family Anatidae; genus Anas; species Anas acuta. The sequence goes on along the minus strand of NC_089017.1, from coordinate 60,093,769 downwards.
ACTGTCCAGTGCAGGCTGGAAACATTAAAATCGACTTTTACTTGAAACCTGGTTCATTTTATTCCATAAGTTTTGAAGTTCATTGTTATTAAGAATTGTTCATAAATAAATCTGCTGATACCTTAACTTGTACTGCATTACCTAGAAAGTGTTTGAGATGCTTATCACTTTTTACATCAATGACTAAAGAAATGATTAAAAGTCACTTTTGCTATTTACGATATAGCTGAGCAATAATGGTGATACACTCATTAAAAGCCTGTTTCTGTGCTAGAACTGAAAGTAGAGAAATAACCCAAAAAGCAAAGTGATAGAACTTTCATAGAACTTTTCAACAGAACTTTCACAATTAGCTGTAGTGTGGATTGAATATGGAGCCCAGTAATGAATGCATAGAAAACAAGAAATTTAATTGCACATAGCAAATAAAAGAAAAATATGGGTAAGTGCTTTAAATGCTGTCCAATGGGAGAGGAAGATGATAAATGGAAAAGAAGATACTAATATTATAGTAAGAATTTCATATCGCTGGGACTTGCCCTTAAGGTATAACATGAAACTAGGTATGATGCATAGCGGCAATGCCCATGAGGAGCACTGGCAGGCAACAACAAACTTCTTATTGGACTGACTGTTCCTAGCCTTGCGGCATTTCTGGACCTGAAGCTAAATCAGATTTATAAGGGACATTATGTCTCAGTATCCCTTGCCAGACAGGTCTGCAGGTCAGTATAATATGATAGCAGTGCCCGAGTGCACTACAGAAGACACAAACCCTGTAATTTGCTCAACTCAGGGTTTAATTATATCAGAATTATAAAGTGTTTAGGTTAGTCTGAAAGTTTAGCTTTTTGTACCCTTCATAATTTTTTCTTTCCTGCTTTCCCCTTTCTTTCTCCATAAATGTGTATGAGTGAGAGAATGGCATAAAGTTCACCTCTGTTTAGCTTAATTTAATGTTGATCAATATTATTAAGTTTATTAGGTATGTCAGTAAGAATGTTTACAAAGGATATTCAGATACTCTTTGTTCACTTCTAGCTGGAAACATATATATCATCAACAGTCAGTGACATAAACTGAACAAAGAGAGCGAACAAATTACCTTCCATCCTTTAGCATGCCTTGACTAGTAATGGACTTCCAATTTCACTCTGAGAGCTATCACTGAATTTAATTCTGAGTAGGTGATTGAAACTAGGTCTTTCTGGTTATCACAAATTGAAGTGTTGTATTTCACAGATTGAAGTTCTGCTTGATATATCTGTCACATGAAAACATTCACATCTTTATGGTCAGTGCTTTTCAACCTAAATATTCAGAATTAATTTTCTGACACTGTCCCTCACACTTGAATGCTGGAGGAGGGGGAGATAAAGGGCATCTTTTATGACCCCTTACTGAAAAATAGAAAGCTTTCCATCAGAAACCTATGTAGTTCCTTGTCAGAATAGGCATGGCTTTCTGGAGTCTGATTTTAGCCTGAAAACTAAAGAACCTAGATTTCCAAGGACTCTAAAATTCCAACCAAAGTATTGCTAGTTCAAGAGGTCTGTTGTTATTGCTAATAGTAGTAAATTTTTGAAAAGATTGAAACAAAACACTTATTTTCTGAAACAAGTTTAAAGTTACTTTTGTTTCTATGAATTTTGTAATAATTCTCCATTGTTCTACAGTGAAAGAAAACATTTAAAATGTTATAATTCCATACCAATAGAAGTAATCCTAGCTCTTGTTCAGTGAAGTTTTCTAGGCAGCATATACCGTGGGCAAGAAAATTTTACAGAGGGACTCTTTGCAAATCTGAAAATTGCCTTGTGTGTTTGTTCAGTGAGGCACAGGATTCTTTGCTGTTCTCACATCGGTCCTTATTTCCCGAATGTATGTTAACAGGATGTGGTATACAAACTTGTAATTCTAGTTTTATTTTGTACTGGAAATCAACCCTTCATTATTTTTTCACCCTTTTCTAAAAACCAATAATATTTGATGTGTGTCCAGTGCCAAGCAGCAAAATGAGGGAAAGAAAGCCTTGTGTAATACAAATATCCCAATACATGATTACCAAATATCTCTTAAAATATATTCATTGATAGGATTTAAATATGCTTAGAAATTTCATTGAAGGGAAACAAGGAATCAGGTGTTTAAAATGACATAGCTCTGGTATTTTAAAATGCAAAGAAAAAAGTGCTTAATTTATTTCATTTAAATAAAGTCTCCAGTTGTCTAAGTTTTAAGCTCCAAGTGTGTAATACTCCTGATAGAAAAGGATAATGACAGTCTCTGACTCTAGCTAATTTACTAGTGTAGATTCAGGAAATCCCCAAAGTTAATTTACACTAGCTGACTTAAGAAAAAGAAAGTATTAAAACTCTAAGGACTATATTGTCCTCTAATATAATACATTTTTAATTTGAAGATCTAAAGGAATAAAAGGATATCTAAAGAGATAAAATAGAAAGTTCTCACATTTAGCTGTATGTAACATTTTTAAAGCTCAGTTTTCATCAGTATTGGGGCACAATCAAGTGTTTTGGTGGACAAAGAGTTTAAAGAATCACAGAATCACAGAATCATCTAGGTTGGAAGAGATCTTCAAGATCACCTAGTCCAACCTCTGACCTAACACTAACAAGTCCTTCACTAAACCTTATCACTAAGCTCTACATCTAAACGTCTTTTAAAGGCCTTCAGGGATGGTGACTCAACCACTTCCTTGGGCAGCTGATTCCAATACCTTGCAACCTTTTTGGAAAAGAAGTTTTTCCTCTTATCCAACTTAAACCTCCCCTGGTGCAACTTTAGCCCATTCCTCTCTCTCCCCTGCCACCCCCTTCCCTTCAAAAAAAAAAAAATAAAAAAAAAGCAATCACATAACCCCAGAGAATCAGTAATAGAGCTGTTTATTGCCTGGACACCTTGAAGGCAAGCCTGCAGGATGTCTGTGGTGTTTGGTGGCTCCAAGCTAATGCTTGCAATGGAGCCTGAGCAGCAAGTAGGGGGCTTGTTGGGAACTCCTGCGATGCTGTAGGTGCTCTTGGATGGCAGAGCACAAAGACATGCCACAGGAGTCCCAGGTCTGTTCTGGCAGAGGTGGATCCGCTTCCATCCGTTCCTCCATATCTGGTGGATCCAGCTCCATGGGCTCCATGGTGTTAGGCAGAAGGCTAAGCCAGTCCTTGCCTGGGACTGCCCAAACAGGATGCCTTCCATCAGGAATGTTTTCAGGCCAGGGTGCTGAACCAGGCGGTTGTCCAGTTCCACACCTCAGTCCCATGCCACTGTTGGCTTACTTTTAATGCATGGGTCCGATGGTGCCATCTGGTTTACGGCCATTACTGAGTCCTGCACTGTGCTCTGGACTATGGGTGTGCCTCTGCTCCCTGTGGCTGTCTGCCTGATGCTCCTGCCTTCATTCCACATCACTGCTGCTCCTATGGTAAGGCCCATGCCCCCTGTCACTGTGTGTTTGAGGGGCTGTCCTGTTCCTTGCATTGTTGTGATGCCAATGGTACTGCTGGTATTCTGGTTAGATGCATTCCTTCTTGGTGCTTCACTGGACTACATCACTGTCCTTGCACACCAAGGAGGCCTGCTGCTTGCTTTGCTGTTTCTAGTCTTCTTCCTGCCACACAAGCTGGCAGTCAGAGGGCCTAGATCCTCAGCGAATGGTGGGCCAGCTGCAGGGGTCCTGTTTTATAGGGCCTGCAGCAAAGGCAGGGCAGTGGAGGCCACTGTGACCTCAGCAAGCCTCTCTGATGGATTGGCCCACACATGGCCAAAGGTGGCTATGTTGGGAGTGGCCTGGAAGATGCCCTCACATGGACAAGGATGAGCGTTGGGGGGGGGCTGAGGGCCCCTTTTCTGGGGCTGGCTCCCCTGGGCCATTTGGCTTGCCAGAGGGAAAGACTGTCCCTCAGCCACAGGGACTGCCCTGCACCTCCCATTCTGTGCCCTGGGTTTATTTTTAACATTGGTTTTTAGGCAATTTCATTCTATTCATTATGGAAAAGGTGCTGAATAGGTGTCAAAAGTGGGAAGCAGTAAAAGGACATAATAGCATATACATTCTATTTTAGCTTCACGACAGCAATCTGTTAAAAATACAAAGGTTTATGTTGTACTGCAGGATACAGGATAGAGAAAACCTTACTGATATCAACCCTATGCAGCTAGACTAGGTTGAGACTTTGGAAGTGGGTGGTGGGTTTTGACTTCCCTTTGTTTGATGGGATGGGTGTTATTTGTATGGCTGTCATTCCGTGATCATGTGTCTTTGGTGTACATCTATCAGGCAGCTTTTCAGTGCAGCCTGGATCTGGGGTAGGTGTGTGAATCTGGTGACACTTCAGTTGAATTATCCTGAGAGAACAGTGTGTTTCTGTGTGTCTCTGTCAGGTTGCCACCCACTGCCCATTCTTCTCAAACTGCGGTGGCTGGAATAGCATCTCAGGCACTACCGGACTGCTTATGTTGTCTTCATGTCTGAACACAACCAAACTTCTCAACCAAACTGCTTCAGAGTCCATTATTAACCCTGGTCTTGCTGCAGGTGCACTTCAAAGCATTATTCTTGTTCTTGTCCCCATTTTGGCTCTTGCTCATCTTTAATGGTGGGTGGTTCTCATGCTTTGGAAAGCAGGGGCTTGATACGGGACTGGTAAAAGTAATTTGATCACATCAGCACTTCTACTTGATTTGTGATGACAGGGGAGGTGGTTAAATTGTGATTAAGAATCATGAAAAATAGTGGATTGCAGGATCACTTTGGTGCAAAGATGTGCAGTACTGAGCTTCTGTGGGCACAATATAAATGTTGTCCTGGCTCATTTCCTAGGATAGAGGTAAATGGTTCCTCTTCAGGAACTTTTAGAAGATCACCCAAAAATATGTTGACGCAATTTTACCTAAGTCATAATATGTCTATAGTAATGTATTTATTCAGTGGTAGTATGTTAGCTAGTAGTGTTGCTGTCTTGTTAGATAGGCAAAGAATTACTTCTTTGAGTAAGTGAACATCTCCTTTTTTTTTTTTTTTTTGTATTTACTAGTCCAGAAGACATCTTTCAAAGAGAGGTTTATTCATAGATCACAACCATTGCAATACTAAAGTCAACTGGCTAAAATAAGGACAGGAGTGTTTAATCTGTGGGCTAAAAAACTCTGTGAGCTGTGAAGCAAAAATAGGTGGTACTAGGAAAAAAATATGATGAGTGGTTACTACACCAGATACTAAAAACAGATGGCAAATATACCCTGTTACTGGCCTTCGGAGAAGTATTTAACACAGAGCTGCTCTGACAGGATTTTAATGTGGTAAAATACTATATCTTGGCTATTTGGCTTAGACATGCTCACTTTAATGGCTGTACACTGAAGCATTGATTCCTAGCATTACTAACCTTGATGAGCAGGTTGAGCAGCAAAAGTGGTGTCTATGAGTGCCAAGATTAGAGGTTATGAGGAAATTATTCACTTAGAGGGTGGTAAGGCATTGTAACAGGTTGCCCAGAGAGGTTGTGGATGCCCCATCCCTGGATGTGTTCAAGACCAGGTTGGACAAAGCCCTGAGCAACCTGGTCTAGTGGAAGGTGCCCCTACCCATGGCAAGGGAGTTGGAACTGGGTGATCTTTAAAGTCACTTCCAATCTGAGCCATTCTATGATTCTATGGTTCCATGAAGATCTAGTGATGCTGTTACTGGAAAACTGTCTTTATTATTGATCTTCAGAAAATATAATAAAAAAAATAAATTTGTGATTTCATATTCTTAAAACCTTACTGGATGTTAAAATTTGTAGATGTGAGTTTAAAGGATTAGAAAGAGGCTCACTCATGAACTCAATAGAAATAAGGTTTCCAATAACAGAGGGCCCATGCATATAGTAAAAACACAAGGTGTTCTTGTCCAAGTTAATACAATCAGACTAGAAATAATCTATGCAGTGAGGCATGTAGCTATGAAGCAGCTTACTTAGAAATGTAGTCAGTGATCCATATGACAAAGTTTGTAAATTAAAATTGAACATGTCTTAAAAACGGACATACAAATTCTGAGGAAATCACTTTGAAGATCTACAGTGATAAGCAAGAGGGCAAAGTAATTTACTCTAACACTCCCTGCTAGCCATTAGATGAGCAGTTGCACCTTTCATTAAAAGACAGATGAAATATATAATTTTCTGATGTTTCCAGCAAGTGCAATTTTGTACTTGACAAAGAAAAGAGATGAGAATAGCAGTTAAGCATGCCAGAAGAAATGGAAAATTAAAACTTTGGATTTCAAGAACAGACACAACTCAGTGCACAGTATTAATAAAATGCTTCTACTTATGTGGTGGCTTGAAATTAAGGGGTTGGATGACTTTTATGGATGTACTTGGATGTGCCTCTCTACCTTTTAAAATGATTATTTCAGAATCAGACATATTTCTGGTATCAGTATGAAATCCGCAACAGAGATCATCTGTAGTGACAAATCCTTTTGGCAGCCGAAGTGCTATTTGGCTGTCTAGGAATCAGCCTCAGAATCAGCCTGTGGATGTGGCCATAGACAAATGCTCCTCAATTCCCAGTGCTGATGTTATTTAGTATGCACTTTATCCAGCATTGTTTCTGAAAAACAATCCTAACCCATTTTAGCTGCTCATTCTTGTGCCAGCCCCTACAATGAGTCAACCACAGACATTTTTTTTGTGATGAAGCAGTGAACCATATGGGAAATCAAAGCTGCCTGATTTTTTTATTTTATTTTATTTTTTTTTCCTCAAAACTGATGTTGATGCAAAGTAGGAAGTGATCTACGGACAGGCATGAGATTGTCAGTGAAATAGGAGAAATATTTTCTTTTTCTTTCCTTTTGGACACTGGGTTTATATTTATACTAAATCAAAAACAGACCTAATGACTGCTTTATTAAAAGTGAACATCTAAGGCTATGTGCTTCTTTTGATTTTACTATACAAGGATGAAAAAGAATGAGCATCAGTCACATGGATGTAGATTTCTGTCTTGGCTTTGCTAGTATCTAAAAAGCATGTAAGGATGCAGGAGAAATGTTTTGATATATACATACCATGATTTATTGCAAATGGTATGCCTTAGTCAGTGTAGCTGAGGAGAAGATATAATCAAAAAAATGAATTTGAGTTACAATGTGATTTGAGCAATCCTTCTAATAAAATGCACTTCTTCATTAAAATTAAGGGAAACTAGTTTGCAACTTCTAAGAAATGTATAACGTATTTCTGTACCAGTTTGTCATAATGCCGATAAAGTAGTGAATAACAGCAGGAAAAAAAATAGTCATCTTTGCATTAATAAGGTAGTGGTCAAGCTTTAATTTTTTTTCCTGCTAAGGGCTTGTTGGTGGATTTCTTTTTTTTTAATTTACTTATATTTTATTCTCCTACCAAGAATAAATAGAAGGTGGTTTTGTCTCTTTTAATTGTTCTTTAATTTTCAGTTTGTGTTCTTTCTGTCTAAAACCAACCAGAAAAACAAAACAAAACAAAACAAAACAAAAAAAAAAAAACAACAAAACAAGAATATCCAGGACTTTTTTTTTTTTTTTTTTTAATGATATATAAAGTGTATTTAGTGTATTTTAGGCTGTTTAAAATGCTTCAATACATGCCACCTTGTCATCCCCTTATAGATTCGGACAATTGAATTACTAGCAAAAAAGTAACCTCCCAAAAAATGGGAATAACTATCAAACGAGTAATTATTTGACTGATATTTAGTTAAACATATCATAGAATCATAGAACATCTGATTTGTAAGGGACCCACAAGGATCTTCAAGTCCAACTCCTAGATCCCTAAAGGACCACTAAAAAAATAAATAAATAAATAAAAATCAGGTGTTTGAGAGCATTGTCCAAATGCTTCCTGAACTCTGGCAAGCTTGGTGCTGTGACCTGGGAGCCTGTTTTAGTGCCCAGCCACTCTCTTGGTGAAAAGCCTTTTCCTGATAATCCAGCCTGAACCTCCCCTATCACAGCTTCAAGCCATTCCCTCAGAACCTGCCACTGTCCTGAGAGCAGTGCCTGCCACTCTGCTCTCCCTCATGAGGAAGTTGTAGACCACAATGAGCTCTTCCCTGTCTCTTCCAGGTTAAACAAACCAAGTGACTTCAGCCACTCCTCATACATCTTCCCCTCTAGACCCTTCACCATCTTTGTTGCCCTTCATTTGTTCACTCTCTAATACTTTTATATCCGTCTTATACTGTGGTACTCAAAACTGCACACAGTGCCCAAAACTGCACACACTCAAGGTGGAGCTGCACCAGCACAGAGCAGAGTGGGACAATTCCTTCCCTCACCTGGCTGGCAATGCTGTCCCTGATGCACCCCAGGGTATGGTTGGCTCACTTGCCTGCCAAGGCACACTGCTGGCTCAAGTTCAGTTTGAAGTCAGTTAAACACACCCCAGATCCCTTTCTGCAGGACTGCTCTTCAGCATCTTGTCTGTACATATAAGCAGGATTGTCCCTTCCCAGGAAGGGAAGCGATAATATCAGCAATAATTACTGAAAAAATTGCGCTGGAGATTCATCCAAAAAAGATTCAGTGCTCCTGCACTTTTTGACAAAAAGTCAAAGTAAAAAAAGTGTCATGATTCAAAACAGAAATAGTGAGGCTCCTCCAAGAACTGATATGGGATACCTTGTGTGCTTATCTGCATTGCAGTGATAACTGATTGGAGTTATTGGTTACCAGTCCACGCAGAAAAACTTGTTTAGGTCCCCAAGCCTACATAAGCCAAATTGTGATGATGTGTTCATTGTCATACTTGAAATTTTTGCAACCTCATTGATAATATGTTACTGGGAAATTAAAACAAAATGAATATCATCCTGAATACCTAACAGAGTGATTGTTTATTTTTATTTTTGTGGTGACCTGATTTTTAAATACAAGAGTAGTATTTCAAGAGTATGTCTAACTTGCAAACATGTAATAATTATACACTATTTGGAGACTAGCTGTACTATTTGAAACTGTGTTTTTCAGAAACTGGAAAAACAGTCTTGCTGAAAGGACCATTTTCTTACAATATTGCAAAACACCGTTCTAATTAGAAAAATCTTTTAATAGAATATAGTGAATAACATGTATTTTCATGAAAATATGAGAAGGATATTATCTTAGTGACAGGATGAGATACTATTAGAAAAATAAGAATGCAGCCTTCATCTGAATGCCAATAGTTAACATTGACTTCATCTTAAAGCAGGCATATTTACATTTTGTTTTATTATCATTTATATTTGAATTTTTCACTGTGGTATACAAGCCAAGTATGACAGTGTTCACTGCAAAAATACACAATGTGTCAGATTCTGTTATAGTAGGTAGTTATAGTCCAGAACAATCTGAGGTCAATTCTGATCACGTTCACGCTTGGCAGTAAATCTACTAAAACTGTTTCCCATTCCTTCATGTGGGAGACATATATGTGTTTTTATACACTATTTTGAAAAACCTGCTCTGTAGTTTTCTCATAAACAGCTGATAGATTCTGAATTGCTGAGGCAGAAGTAGTATTAAGGAAAAAGTTGAAGCAGCACAATAAATTTGATAAGCAAAACTTCATATAAACTTAAGGCTCAACAAATAAATTTTGTAGTGTTAATGCATTTTACAAGCATTGTTCATTTTCTTCCTCTTTATCCTGATGCTTGCTCCAGCTGTACAAAGACATATTTTTCAGTCACTTCTTTTATGGCTGTGAACAGGAAAAAAAGTTGTAAAAAAATTACAAATGACTCATTTCTGGTAAGAATAATTCCAACATAACAAGCTTCAGTGGTGGTCTAACAATTTGAACTCACAAGCCGAGGCAGGGAAACTAGTAGAAAAGCACTTGTACATACTATTACCTCTTTTATCAGGTTTGTATCACTATCATTCATTAACCATACATGTAGGGGATTAATTATTTCTCTCTCAGACATGCAATGAGTCTTAAATCTTGTTCAAGTGAATACTTGAGCTTTCAGCAACTGCATTTTTTATGGCATGTTTTCAAAGAAAATTTGGGCTAGTATAGAAGCCCTAAAATGTCTGAAATAAAAAGCAGAAAATATTTATTTATTTAATAGTGATAGAAGATTCTGCAATACAAAATTAAAAATTAGAACATATTATGTGTAGGAAGGTGTTGTACTGTTGCACTCTGGTTTGTGTTCGATAGAGAATCGCCCATTAGATTGTACCACTCTTCTTCTCTTACTTACTAGAAAAAGTCTGACCTGTTCTGATTCTACTGCCTATGCCTAATTTCATCCCTCACCTGATTTGACCTGTGGGTTTGTGCCTTGGTGGTCAGCTGTTATCCATGTGCCCTACATTTGCATTGTGTAGAAACTGGTGAACAAGAATAGGAGGCAGAGGAGTGGTACTGCTCCACTTTTGGCCTTTACCCAGATTGGGCATACCTGGGACACAGTCTTGGCCTAGAGAACCCTGAGTGCTCCTAGAGTCCCATATTTAGATAAACTGAGTAACCACAGTAGAACCTATGCTGGACTAGCTTTTGCTGTTCTTGGATTATGTAATCATAGAATGGCTTGAGTTGGAAAGGACCTTAAGGAACACCTAGTTCCAATCCCCCTGTGTGGGCAGGGGTGTCACCTACTAGACCAAGTTACTCAAAGCCCCATCCAACCTGGCGCTGAACACTTACAAGGATGGGGCATCCACAGCTTCTCTGGGTAACCTGTTCCAGTGCCTTACCAATCTCTGAGTGAAGAAGACTAGAAGGCTGTTTTAAGGCATCTCCAAGCCTGCTCTTCACCAGGGTGAACTTCCCCTGCTCTCTCAGCCTTTCTTCAGAGGGGAAGTGCTCCAGACCTTTGATCATCTTTGTGTCCCTCCTCACTACCCACTCTAACAGATCCACATCCTTCTTGTTCTGAGGGCACAAGGCCTGGAAGCTGCACTCCATGTGGGGCTTCACAAGGTCAGAGGAGAGAGGGGAGAATCACATCCCTCGACCTGCTGGCCTCTTCTCTGTTGATGTAGCCCAGGATGCAGTTGACCTTCCGGGCTGCAAGCACACCCTGCTAGGTTGTGCTGAGCTTTTTGTCCTCCAGAACCCCCAAGTCCTTCTCTGCAGGACTGCTCTGAGTTCTTCTCCCAGTCTGTGCTCATGTCCAGGATTGTCCCAACCCAGCTGCAGCACCTTACACATGCACTTGAACCTTGGTAGGTTCGCATGGTCCCACTTCACAAGCTTGTGTACATAACATTTTATTCTTTAAATACCATTGAGTCTGAGGTAAAGAGAGGTTTCAGAACCTGTTCCAAGGAATAAATTTTGAATGGTAATTAGAAAAAATGAAGTAGAAACATGAGTGAAATTTCATAAGCACTTGTAATGCTTGAAATGTAAATTATGTACCACTCCAGAAGCCTAGATTCTGTGCTTAATAGTGTTGTCAAGCCATTTTTTAATTTTTAATTATTTTTTTGGGGGGGAGGAAGGGAGAGGGGAAATGATGGGGGGGGGGGGGGGGGTTAGCTAGGGAATGAATCTTGTATTACTTCATTAAGATTGAGAGAAACTAAAATCAAGCCATAATACCGATAGATGTTTTCTGCTTATCAGATAAAGAGTTTATTCTGGATCTGTTTTCAAAATATATCACATGAGCAAAATCAAGCAAGCTGTTTATTCATGTATTAATTTCACATAGTTATATTTTTAACTTAATGTTACTTAATATTTAAAAAACTAAGATGAAAGAATATAAAGCAAAATAAATAAGATTTTTTCTCAGAAACTCAGCCTTCTTTTGGTTTGATTATGAAATTATGTAATATATCTCATATCCGATACACTCTTATTTGTGGTGCAGTAACAAAGGACCTTCAAAACTACATCTGTTTCTTCCCTTTCTAAAGAAGGGATCTAACATCAAATTTGCTTTAAAATTTCTCACTGTGGGGCAGAGTGATCATCACCAAGTGATACAAATCTCCTAAGTATGAGCAAAGCAAAACTTGTGATACTGGGTTTCAGTTAAATGCAGTTAAGTGCTGGAGGAGATTCTACAGTAGAAACTAAGTTTATAAATGGTATTATATTGCTGCTGTAGTTTATCAGTGTAGATGTAGTATGTGGGTGGAGAAACTAATAATAAATATAGTCTTCCTCACTGCTTTTTCAAAGGCTGGTAGCAAATGAGAGTGTGAACAGCTGGAGCCAACCTGCAACCACATAGAAAAAGAGTGTAAGTAGCAGTGAGAGCTGAAGGAATGGTGAGTAAGAGTCCAAGAGATGGGTGAGGAGAAGCACATTTTTCCTGTCCTTTTTCCCAACAGGGTTTGACAAAGGCAATATCTCATCCATTTGCTGTACAGAACAGCTTATATACCAAAGGCTGGAACTGGGATTTAGTGGTACATTTTTACTGCTTGGTTTCTTGGTTTGGATCCAATTTATTGCAGTAACTTGCTTAACTCTAACCATCTGTTTCATGTAATGTACAACAATGAAAAGTTTGTTTGTCCTCTTTGGAGAACTTTTTGGCTATTTCTCATTATTTATTCATACCTTTCTAAACCCAAGAGCATACAGTGTGCCAAAGACTTGAGTTATCAAAAAATATATATATATATATTTTTGCCTACTCACTTTTCATCATTTTTTCTTACTGTCAGAGAGTGATTTGGCAGCCTGAAATGTACAGGTGCTACATTCATTTTACATTAGAAGGTTTTTTCAACATGTACAGTAGCAGGAATTTTGGTGTAATAGTGAAATTTTAAATGTTTTCTTTTCCCCAGCTATTGCATGCCTGTGTTTATATTTGAGCAAATATTTACATGCAGCTAGCAAAATATTAGAAAAGTAGGGAAAATATTTTATTGGTCAAGGTTTCAAAATGAGAGACTTTTTTCCTGGCTCATCATTTTAGAATACTGCTTTAATAATTAATTTACAAAAGCCAAAGCTTCAGCTTGAATAGAAGAACTTGCTATTGTTTCAAATATGAACAATTTAAAATAATCTAATTTGTAGGCACTTTGTTTTGTGTATGACTGTACACAACATTGTTGTAAGTAGAAAGTACAAATTTCTCTATTATTTTTTGATTTTGTAAAGAACAACAATTTAATGGGTAATTGTGATATGAGTTTCTTTAATACCTGTCAAAAGTTCTTAAGGGCCCATTGTCTGGACGTAGGGCATTGCCGAGAGTTACAGCTGTTGAGGGGGATGTTCTTAGCAATGTAGTACCATACCCAAACAACAGAAAGTTGTTTTCTAGCCCTCCCAAAAGCTCCAAAACTTGATGTACAGCACAGAAACATCTTTAGTCCACTAAAACTAAAGAAACCAAATGGCTGAATGACCATTGCTAAAATCAAGGCATGACTTTTCAGGGTTGAAAAGCCCTCCTTTGGACAGGATGAATAAGAAAGATAAAGAGGCCAGGAAAAGAATGACTCCCAGTGAAGTGGGAGGTAGAGGGAGGGGTAGAGGTGAAGAACAGTAGGTGAACGAAGTATACAGAAGGAGAAAGCCCAGCTAGAGAGTATTCTGATAGCTTCATCAATGTCTGACATCCCAGTTTAGATTAGTTTTACAGGTGATATGCAAGTGGCTTCTTCACAAAATTTCTTTCCTGAAGGCCACTTTGTATATGGGATGACAAAGTATTATTTGTTGCTTTTCATTTGAACACATAAGGAATGGGCAGAGAACATTTGCTTTAACAAATGAAGAACAACTTCATGTGTTTGCTGTTGTTTTATGTTTGTTTGTTTGTATGTCTACAATACCTGTAAGTCCATGTGTCTGACTGGGAAATTTTTCTTCTGAGTTTTTGTGACAAACAGAACCAAAGGTTTCCTTTTCCCTGGAAAAAGGAAACCTGTGGTTATGTTGCTATATTTCTGGTAATAATCCATTGCCGGAATTTCAAATGAAAGAAGTGTTGCATAGAATAGGTAACCTTTGTAAAAAGCCATAGAAGTGGTCCTGGGAGAAAATGGAAATTATAGGAGAACTACAGTTGTATCTTACGGAACATGGTAGTTAAGAGGAAATGGCATTGAAATGTCATTTTAAATAGTTTAGACAGAAATTAACCCTCTGAACAGACAAGGCCAAAACCATCCATAGAGCCAGTAGCTGTATTAGTTGCATCAGGGATAAATCTGGTCCACTGTACTGATGGTAGGATATGCAGCTTGAAAAGGGCATGAAAAAAGATGAATTGGAAACAGATGTCAGAAAACATTTTTAGAATCATGCATTTATGAAGTAGCTACTGGGCAAAGCAGTTGATGGAAAACACAAGGGGACAAGAAGTAGGGGGATGGGGGGGAGGGGGGAGGAGTAATTTGATATCTCTCAGTAGCTTCTTCAGATGAAAAAAAAAATATATGCAGGTGCAGTCTGATATCCCTAATATTTCCTTCTAATCACTGCCATGTTGAGGTGTAAATTGGCAATATTGAAACCCATTTAATAATTTCTCTTAAAGTCTTACTTTGTGTATCAGTCAAATTACAGCAATTACTTACAAAATTGAGCATGTGCCAGGTTATTAAGATTATGGAAGTCATTTCATAACCACTTATTGTAACTGCAGTTTGAGGAAGACTGTGCTCAGAAGACTTCAGGGAAACTAACTGCTTACCTAGTGTACCAGGCCAAAGCAAGCTTGTAATGCCAGGAGACAGGTTGTAGAATTACATCTAAGGTGCATTTACCAATGACTATGTTCAATAATGCATCTCATATTGATACTTCCTAACACACGGTCATCAGAAGAGTGGTATAAATGGGTATCCAGCTTTTGAGTCATAGGTATGAATTGAACATTCAACTCTATAGTATGGAACTTTCCACAGGCAAACTGTGGAAAAAAAAAAAAAAAAAGAAAGAAAAAAGAAACAGCAGGAGGAGGCACAGATCTTCCTTGCCTTCATGGAAGACAGTCTGTGCAGCATATGTGCCTTCCTGAGCATGTGAATCTGTAGAACACACATCTGCATATGTGTGAAGACTTTATATTCCTTGGGAAATTATAGATGTGGAAAGAGTAGGTTTTAATTTACACACACAACACACATGTATAAAGCATAGGTGTACCTTGAAAGGCAAAGGAGGATTTTATTGAGAGAACCTCTGCACCATGTGCTCAGATGTCACAGTGATATATAGCAGATTCTGCAGAATGGTTACATGCATTTTATACCTGTATTTCTAGAGATCTGCTAGAAGCAAGGCTAAGTGACATTACTATCTGTTCAACTACTGCTCTATTTTGAGGGTCTAATGGTAAGACACAGGGACTTGTTCAGTTATTTCTCATTTTCACACTGATTTTACTGATTTCTTTCATACTAACCTGTATAGGCTATACTGCCTGTAAACATTACGCTCCACTTCTTGCAATGGTTTCTTACCAGTTAATCACCAGTTAAGCCATCATAAACTCTCCTTTCTATTTTCTATTTTTATTTTTATTTTATTACTTTATTATCTGACTTTCAAGGTTGGGCCATTCTGGATAAATAATCATTTTTTCAAGATGACCCAGATTGTCCAAAATAGGGATAAGACTCCGTGTATATATGAGGCTATACACTGTCTATGGTGAGAAGACATTAATTGATTTTTTAAATATATTTTTAATATAATGCTTTTGATTGCGCCTAACTCTAAACTTAAAATCACATTAGCTGTATCCAAATCTTATGCCATTTAAATAATTTTATAATAATCTAGTAGAAAGGTAAGCAATCACAAAAATTCAGCAGGCATTTTCTACAGGGAAAAAAAACTTCAGAATGATGTATTGACCATAGTGTTCTTTTGTAGTGCCAGTGACCAGATGTATGAATGTATCACATGTATTCTCAGGTTTATATTTAGTGGCAGGTCTGTCTGTGTAAAAATTAGGAGCACAAATCCCTGGGAAACTGAAGCTTAGACAGTTCCACGGTATTTTTAAAAACTTCTTATTAATAGGCAAACATACAAACTTAACAGGAGCTGCTTGTCTGCTTAGCTGGTTGGACTTAACATTTGAAAGCTACTTGCAAGACTGATGTAAGCACAAAATATATATCAGA
Source organism: Anas acuta (assembly GCF_963932015.1). Lineage (NCBI taxonomy): Eukaryota > Metazoa > Chordata > Aves > Anseriformes > Anatidae > Anas > Anas acuta. The sequence goes on along the minus strand of NC_089017.1, from coordinate 60,077,664 downwards.
TAACCAAGAACGCAATTTGGCTCAGCTGAGATTTCTACTTTTCATTAGACAGAGAAAATTACATTTCGATCATTAAAATAGCACAACTGACAACATTCAGTGAAATAGCATGCATGATTTGAAATTTTCAAAGCTGTAAATATACTGGGAGTAAATCCTGCTGCTTTTTACACTTCAAGAGGAAATAAGGCCAAAAATGCCAGATGTTCTGTGTTTATATTTGTGTCACTTTTCCAATGTGCTATCCCAGCTTTGATGATACTGAAGAAAACTGGCCTTTCTTACCTATGAAACTTTAGGCATTTACTGTTACCATTGTTTGGTTTTCTTCCCAGAAAGATAAACTTATTCTGGAAGTTTATTATGGGACTAATGTTCGCTGCTTTATTTGTTTTCCCCAAAAATACCTCTCAAGAAAGGACTGCGAAGAGTAATAATATATCCTTTTTTTAGAATGGATTCGTACTATTAAAGTATGTACAGTAAGTACACATTCTATGTTTTAGACATAGCTGAAACCTTATGTTAAATAAATCAGATGAATATTTTACAAAAATGACATTATTATTATTATTATTATTTGTTAAGTGTAATTGATTGATGGGAAGTTGTTTGTTTTGTTTTATTATTTCTTTTTTAAATTTTTATTTTTCCTGGAAATTGATGTGTAGCAATATATAAAAACAATGTGCCAGTTTGGAAGCTGATAAATTAATCCATAATTTTGCTGTTGTTGCTGGTGATGGTTTTGTTTTTGTTTTCTAAGATATTACACAATTAAATGTGCAACCATAATGGAATTGCAGTTGACCCACTATGAATCATACTAAAAATATAATTTAATTCTAAAATAATTGCAATTTCAAATCTACATGCTAGTCTATGTGCCATAAGTAATATTTTATATTTACTCTGCTTGGAAACAAATGTTGCCCAAGGTTTGAAGCTTCAAATAACTGTGCCCTGCTATTTTTAATAACACTTTGGACAGAGAGGTTAATGACTGTCTTTCACCATGAAGGTCCTTTCCACTATAGAGTCTGCCATAAGTTTCAAGCAGTTGCCTTTATGTTAGATAGCTCAGGCTGTAGTTCAAGGCAACCTGTTTATTATAAACCTGTAAACAAATTCAGCATTGTCAGAGGCAAACAAATTTCACAAGAGTAAGCATGACCATTTATATGAATGGTGGTTTTGGTCCATTAAAATTTGGTCCATGAGACCATCAGCTTCCCCAAAAAAACAAGTTCCATAGCTCTCTTACTATATGATGGAAAAGTTTCTTTGAGCACTCAAAGATTAATTACTGCATTTTTCCTCAATTTATTTCACATCGTATCAGTTGTTCACTAAAACTGTTTTTAAAAAGGTTTTGCTTTTAAATATTTTTTATGACTTTTTTTTTTTTTTTTTTTTTAATTTCAGAGGCTTAATATAAAACTTTCCTCTGCCAGCTCTAGAAATGACAGTGAATCTTATTCAAAATTGCACTGTTGGGCAATATTTAATCTTCAGTAGAGAAAAATACTACAAAATTTGCATTTTTCCAGTTACAGTGAAGATGAATGACAACATCAGAACATAAATAAACTCATTATTCCATTCTGTTTGTGACAGAAGTCTCAGTGTACAGTTTTTAAAACCTAGGGTTTCTCAAGGGCAATTATTCAATTATATTTTGAAAATTCATACATTAATTTTAGGCTTTGTGTGGAAAAGCTTACATAATAATTAGGAAAAGGGGACCAAATTTTACTGTTGAGGAATGTGGTAGTAAGTTTTTTTTAATATTTTACATAATACATTATTTATTGAAACTAGCTACCTTCACATACCATATTTAAAAATATTTGTGACAATGCATTTGAAATGTGAATGTTAAAGTTTTTACTGTGCTGTCTGTTTTAATGGAAAGATTTCCTAAACAGAGCTGTTTAAAGAAAACCTCAAACCTGCAGTATAGTTCCTAAATTTGAAGCACAGAAGTTTGCAAGTATCTCATGAAACTCCATTAAGGGTTCTGCACTCTGTACTTCACTATACAGTCATTGGGCAATGAGCTCTTCCTGGGATCTGGCATCTAACAGCAAATGCATGAGGTGACCTGCTGCTTTTTCCTGACAAAAATTATTTGGGCAATTCTGTGGTGGATTCTTCTCCAAAATAAAATGACTTACTAAGTGGAAGTAAACCACTTAAAAAAAAGATATTTATTCAAGCATCAGAAAACATAAGTATTTATTAATATTTCTTATGCTGAGTAAGCTGAGTAAGCAGTAGAGGTAGATGCTCAGAGTACTGTGTGTTATAGATCCCTGGAAAAAAAAAAAAAAAAAAAAAAAAGCCTCTTTGGGACAAGGCCCAGAGCAACCTGGTCTAAGTGTAAAGTCCGATTTGCTTTGGGTTAGAATCCACTGGACTCTTTCCAGTTATGGTTTTCTGTGATTTTATTATCTCAAATTGTTGGCTGCATGTAATTAAAATAATCTGAAGGAATTGGCTTAGAAGGCTACTGCTTATACAGCATCCATCAACATGTAGAGTTTTACTAATGGACAAATATTGTTAAAAATATGTAGCTTAATCATGAAATTGTCTACAGAAGACATAAGGTTGAGATTGTTATTAATTTCTAAACCATTTGTTAAGCCTGGTTGTGCTCAGAGATTAGCGTACAGTGGAAGGTAGGTATTAATGCATATTTAGGCCTTAAGCTAGTTCAGATTTATCAATCTGGAGAAATCTATATTAGAATTCTCTCATGCATGTAGTGGTTCTGGATGGTTTGATTTTCACTTTCTTGAGTTACTTGAAAAGTGACAGGTATTATGTTTCTGTGAGTCTGAATTTGTCAGAATTCATGGTAACGTAGTGGTAGGACAAGAAGTAATGTTTTTAAACTGAAAATATGTTTTAAACTGAAAAAGGGTAGATTTAGATTACATATTATGAAAAAAAATCCATACTCATGGGGTGGTGAGGCACTGGAACAGGTTTCCCAGAGAAGCCGTAGATGCCCCATTCCGGGGGGTCTTCAAGGCCAGGCTGGATGGTGGTTTGGGCAAGCTGGTCTAGTGGGAGGTGTCTTGGCCTGTGGCAGGGTGGATTGGAGCTGCATGGTCTTTAAGGACCCTTCCAATCCAACCATTCTGTGATTCTAGGAATTTCCCTCATTGCAGATTATGTTTCAGTCTTTCTTAACGCTGAGTGTTATCTGAAGTTAAGTTTAGCACAGTTCTTTTTCCTACTCCAAGGACATCAGTGTATGTCTGTTCCTTCAGGCAGTTCACTGAATTCTTTCCATAGTTGATTCAATCCTCCCATCACTAAGTATATTCTTAATTTTGTTGTTTTGTCAATTGAAATGAAAAACACTGTACTACTATATCATTTGCAATATATGTGCTGTTGTTTACAGTTTGAGCAGAGAGTATAACCATCAGAATTTTCATTAGTTTTAGTTAATTACATTATCAGTGGTATTATAATTTAACATTTATTTCCTTAAGTTTTACCACACAATAATATCTTCAAGCATAATCGTGCCTTTCTTTCCATTCCTTAACACATAGGCATAAAAATGTGCATTCTGTTACTCCAGTATTGGTAGATGTTTACAGTGTACTGTCCCATTGAATTCAGAGCATCAGTAATGTAGCGAGTTAGCGATTGGGATATGGATACTACTTAGGAAGTAGCTTACTCTAAAAGCTTTTTTTTTTTTTTTTTTTTTTTTTTTTTCTGGATTACATTTTTGCCAATAAGAAACATTTCCTTTTCTGAGATAATTAATAAAAGTTGGACTGATTATATTTTTGTCATATCAGCAGTCAAGTTTAGAGTAAAATGTCATGTGTCCAATTAATAACAAATAAACAAGGAAACAAACAAAAACAACAGACCTTTTGTATCTTCCAATGTTGGAAACTTGTGGAGCAAATAAAGTCACATTTTGGTTGGTGACTTCTGAGTTCATTTGTTTCAGTAGCAATTAAACATTTTTCAAAAATTTTGGACACTCATAAATCCTTTCCAAATATTGCCACTGCTTTCCAGTAGCACCAACAAATATTGTTTTCTTGAATATCGCAAAGAAAAGAACAATATGTAGATTCTATGTGTTCTTTTTACAGGTTGAAATTATATTAATTTCATTTCTAAAGTAATAGCAGATGCCATAGGTATATCCTGTGGGATAATTTTTTGTGAAATCTAGCTTCTCTGTTTGCCTGTTTTTATTTTGCTTTTGGGGCACTGTGCAGGTACTGTAGGTACAGCAGAGAATGAGGAAAGATTGTGCCTCCAGGGACAAGAGGGAAGGGTGCTGCAAAATGAAACATTTGGGCAATGTGGAGTAGAAATTTTGGAATGGGCAGAAAACATACATATAGTGTTATTGCACTGGTGGTCTCCAAGGAAGAACCAATTATTAAAAAAAAAAAAAAAAAAAAAAAAAGACTCTTTAAGGGTTGTTGAATACTATGAAGTCACCGGAAAGGCTGAATATAGAGCAAGTCTGGAAGGATATGCAAGGAGAGATTTGTTAAAATCCATTTTCATTTTTATCCAATCTCACACTATGCCTTTTTTCTATATACTACCTTATTCCAGGAGCCCTACTGAAACTTAATATTAAAAATTCAAAGGCCTGTGGTATTTGAAGCATCCTCAGTTTTAAGGAAGAGTCTTTCAGATCCACCTGAAAACTTTATCCTATTTCAGGTCCTGAGGGAGCATTTTTGCTTATAATTTCTCTGCTTAGTGCCCTAGGGTAGCTGTCAAAATTCTTTTGCATAGCACAGTATCAGAATAGAAATGAGAAGGGAGCAAGTCTGTTTTTAATACAAAATTTATTTCTTTGTTTATAATCCACTTTCATCGGAATCCTTCCATCACCTGCAGTGAGTCATTAGTTGCATTCATGCTCTCTTCCTCGATGACTCATGCATTATTTTCTGCAAAAATTGCATAGTGTCAGCAAAAGGAATGGGGAAAATCCCACACTAAAGAGTAATTTGTAATTGGTGATCCTTTTGCTCTTGTAAATAGATGACGGGTGTTAAAATCCAGTCACACAAGGGAAATGAAAATTGCATTTCTCACTACTAGATTAATACTTTAAAATCTGTTTCTATCTATTACATCTTCTCTTCTCTCCCACTCTCTTCTATCTGCCTACTGCCCTGAATGCTTTTCAACAGGAAAAAAGAATAACCTTTGAGTGGACCTGACCTGGTCAGTTTTTACTAGTAGAAAGTGTGCTCACAAGGAAATCCAGTGGAGGAACATTTTTTGGATCCCAGTTAATTAAGAATGTCAGATGGGCCAAGTAACTCAAAATGCTTTTGCGCATATATATATATTTATATATATATACACACACGTATGTATGTGTGTGTGTGTGTAAAAGTAAGGTTGCAACTTGCAGCTTTTGTTAAGTAAGGGCATCTCCACTAGCCACTAAACACAGGGATTTTCAGGATAGTAATGTTGAATCTTGTACTTGTGTTGCATTCTAGGCATCTTTGCCACTAGATCTTTCTTGTAGCCCATTGGACAGAACTAGATGAACTTTGAAGAACCCTTCTAAGATAAACTAGTAGATTTGGGTCTCATCACTACCAGAAATCTTAACAAGCTTTGGGGAAATTCAGGTATGTCTAGAAAATAAATTAAAAAAAAAAAAAAAAAAAAGGAACATAAATTGTAGAGATTACACCATCAGTTGACTGGCATTTTATCCCTGCCTATAAAAGTTACACTGAGGCCATAATGCAATATTTTATATTCATATACTTTCTTGCATCTTAGGAACTTATATTCATAGACTTTCTTGCATCTCTTAAGTTGAGAGTGTGTAAATAATTTTCTTTCTTTAGAAATTCAACATTAGGAATTCTCATCCTCGAAATTAATTTTATGTTCCCTAAAACTATTCTTCTTCCCAATCCTCTATGTTAATATGTATGATCACTATTTTTTTTTTTATCCTAATAGGTTACCATATACAAAATATGATCAGAATTGTAAAATTAAAAACAAATATATATTTTTTTGGTGTTAAAATACCTCTTTTTTAAATGGTCAAATACAGGAAAACGTAGAATTTTTGTTGTTGTTTCAATGCCATAATTTATAAAATTTGGAGTGGACCAGAAGCATGTTAATATGTCCATATAATCTTTATCAAATCTACAAATCTACAAATTCTTATCTTCAGACATGTTGCACTTTGGCTAGTTGAAATTCACAGAAACTCAGCAGTTAAAATGAAAGGCATAGTGTCTAAATATAAGCACAATTAATAGGAACTTTCAAGGTGGCTAGTAGCTCCTTTGATACTCAGTCCAGGAAGAGGGCTTAAGCAAACATAATCAATTTTTATTATTTGATTTGAAAAAGTCTTATATGATCATCATATTATGTTCAAAATGTATCACTGTAATAATGAGTTCTGCATTGAACAGGTTTTACTGAAGCGATAATGAAATATAAATAACTAATCAGTGGATAAATAAAATACACCTCTTGAAAGTACTGTAAAGCTTGTTACAAATCAATCCTTCACTAAACATTGGGTTAAATATCAAACCATATATTTCATTCATTTGCAGTTAGTTGTATTTAGAAATTGTATAAATAAATTTTAAAATGTGTTAATTAATAAGTTCTCACCCTCTATTTGATTTGTGCAGTGGGTACAAAATGTTACTTTTTTTTTTTTTTTTTTTTTTTAAGTGGTGACTGTTTTCATTTTGTAAGTCATTAGTAAGTGGAACTGTAGGAGAAGGTGCATGTCTGTAATAGATACAGGAACATACCCTTCTCTCTGAAGCTTTGTTGGAACAGTCAATGGGCATTGAACAATGTAAGAGTAGAGGAATGAGAAGGAATGGAACATACATGAATAGCATGATTAAGAAATTAAAGAAGAGCACTGTTTAGTGATTGATATGAATGCTAGAAAGCTGGATAACAAGCAAAAAGAAAATGGGAGAATTCCCATTTGTTTTAATAAATCTGGTTTACTTTTTACATTACCTAAAGTTCTGGTTTTCACCTCCATACTCTGAGGCCCAGAGCCCAGAGCCTTTGTAGTCCCCCCCCCTTTATTATTATTTTTTTTTTTTAATCCGTATCCAAATTTCCCCAAGCTTTCCTTTTTTTTTTTTTTTTTTTGGTTATTTTTCTTCACTTTCACTATCACTTATATGATCACTACTAGTCTGTGATAAGTTTACATATAAGATATGTCAATAGACACATGATACATAACTTTAGATTAATTCTTTCTAATGCTAGCATAGTAAATGCCTATGGAAGTAAGCAGAGAGATTAAGAGAATAGAAATGAAGAAATCTCATAGGATCATCCACATGCAAATTCATTAGCAGTGTTTGAATCACTTTTTCTTTAGGAAATGATAAAAAATATTGGAACAGAGGAAGAAAAGTTCATCAGGTAAGCAGGGTTTTAAGAATATCACCATCTATGGAGAGAAAATTTCCATTTATCACAAAGTAAATAGGAAGCATAATGTAGCAAGAACATATTTTATCTGTGTTGAAAACAGTGTCCTGACAAAAAGTACTTCAGTAAATACCAGTAGAAATAAAATGGCAAACCAGAACCCATTTTTATATTTTGGAATTTTACAGACAATAATTTTCCCAAGGAAATGCATGTACTGTATGCATGTAGTCTGTGCTATACACTGCCTGTTGGTCCCCCAGGCCTTGGAGAAACTGATACTCACTAGGAAGACACAAGATACTGTTGGGTTAGGGACACTATATTCCCATCATGTGTGTAATCAGCAGTGGTGGGTGTAGATGTGTGCTAGGGTATCACAGAATCACAGAATCACAGAATTTCTAGGTTGGAAGAGACCTCAAGATCATCGAGTCCAACCTCTAACCTAACACTAACAGTCCCCACTAAACCATATCCCTAAGCTCTACATCTAAACGTCTTTTGAAGACTTCCAGGGATGGTGACTCCACCACCTCCCTGGGCAGCCTGTTCCAATGCCTCACAACCCTTTCAGTAAAGAAGCTCTTCCTAACATCTAACCTAAAACTCCCCTGGCGCATGTTCTAAGAGAAAGGAGTTTTATCCTTTGGTGCTCCCAGACTGCTGGTTGAAAGGACTCGAGCTGTCACTGCCTCTGCCACAGGTTTACCATTGGTTTGGTTTGGTGCTGCTGCAGATAGCCCACTTGTGGTGCAGACTATGCTCCCAGCCAAGTTGCAGGGCTTATCTGCAGCTGAGCATCCACCTAGTGTGAGGTATAACCACTTGTACTATGGTGGAGTAAAGAAAATATATATGCAATGGCCTTTCACAAAGCTTCTGTGTTACAGTCTCTGTTGAAAGGTGCAACTGAACCTTAAGAAATATACCACATGGAGCAGAACTGAGTCAGCAGTGTGATTAAATTATGTGATCAATGTATCTTTTATTTCTATGTGTTCCATCACAACTGCTCAATTCAACACTAGTAAGGTGTCACAGTAGAAATGAAATGAAAAGTTTACTTTAAGAGTGTTAAATCAAGCAGTGACTATTTATATTGATTTTTGTTTGGAAATAGATTTTCTAAGTTCCCAGGCATTTTTATAAGTACCCAAAGGCAGTCAAATTTAGATACTAATGAATAAGCATAACTTCTGAATATAAGGTCAATTTTATGTTTAATGAAACCTTGTAAAGTTAGGGGGCTTTTGAAAATAGGCTAGTCCAGCATTAGGCATTCTGTTTTACTTAATACAGATAACATAAATAACTTCATTCGATATTCTTTATAATTCCTTCTCATTAACAGGGCATTATTTTAAAATACTATTGAACAAAAAGGTATGTGTTTTCTGTTGTTGTTTTGGTTTGATCTGTTTTTTTTTTTGTTGTTGTTGTTTTTGTTTTTGTTTTCAATTCTATTTAGCCTTATATGTATAATACATATGTTTGTGGTATTACCTTGAACAAGTTCAAGAGTATGATCTTGAAGAATATGACCCAATTTTTCCATTACTCTTTTCTGGATGCCTCCTTTTAAAGGAAAAAAAAAAAAAAAATCAAAGGCACCATTTTCCTATGTATTTTTTGTACTACTACTATTTGACAGCTGCGATAAGATGAAACTTGCTAATTGCTTCTACACATAGAATGAATTAAGGAATTCCTAACAGAACAGCAGAAGAATTGTGTTTCAATTTAAACTTCTTAAAAAGAGACCACATATATATATATATATATATATATATATATATATATCAATTGTATACTATTGATGAATTCATAGCAGTTAGTTGAGCTTTCAGCTAACTCTTGATCAGCTTGCCCTTTTTGAACTTTTCTATTTAAAGGAGCTTTTCATGGGATAAAGGAGGAAGAATGATACATGGAAAGAATTATGCACCTCTAATCTCTACTGTAGAAAATCCTTGCACACAAGATAATTCCCTTTATTAAAAAGGGTATAGTTTGATTTCAGCCAACAGGCAAGATAGAAGCTTCATTTTTTTTTTCATTGCTATCAATAGCTATATTGCTACATTTCTAATAAAATTAGAAACATGATAAATCTCGCTAACACAGCACAGTCTTAAGAGTCCAAGTCACTGAAAAGAAACGGAATGGTAGCAATTTTACTTTACCACTGTCCTCACCATCTGAGGTCGTGATTACATAACATTTTAAGCAGTGGAAGTAAGCAGGGTCCAAAGTGTTCATTTGTATTGATATGTTTAATTGTAACTGAAAGGAAGACCAGTGTGTTTTGACTCCCACTAAAAGTAAAACGTGATTGCTTATCTGTATGGCTGAAATGAAAACCTGAAATCTGTCCTTCTGTTCTGCATCTAGTTATTCTAGCTGACACATATCCAATTGTTTTATTTCATTTACTCATAAATAAAGCATGGGACAGATGTGCTAGATTTACAAATTGCTGGAGGAGATGGTTTCTGTAGACTGGCTTTCCTTTGCCCTCTGTCACGAAAGGTAAGAGAAATCCAAATTAAGTTGTTTCCTCTGCCAGAGGCATTTTGAACCCTCACCTTCCCTTGAGTCTGAAGCATGCCCTGTTTCTGTACTGAGCAGTGTGGCTTCAGCTGCTTATGGCTGAGCCTCTAGTTTGTTCAAAATCTTGGTAGAGAAAGGCACTACAAGGGAGGAGTGAGTGCTGGGAAAATTATTATTTATTATTATTATTAATAATAATAATTTCTGTTCTGGAAATGCAGTAGGTGCTGCACTGAGAAGAAAGTATTCTTATTTCATCTGCTGCATCCTGGAGGGTGGAGTGCACTCCTCCTATACAGCCTCTACAAAGTGCATATCCTCTTCAGTCTGACAACTATGACTGCTCTGCCATGGTCACTCTTTTTGGGACATCACATCCAAAGCCTCTTGCTTGCCCAGACTTCCATGTTGGAGCTCCCCTAGGCACTTAGCTGCTGCTTCTGCAAGTATGTCCACAAGCCAGGTCATTCTTTGTGCTAGGTCTTGAACACCTCACCAGAACCTCATCCAGCAAAAACCTGACCAAATGTTGTCCTCACTGCTTGGCACCCTCACCAGAAGCTGTTTTTTCCCTGCCTACAAAGGGTTGAAGTCTTCTGAATCTTTCCAACTTCCTCCCTCTTGCCACGCCATCCATCAAAGGAAAGCTATACTCCTAAGTGTATGTGATGACTCGTTTACCTGCTGCTTATTACAGTAACTGAGTGTCTTTCCTCTTGCTCTCTTCTGGAATATATTTAAATGTTCCTTAAAATAATCTTGGATCTGGTTCTCAGAGAAAAAATAAGTTCTCATTTATATTAAGCCATTTAATAGAAGATTTCAGGAGGATGCAGCTAGCAATTTACCATTCAGTGCACAGGCTGTGTTGGTGGGAGGAGTGGAAGACTTCACTCAAAATGGGTTCTGGCATTGTATAAAAAACCTCTTCTGAAGTGAGCTGTCACCTTGTCATTTGTCCATTACATACCTTGCAGGTTTGACATGGCACATGAAGATTTTGTTACATCAGCAATGAACTTTCAGTCACACTAATTTTCATTTGTGATTACTTCTACAATTTATATACCCACACTATTAGGAGCTTTTTATATTTCTTCCAGTTTTTCTGCAGCCTTGTTTTCTAATTGTGAAATAATTATGAAACAGTTTACAAAGGTGAATCTTTACTCTTAATGTTGTATCAATGCCTTGTTTCTGATCTAGAGAATGTACTTTGTAAGTTTAGTATTTCTTTGTAAGCGGTTAGTTAGTACTTCTAATTACTGATACAGATGATCCAGTTTATTATCCCAGTTTATTGTCCCAGGACACATTTTTGGCTATGAAATATAAATACTAGAAATAAAAGCAAGCTGTTCTAGTTTTCTTCATTTGAAAGCTTTGGAATTACTCTTGATTAGGGCTCTTATAGGCATTAAGAGTTAACATGCCTTTAAAAAACTTTAAAAAATAGAAGTGATATTAAGGATGAATATATTTTTCAGCATTGATTTTAGAAGTAAATTTAATATAGCAAAAGTTCCAGCATATTCTGTTGGGTTTGCAAGTGAGATAACATACATTTTATTTTTCAGTATTATTTTCATTAGTAAGAATTCTGAATGAAGTACTTCACCTCTCCATTAATCCAAAGCAGAATTCTTTGCTCCAGAAAAGAAATAAAACAGGGTGCATTGTGACTGGAGTAGAGCTGATTTTCAACTATCTGAATTTGCAATCCAAATTATGGATTCAGGTGTTTATACTTCCTCTTTTTGCTCCTGTATGCATTGCTTTGTTACACAGTGCTTAACAGAGAGTACATGTTGTCTTCACCAGGCTCACTTATGTCTAAAATCATGTCTGTTCTCTACAAAAGACTTCCAGAGGGTTAATGAGGGTTAATTAAAAAAAAAAAAAAAAAAAAAAAAAAAACAATAATCTCATCACTGAATTTACTTTTTGTTTGTTTGTTTGTTACTGCATTTATTTATTTATTTATTTATTTATTTATTTATTTATTTTTCCTTTCTGTATGGCTTACCACACTGTCAGGGCAGCTGAAAACCCACTGTGTAAATTCTTTTGTCTAGTTTTGGTGTAGTGACTCAATTGCTGTTTTTCGACAAAAACATTTAATTTGTTCCATTGTCATGTTTAATACAAAAATGTCATATATGTTGGGTAATTCTGTTTCTTGTGAAAGCTAACACAATGTAAGTGAGATTATCTTTTGAACTGCTGGTCATTGCCTTAGATGGATTGTACTCTCTAAACTAATACTTATTTCTATTTTTTTCTGAAATTTTAGTATTAAAATGAAGGAATGAATGCAGGAAAAGAGTATAAATCTGAGAAGTCAAAAAGCATCAACTTTTCAGTGATTTTTCTTTTCCTTTCTGATAGATAAGATAGAGAGTGTCCTCCAGGATCATCTGGGCTCTGCCACAGGTGACCAACAGAGCTTCTGGGTGTCTCACATCACATCTTTTTCAGTTTTATTTCTTATATTATTGCTGATTCTTACCTCTTCATTATATTGAAAGAGGGACACTGAAAATTGTTGGGGACACACAGACACCTTTCAGAGCATTTGCAGAAGTGTCAGAACAATAATTTCCAGTGACTCTTAAGATCACCTTCCCATGTAAGGTAATGGCAGCAAACAGTTTTGTGTTAGGCCATTTGTGTGGGGGATTATACAAGTGAGAATTTACTTAGTTTCAAATATAGAAAGTGAATGTTAAGAGACCATAAGATAGGATTAAAAAAAAAAAAAAAGCTACTAAATACAGTAAATTAAACAAATCTGAAATTTATTCTTATAACTTTTTTTTTTTTTTTTTTTTTGTAAGCATAGACTTAACAAGATTTGGGAATCCATATTTATCATTAATTACTTCTAATAATTTTGACTGCCTCAGGAAGAGCAAACCATTTTTGGCTGCATCAATTCCAGAAAGCAAAGCCAAGTGTCTTTGCTGTGTACCAAGACAGATTGAACGTCCATCCTACTTGAAAAATGAATTTACAGTGACTTTGGCCTTCTGTTACGTGTAGAGGAGGAAATGCTTGAAGAGATGTTTCAGATGTACAGAGGACCATCTGTGACTTATTTTGCTACAAACTCTTTTAGTTTGAACTATGACTTGGAAAAACAAACAAACAAACAAACAACAAAAAAAAAAACTTTGGAGAGGACCTTAGCCAACTCAGTGGGAACAAAGTAGGTTAAACATTTCAAACATAATTACAATCCACATTGCACTTTTTCCTCAAAAGAATAAGCATTAAAGCTTAATGGTATGTATGCATTCGAATTTTGAGCTTCTTTTATTGACCAGAGTATCTATTTTGTTAAGCAAATCACTCCAAAGCCAGATGAGCATGGATATTTGTGTTGAATCAGGGGTGGCCAACCCGGCTCACTCAGCAAGCCAATCTGTGCTGGCGAAACTGTTGAGATTAGCAAATGGTGCTGTTGAATTTAAAAAAAAAAAAAAAAAAATTTGGAAAAAAAATCACATGACCTGACGTTCATTGTTACCCATGTCTTTGAGTATATTTGATTGACATTATGAAGTATCTAAAGTGGAGATGCATTTTGGTTTTGAATTTTTCCTGTTACAAGAAAAGAGATCTGAAACTGGGGTAGTCTGTTGCCTGTGAAATCATCCCATTTTCCTGTTGGAACTCATTGTATTCTGCTACCTATGTACATGTACCTGAAGTAATTCCTTACTATATTTTTTTTTACATGTATTGATAAGTATATCTGTGTTAATGATTGAGAGAAATAAAGTTTCTTAAAGGCTAAGCTCAGCCTTTCTGCTGAGCTTATGTTTGACTGTCCTATCCAGTTGTATATAAAATTGTAAATCATAAGAGGTGGATGAGGAGAAACACGTTATCACTAAATTTATAAAAAAATATTGTTTCATCCAAGTCTAGACTTCTGGGAATTCAGCTCAAAATGGTTAAACAGACTATGGAATTAAGGTGATCTGTGGCGGACCTGCAGAACAAGAAGCTGAACTGTTGATCTTCATTTTTTTCCAAGAAAAGTCCCATTTTCTGTTTTCTTTCAGATGTGATGTTTTGTCACACCAACATAAAAAATAAAACTCCAACTCAAAATAAATTCAAAGACATCATTTTGAACACCTAAGGAAAACATTAATTGTGATTGTCTCTGATATTTCTGCTTCTTAAACATTAGTCACATATGGTTTGTTACAGTTGGAGTGGTAGATATGTGGGAGTAAGACAGACCATAAGTGGGCTTTAAGAGACGATGCACAAGAGCATCATCTTTATATAGAGTTATTTGAAGAAACTGCTGAAAAAAAACCTTGGCTGCTTAAATGCAAGCTTGTAAACTTTGTATATATTTGCAAAAATTTTAGCTGCTTGTATTCTGTATGTCTTTTTCTAAACTATAAGCAAGTGTGTTCTAATAGTGTACGTAACTCTTCACAAATCAGTGCAGTATCAAGGGTTACATTTGTACACTGTATTTTGTTGTATCCCCTCCAAGTTTCTTGTGCACCCCCAGCCTCCTCGACGGGTGTTCTGAGAAGCTGAAAAGCCTCTTACTCTGTTTAAGCACTGCTCCGTAACAACTAAAACATTGGTATGTTACCAACATTATTTTCCTCCTAAATCGAGAACACAACATGATACCAGCTACTATGAAGAAAATGAACTCTATCCCAGTTGAAAAAAGGATAATTTGTAATAGAATTTGTATTTCTCCAGAAAATAAGTAGCACTTTCCATAAGCAGGTTCTTCCATCTTTCTTCAATGTAAATATCATGTCAGGCTGGTCTCTTTCACATACACTGTTGCTGAAAGTTAAAATAATATGAAAGTGCTAGGAAATTTACTGATGTTTAGCCATGTTTAATTTTTGCTTTCTTATCATCTTCCTATCTAAGAATATATTGTTTTATTTTCTAAATATCTTACTCTGTGTCCACCTAATTTCCTCCTAGTAAAGAGGGTTTTTATTTTATTTTTATTTCCCTTTGGGAACTCTAGGAAGGAGCTGGGGGAATCTTGGTAAATAAGTGTGTGGTACTTTCATTTCTTTATTTTTATTTTTATTTTTATTTTTATTTTTATTTTTATTTTTATTTTTATTTTTATTTTTATTTTTATTTTTTCCAACATATGAAGTCTCAAATGGTAGATGCTACCCTTTCTGTTGTGACTTGTGATGGAAAAGGTCAGGAGCCAGTGATACAGAAGTCTTCTGAGAGGCTTCTGGAGTGCAGAGTGACTTGCAGTACACACCTTCCTATTGCTGTATGGCCTCTGGGCCTTTCTTTCACTGATTGATTTCTGACCAAGATTCAGCTGTGATCTACTCAATAATTTTTAGCAGCTAAGCATTCCTAGTGACAAAAACTGTATTTCCCACTCTTCAGAACCATAACACAAAACCTTCTCCTTTAGTAATGAAAACGTGAGTATTACAGCATATTAGTAGTTAGTATACTAGTTATTTTAGTATATTAGTGTATTTGTAATATATACAATATATAATATATAATTGGTATATTAGACAACTAGTATACCTCAGAATTGCTGTGACCTACAAGTCATATTAGCATGTTTCGGGAGAAAAGGACAGTTTTGGTAATCTCCACATCTCTACTGGCAGTGAAATCTGTCTTTAGTCTTCTGTGGCAAAATGTTTGTGCCAAGTGACAAAGGAACAAGTAAATCCCATCAAACATTTGTTAGAAAACAGCATGTTGTCAGTTAGAATCATGAATTACTTCATCCCTCAGTAGGCAAACCTGCAGAGAGGCTGTGCCAAAATATTTACAGATACTTTTTGATGTCTTTTAGGTATTCTTGGCTTGAAAAGTAGTCCTAACCTTATAGGACTAGTGGATTGCTTGAGTAATTTGAAATAGAAAGATCAATAAATGTCAAGGAAAAGCAGAAGTATTGATAGTTTCATTATGTGCTACATGACTTCTTTCACCTTTTTCCTTTTCCTTTTCCTTTTCCTTTTCCTTTTCCTTTTCCTTTTCCTTTTCCTTTTCCTTTTCCTTTTCCTTTTCCCTTTCCCTTTCCTTTTCCCTTTCCTTTTTCTTTTTCTTTTTCTCTTTTTCTTTTTCTTTTTCTTTTTCTTTTTCTTTTTCTTTTTCTTTTTCTTTTTCTTTTTCTTTTTCTTTTTCTTTTTCTTTTTCTTTTTTTTTCTTTTTCTTTTTCTTTTTCTTTTTCTTTTTCTTTTTCTTTTTCTTTTTCTTTTTTTTTCTTTTTCTTTTTCTTTTTCTTTTTTTTCTTTTTCTTTTTCTTTTTCTTTTTCTTTTTCTTTTTCTTTTTTTTTTTCTTCTTCTTCTTCTTCTTTCTCTTTCTCTTTCTCTTTCTCTTTCTCTTTCTCTTTCTCTTTCTCTTTCTCTTTCTCTTTTCCCTTTCCCTTTCCCTTTCCCTTTCCCTTTCCCTTTCCCTTTCCCTTTCCCTTTCCCTTTCCCTTTCCCTTTCCCTTTCCCTTTCCCTTTCCCTTTCCCTTTTCTCTTTCCCTTTCCTTTTTTTTTTTTTTTTTTTTTTTTTTTTGTCCTAAATGAACAAGTGGAAACCTGCCATTTCACTTATCATCCTTCCTTCCTAGCTCCAGGCTGAATGAGAAAAGGTTATACCTGTCAACTGGAAGATACATTCTGGGCAGAATTGTTTTCAAATTATTATGTGTCACTTTAACACATGTAATTATAGAATAAAACAAAACAACTAACCAACCAAAAGAAAACAAAAACAAAACAAAACAAAAAAAAACACACATCTAAGTTCTGAAAATTAAACATAAAGCCCTGAAGTTATTAAATAATACCAGGTACAAATCATTTAAAGCATTTAACTATTCTGTGTGAACTTGTTCTGTGAATAAATTCCTTTTCACTGAGGGAAAAAAAAGACTTCTTCCACTGGTGTGTAAATCATGACATATACTCAAAGAAGTTTTTTGTTTGGTTGGTTGTTTGGTTGATTTGGTTTGATTTGTTTTTTTTTTTTTTTTTTTTTTTTTTATTCAGTGAGTGTAGGTTCACAAGAATTTGTGATAAATGTGTCTGTTTTCTGTTATAGATTCAGCTTCAGGAATTGACTTAGTAAACCATATTAAATACTATTTTTTACAGAATGAAAAAAACCCTGACACATGCTGGGGTGTTTAGGGGTGCAGGAACTTTCTAACCTATCAGATCTTCCAACTCTTTGAGTGTCTGCCAACAAATAGGGAGCATGAAGATACCTTCAGTGAATGCAGGGCAGTGGTGGAGAAGTATTTATATTACCCATAAAGTAAAAGGTCCAGCATTGACAGAACCTTTCCAACAGCAGACACTGGATCTGAAATTCTCTTGCAAAATATTGCAAATACAAAGCTACTACATGCTTAGTATTTTTATTTAATTACTTGCTCAATATGGTATCAAGATCCATGCCTTGTCCTTTGCAAAGAAAGATAGCTCAGATTTTGTATTGTGTACTAGCACAGAGAAGCTGATTTCCTTTCCATGGATAATTTCTTGCTTTTTCTGAGCATGATAGTCAAATACAAGATAAAATATAGTCCAAAGCTAATGGTTTGAGATGATAGCTGTTCTGGTTTCTAGTAAATATGTATCCAAAATGAAGAAAAACCACTCTTCCAGCATTCTTTAGTGAGTACTTGCCTCATGAAAGATGTGTCATAACATATCCAACTGATGAAAAGAGAAATAGGCTTCCCAGCCATGTGTTCTCCCGTGGCATGACCAATTATATCATAAGAGATGTTTTAAAATATTGTCGCAATTTTCCAACATATAAGAGGATGAGTGACCAAAAAAGTTTAATGAAAATAAAAAGGGTCATATCAAGAAAAATGATTTGATAAAAATGTTTCAAATGGTCAAAGATGCAGAACAGAGATATCTCAGAAAACAAAAAAAGTCAGAGGAAATTTAAAACTTATTCCAAATATTCCCAGAATACGTCATCAGGAGTTTTACCAGTTTTCCACTCCTTTCTTTTTAACATTTTGGCATCAGCATTTTTATATTTTTAAGAATGATAATTCCTAATGTAAAATATTGACTTCTACTGTGTCAAGATACACTGGTAACTTTAGTTGTCTAGATTTCAGCTGTGTTGGTAACACGTAGTACCAAGAAAAAAGCATTAATTTCCTGTTGTAAGTCCTACAACTTTCTTCTTTCAAATCTGAACTGTTTGGGACATTTTAAGAAAAACACTACAGCAATTTGGTCCTTAGTTCATAGGAAACAGACTTCTAGAAACATGTTATTTAAGCAGTATGCGTTCAGTTCAAAAAGTGCATTTCATAAATATTTTCATCATATGCTCTGACATAATTTGAAGACCTCTATTTAGGAGTAGATTTAGAGAGCTATATATAGGACTCCTTTTAGAGAAAGCTCTAGGGGTAGAACAACAGAGGATTTGATGATTAACTTAATCACATTAGGAAAGATTAACAAGATGATAAGAAAAATATTACTGTAGAAACTAGTACATGCTGTCAAAATATAAATAAACTGTGATGTGTAAACTAAAAGATTAAAAATATATATTTTTAGATATTTTAAATTTGCACACCGTTTACAATCTCCTTCAAATCTTTAAGAAAGAAAAACAGCTCCAATAAGCAATTGGGAATTCTTGTTTTCTCATTGGCAAATAAAATATTTACAGACTGAAACAGCAGGATAAGGCTATCACACAGAAATTGGTATATTGAAGGTTCTGAGAAAAAAATAGAAGAATTCTAATTGTGGTGGATTTGTTAACATTCTGCGCTGTTTACATGTATGTTCCATATGGCTTTATGTAGCTAAAACATCGATGGAGAAGTAAAATGCTTGGTAAAAACATTGTTCTTGCACTTGACAGAATTACTGTAGTCACTTTTATGTGAAATGTTCTGGCTTCTGACTGAAAATGCTTATCTTCTGAAATCCATGGTTTAAATTTATTCCTAAAAAAATAGGAATGGTGTACATTTCTTGGACATTAGCAGCTTAAAAAAAAGGTCTCCAAAACATCACCTTGCCTTTCAATAATTCCTTCTTCAGTTGACAGAAGTTTCACAGTAATACATCTGATTTGAAAGGACTAAGAAAACACAGGGAAAAAAAAAAAAAAAAAAAAAAAAAAAAGATAAAGTAGTCTATATCTGAATGTAAGTATTTCTGTATCTTTCAGGTGTAACTGAGTAGCTGCAATAGATACTGATACTATTTAATAGCATCTAGAATATATGTGCAATAAGTTTAGGAGGATTTATTATCAGGCGACTTTCATTATTTTTTTTACTAGTAATATTTCTCATACTCTATATACAAATAATAGATTAGCTGGTGCTCTGACTGCCAGCATACTTACTCCAGTTAACAGCATATGTCCAAATTATTCTGTTTGTGCTAAAATGGTCGAAATAACGGATATTTTAATTAGGCTACTATTTCAGGTGTTTTTATCAGGCTTTTAAAATGATTTAGGGTTTTGTATAGCTAAGTATTAATCAAGTACATCTCTCTCAATTGAATGTGAAGCTGATTCCTCTTCTTTTTTCTTCTTCTTAATGAATGGGAGTAGATGCAGCATAGAAAGTTGCACTTACTGTGTCATTTTCTGTGATCATTGGCAGTCACTATTGAACTTAAAATTTGTCAGTTAAAATTTGATAAATGCCTTCTATATATTTTTTTTTATATATTCCTATCATAACTCTATAAAATAAACATATATTTATTATTCTTTAAATATTGTAAATTGAACCTGACTATCTCTGTATTTTTAAGCTAAATTTGTTTATTTAACTAAGATTAAATAAATGTTCTCTTCTATAATTTTCTTGTTTTGTGATAAACCTGTAAACAATTGTGCAACTCATAACCAGCTAGTTATGCATAGCTATCATGCATAACCAGATAGTATGCATAGCTATCTCATAGAACTAGGGAGAAACGGTAGATCTTTTTAGTAGCCTTTTTTTCTTAACATTCTCCATCTGCAGCTCTTGTATAGCACTCTGTGCAGTGGCACTGTGGTCACTGCCACAATGAGGAGAAGGATGAAAGGATGTGATTCTATGAATCTATGTCTTGGTAGAGTAGACCAGACCCACTTTCAGTTCTCAAGAAAACTGTGTGACAAACAGAGAGAAAACAAAAAGAGATGGTTTGGTGATAAGAAAATCATAGAAGTAAAACATAATTAAGAAGAGTAGAAAAGTGATTTTGAATGGGGAAAACAATGACATCGATTTATTTGGGTCTCTTTTTTTTGGTACTGAATACTGATACTGTAGAAGGAAGACTGATCCAGTGATGTCACAAAAACTAAGGAAAGGGGAGGAGAGTGAATGTAAGTGAAAAAAGCTGTCTCCTGTAGATTGTCTGAACCCTTGCTCCCTTGCAAGGACAATAGTTTTGCACTATGAGGATATTGACAAGTCAGGCTCTGTTGAAGGGGTTTTATAATGATGAATTAAATGTCATTATTTGAATGTAGATCTTCCCTGTCAAAATACTACTATCTACAGAAATAAAAACTGGAACATATTTTTTCCAAGGACTTACCTATTTTCCTCACTTCTTCATCTGTATGACAATGATTTGTAGCTATTGATGTGTTATTATATTATTGGGAGGGGTGGGAAGAGGGACTGCTTTTTCTGTTTTTAATGCACATTGTCCACTTACAGAATATCATTTAGCAAGCTTAATCTTAACCTTCTAATCTGAACAAATTATTTACTTAACGTGAAGAGGTATATCACATTTTTCACAGCAATGCGATTTGTGCTTTTTGGCAGAAATATCATTAAGAAACAAAAGGAAGATTTTTCTTTGGCAGAGCATTGATGAAATAAAGGTGGATGTCATGGTCATACAACTGGGAATAAATCATTTTGTGTGGGTTGATGATTGAATTAGAGAGATGGTAGAGGAATCCAAGTGTAGCTGCTACACTATTTACTGGTTTTGTAGTCATGATACAGGATATATGAACATATATTTAAGCCAGAGAAAAATAAAAATAATATATTGCTTTTCATGAGGGTAAGTATTCAACATTGTATTTTTAAATATTCTGCATTCAGAATAAATTTAAGGAACAACTGTTTACTGACAGAGAATAAACACTATTTATAGATAGAAACATAGAATCATTCAGGTTGGAAGAGATCTCTAAGATTATCTAGTCCAGCCTTTAACCTGGTGCTGATAAGCCCACAATTAATCCATGCCTCTAAATCCTATATCTACACATTTCTTGAAGATCTACAGGGAGGGTGACTCAACCACTGGGTAGCCTATTCCAATGCCACACAACACTTTCTGTGAAGAAATTTAATATCCAACCTAAACCTCCCCTGGTACAACTTGATGCCATTTTCCCTTGTCTTATCACTTGGTGCTTGGGAGAAGAGCCCAATCCCCACCTCTGTATAGCATCCTTTTAAGGTAATTGTAAAGTACAATATGGTCTCCTTCTTTTCTCAAAGCTAAACAACCCCAGCTCCCTCAGCTGCTCTTCACAAGATGTTTTCTAGACCCTTCACCAGCTTCATTGCCCTTCTTTGTACACGCTCCAGCACTTTGATGTCCATCTTGCAGTAAGAGGTCCAAAACTGAGTATGGCATTTGAGGTGTAGCTTCATCAGCGCTGAGTACAGGATAATCACTTCCATAGTCCTGGTGGCCACACCATATCTGATACAAGCCAGGATGCTTCTTGGCCACCTAAATACACTGCTGACTCATATACAGCTGGCTATCAAGCAATACCTCCAGATCCTTTTCTGCTTTCCAGACACTCTTCCCCCATCCTCCAGCATTGCATGGGGTTGTTGTGCCCCAAGTGCAGGATCCAGCACTCGGCCTTGCTGAACATATTTGTTTAACTTATTACAATATTTGCAGTATATATTTCTTTTTTGATTATTATTACTTTTACTTTTGTGAAGTTGTTGTACAATATCTATCCTTTTCCATGAGCATTAAGCAGAATTCTAGGGCAATACCATCATTTATATAGACATATATATATATATATATATATATATATTTTTAACGAATCGTTCTCCCGAGTTGTAATTGAAGACAAAAATTATGACAACTGAAAATGTTTTGTTTGTTTTCAGTGATATGAAGAATGTCCTCAGTTAAAAAATACACTTCTAATAGATATATAGGATACTCACCTTTCTGATTTCTGTAAGCCAAACCAAAAATAGTTGATTAGTAAAAAATTCCACCCCTGTATCCAGAATGCAAATGTGTTGTACCATGTCTGTTAGATTGTTGGGCTAAATAGGGTAGTTGTTGCAATCTTTAAAGTTAAGTAACTTTTTTTCTGAACAAATTATATTTTACTTTAGTTTTTGGGAAAAAAAAAAAAGTTTCATATCACACCAACTTCACACTCCTTCTCCTCCTCTCCTCTCCTCTCCTCTCCTCTCCTCTCCTCTCCTCTCCTCTCCTCTCCTCTCCTCTCCTCTCCTCTCTCCTCTCCTCTCCTCTCCTCTCCTCTCCTCTCCTCTCCTCTCCTCTCCTCTCCTCTCCTCTCCTCTCCTCTCCTCTCCTCTCCTCTCCTCTCCTCTCCTCTCCTCTCCTCTCCTCTCCTCTCCTCTCCTCTCCTCTCCTCGAGTCTCCTCGAGTCTCCTCGAGTCTCCTCGAGTCTCCTCTCCTCTCCTCGAGTCTCCTCTCCTCGAGTCTCCTCTCCTCGAGTCTCCTCTCCTCAAGTCTCCTCTCCTCGAGTCTCCTCTCCTCTCCTCTCCTCTCCTCGAGTCTCCTCTCCTCGAGTCTCCTCTCCTCGAGTCTCCTCTCCTCGAGTCTCCTCTCCTCGAGTCTCCTCTCCTCTCCTCTCCTCGAGTCTCCTCTCCTCGAGTCTCCTCTCCTCTCCTCGAGTCTCCTCTCCTCGACTCTCCTCTCCTCTCCTCTCCTCGAGTCTCCTCTCCTCTCCTCGAGTCTCCTCGAGTCTCCTCTCCTCGAGTCTCCTCGAGTCTCCTCTCCTCGAGTCTCCTCGAGTCTCCTCTCCTCTCCTCTCCTCTCCTCTCCTCTCCTCTCCTCTCCTCTCCTCTCCTCTCCTCTCCTCTCCTCTCCTCTCCTCTCCTCTCCTCTCCTCTCCTCTCCTCTCCTCTCCTCTCCTCTCCTCTCCTCTCCTCTCCTCTCCTCTCCTCTCCTCTCCTCTCCTCTCCTCTCCTCTCCTCGAGTCTCCTCGAGTCTCCTCGAGTCTCCTCTCCTCTCCTCGAGTCTCCTCTCCTCTCCTCGAGTCTCCTCGAGTCTCCTCTCCTCTCCTCGAGTCTCCTCGAGTCTCCTCGAGTCTCCTCTCCTCGAGTCTCCTCTCCTCGAGTCTCCTCTCCTCGAGTCTCCTCGAGTCTCCTCTCCTCGAGTCTCCTCGAGTCTCCTCGAGTCTCCTCGAGTCTCCTCGAGTCTCCTCGAGTCTCCTCGAGTCTCCTCGAGTCTCCTCTCCTCGAGTCTCCTCTCCTCGAGTCTCCTCTCCTCGAGTCTCCTCTCCTCGAGTCTCCTCTCCTCTCCTCGAGTCTCCTCTCCTCGAGTCTCCTCTCGAGTCTCCTCTCCTCGAGTCTGCTCTCCTCGTCATTTTTCTCTCTCTCTCTCTCTTTTTTTTTTTTTTTTCTCCCATGCTGATCAAAGGAAACTGTCCAGTCATTATGAAGAAGAGGAAATGTTAATGAAGGGCTAGATTTATAAGACTAATGGCAAAGAAGTAATTTCCCTTCTTGCAGTAGGGCAGCTCTAGCTGTAAATTACCAACACTGGAAGGGGAAGTTCTTATTCTCTTTTTCAGGAAATGTTAGTTTATAATGGTAACCCAAGCTAATGCCCTAGCTACCAGAAGGTAAGTATTCCGTGGCCTCATTTTCACATGCTGCTTTATCTTGTCTAACAAATAAAGTACGTAAACAATATAAGACAGGGAATCTCAGCACTGAGTTGGAGCATTATTCTCTTATACTGCCTCGAGGACTATTTTAGTGCTTTATGCAAATTACAACTGTGTCACAAAAGGAAACATTTAAGGTCCAATACAAAATACTGCATAGTATTTTAGTGATTAGGAAACTTGTCTGTCAGGTTAAGAAGCTCCTGTTGAGATGTGCTTCCTATTTAATTTTAGAACAGGGACTATAATCCATATTCTCAGGTTCAATTAAGCTTCAATTCTAGAAGTTCCTCAAATACAAAATATTTTGCTCTTTGCTTATTAAAATCTTGAGTTCATTTCATTTTACGTATATTGTTAAGCTGAGTTGATGTTTTAGGGAGATTAGCACCTTAAAACTCGTCACTTTAAGACCTGTATATAACCCAGGACCTCGGACAGTAATGATCAGTTTCTCAAGTGGCATAATCTAATGTGATTTCAAAGATACCAGTGAACTTAAACCCATTTGCCCTGGCAGAGAACTAAAGCATGTATCAGTAATAAAGTACAACTATAAAAACTCAAGGTTCGGAATATCAAAATTCTTTCAACTCTTGTTTACATGAAGAATGGAATGATTGTTCAAACTTCTGCTTTGTTTACTACTAACTTTATCAATTTAATGTAACATTTTTATAACTTCATCCTTGTCTTCTTTTCTTTTTCACAGCACCTTCAGGCTTGAAGGAATATCTATCTGGAGGCACGTCAGTTAATTTCTTGCATATCAAATTCATCATTGTGACTTCTTGCACGCCAGATCTGAAAAGTAATCAGGAACCTGACCTTCCATGGAGCATGGGAAAGCCCTTCAAGTCAGAGCACAATGAATCATGAGTGTAATCTGTATTGAGTCAACTGTCTCAGATCAGAGGGCTGCAAGCTGAGTCCTGGCAAAAGCCACAGCCTTAAATTCCAGTTAGTGGGAAAGAAGAATAAAGAGGACTAAACATCTTGCCCCATTTCAGAAACTGCTCTCCAAGCCTGACACTTGAGTTCTGTGCTGAGCAACCAGAGTAACAAACGATGAGTTTTTCATGGGTCAAGCCAGCATCCAAAAATATTTCAATATGTAGCCAAAAGGAGAAATGAAGCATTTAGGTGATAGCAGGATATGAATGCATTTACTGCAACAGAGGAATGTTACTGTCTATGGGGAAAGAAGATCTCTGTCATCCCTTGTACATATTCAAAGCCATACAGGAACAGGGCATCAGTGATGTTAAATTGCTTAAAAGGATGCTGTCTCCTGTCCTCCATCCAACTTTGAAGAAGTTCAGCTGTTAGAGATTGCATCTCAATGCACTTCTAGTATTTGCACTGTCACTTCCATTCAGGGTAATGACGTGTGCCACTGTTTGCACAGACAGCCCCAGGAGATTTTTGACCACAACAAGCTATATTTTGCTGGGGCTTCAAAAGGAATATAAAAGTTAGAACTGAAGAAAAACATTTGTGCGCGCTTTCACTATGGGGATCTCTTCACTGAAAGGACTATGGTCCTTTCTTAGGTTTAAATAAATACATACATATACATACATATATATATATGTATATATATGAAAAAGCATCAACATTATAAGGTGTGTTTAAAAAGGGGATATAATCTTTTTTAATACCATCCATTTTTTATCATATTAGCAGCCAAGAAATTTAATCTATTGAAGTATACATCCAAACCGCTCCTGTTGAACACTGACATTATAGTCCCAGTTACTGTTAGAGAAAAGAAGTCATTTGTAATATGTATTTGACATAATTTTTTTCTAACCATTTGTCTATACTTCATGGAGAAATTGAACAGACAAGCAACATTCTCAGTTTATTTTTCTAAATAAATGTCTTGTTTATATTATTTGCAGTCACTTATTTTGGCTGATTTTCATTATCTCCAAAATATGATTTAAAGACAGAACCAAAACACAGAAATCATTCATTCATGTTAAGCTGTAATGATTTGCTGACCAAAAGCTTTAATATAAATATTGTAATTTGTAAAATGATGAAGTATATTTATACCGGCAAATATGTATGGTAAACAAGAGGAGGTATTTTAACTCTTAATTTCAGAACATAGTTTATTTTAATATCCACATGAAGAAATCTAAATATATAATGGGATAGATTTTTTTATTATCAGTAAGTTTTAGCAAGTAAAATTTGGATGTTTAAATGAAAGGAATGTAGTCTAATAATAGTAGTTTCCCAAATTACACAGAAATCTTTTATCAACTTTCTCATATTATTCAAAAACTATTTTTGTTGTTGATTATTTGTTTGTTTGTATGTTTTAGTATACTGAAAAGGCCATGAAGATGA
The DNA here is from genome assembly GCF_963932015.1 of Anas acuta. Classification (NCBI taxonomy): domain Eukaryota; kingdom Metazoa; phylum Chordata; class Aves; order Anseriformes; family Anatidae; genus Anas; species Anas acuta. Next base: position 60,051,368 of record NC_089017.1, on the reverse strand, counting down.
TACCATTTGATCACAAAAAAAATTGAGAAGTTATAGGATAAGAGGTTGTTCCTTAGAACAGTCTACAGTTTACAGTTAAGAACAGTTATTTTTATTCATCTACTGCAGTGATTTGTTATCAAGTTATTGAAAATTTCAATGCTAGCACTCTTTTGAATAAAAATATTTTCCTTTTTCCTTAGTCCATTAGCCTGTGTGTAATTTTAAGAGAAAAGTAAAACATGTGATTCCCTATTCACTTAAAGCATTCATCTTAAATCAAGTCTTGTGTATCTGATTTATAAAGCTGAAGAGGTTTTTTGTTGTTGTTATTGTTGTTTTGTTTTTTTCTTTAATTCCATTGCTCTTTGAAACCTATTAAGTGCTCACTAAGAGAAAAATGTTCTTTCAAAAACAACAACAAATGGAAAATCCAAGCCATTTTTCACCTGTGGGTTAACCTTGTAATAGGCAGATGTTTTAAAAATGTATTGCTCTGCTCTAGTGTACTAACAAGTGTATGCGTGTGTTTGTGTGTGTGCACGCATGCGCATCCCTACCTGCTGATGAATGCCAGCTCTGCTGAAGTAAGTGCCCCAAGTCCTGTTATTGCAGGAGATGCTCGTGTTGTATATTTTGGAAAAAGACTTGAGTGCTGTCTTTGCTTGTGACTCTGAAGCCATAAATAGATTTACAGTTTTTTGTGAATTAATCAAATGAATTAATTAAGAGAATATTAGTCTCCCTTACTGGGCAAAACTCGGAATCATCTCATGGTTTGACTCTCTTTTTCACGGAAAGCTAGAGGTCAATTTCCACTGGTGCAGTTGATAAATGAAACCTTTGTATCTGCTAAAGAATGATGATTGGTGTTTTTTATTTGTTTGTTTGTTTTTCCCACATATTTTATCTTACGGTTTACTTAAAAGCATTTAAATATGACTTTACTTCTTTGTCATCAGAGTCATGTATTTGGACACACAGCTTGCATGGGTTTCATTATGTACACTCTTTGGATAGCCTGTGTTTTAAAACTGGGGATCTTACTCCTTCAGACTAATATTCAGAGTTGTTTAATGAAGGGACATTATCAAAATAGTAAGAAAATTTCAGAATGATAATTTGAGCACTTTCATTATCATCTAATAACATTTGGAAAATCTCTTTTTTATTTTATTTTATTTTTTTGTGAACAGAATGCATTCATCTATATTTGAAAATAGCCCAATAAAAGTCTCATGAAATAATTAATTACTACTTGCTAATACTTTTCTGCTGTGCTAAGTTCTAGATCAGCTCCTGTGTGAAAATGTTATTACATACATCACCCGAAACAGTGTAAAATTTTCTTCAGAAAAAAGCAACAGATGAAAAATAATAACCTCAGACAGGTTTTACACTATGTGTGCAATGCAAAAATGATAAACATATGAGATGTGGACTGAAGCATATATAGTTGTCAGAGGACACTGCAAATCATGGTTTTCATCAATCACATGCTGTAGTTTACAACTCCAAGTTAACTGGGGGTTTCCTGCTGGACAGCAAATTTCAGTGCATATACACATGCACATGAGAATACACATATTCTGTCTTATTTTGCCAGCAGTGGGGCTGAGGTAAACCTAGATTCCTTGACGTTTTAGAATTAAATTTTTAAGTCTTGAGGTAGGTATTCAGTATTGTGATATACATTGAGCTGATGTCTACGTATTATGCAGATGTTCCTCTGAGATAACAGTTCAACACAGAAAAATAAAATGTTACTGGGATTTCAGATTATTATTTTTTTTTTATCCAATTTTCTTCAGTGTTTGCAAATAATTAGAACTGAAGGTTTTTTTTTTTTTTTTTTTTTTTTTTTTTTTCATATATTTTAAAACCAGAGGAGACAATTATCTAATTCTGTATACTGATGCCACAAAAGTGTTATTTTTCCCATTATCTTAGGCTAAACATTTTGACAAAAAACTGCAGAATGTTTTCAATGAAGGCAATGTTATAAAGACACATTTTAAGTACCAGGGTCTTTTGTTGTTGTTGTTTTATGTTTTGTTTTGTTTTGTTTTGTTTAGCATTATGTATATAATATCTGCAGAACTGTTTGTACAATACAGTGACGTTTCTTTATTTGGCATCTGAAAAGCTAAGAAACCAATGTGCTTGAAATGATGAAGCTTACGAAACAAAAAGCTGACACAATTCTGGGTGTGTCCACAAGACAGAAAATTCAGTTAATGAACTTTTTTATACACAAGGACCATTGTCAATTTCCTTTGTTTCATGAGAGAAACAGAGATGTTAAAGTAGCTGTTTCATAAAGCTGAAGCAAAAGACTGCATAAGTCTGCTGATGATCAGGATGATTTTAAAGTGCCCTCTCATTTAAGCAGTTGCCCCAAGTGTCACATGGCAAGAATATTCCCAAGGGACAGATTTGTTACTACCAGGGAATACATTCTCAGTCCACACTGAAGCTCTCCAATGACTTTTCAAATAATCCTGTCCACAGGATAGTTTAGCTGTGCCAGTTATGGTGTCTGGGGATGGAAAGGTATGATGCTACCCTGGTGCTCCTATTGAAGGTAGGTGTCTGTTTCCACACATGGGTTACTCATGCACCTGGTAGACCCAGAAGCCAACCAGAGACAGCTGCACAGGAAGCATACCAGCAGTGAGGAGGAGACAGGGGACAGAAGTCCTCTGGGTGCCTGTGACAGAAGAATAGGAGGCAGGAGACCCTTAGGCAAACTTTCAAAGGTATCAGGAAAGACACTGTGAGTGTAAACCTCATAACTGAAATTATGGAGTGACTGAGAGATAAAGCTCAGTTTATGTTGTCTGGTATTAAGTACCATTGCTCTTTTGTGGGTTTAAGAATGACTTATTTAACAGATGTCCTCAGCAGGTGTTTGACAGCAATGTTGCAGCAGACTAGGATCTCTTCAGAGACTGTTTCTGTTTTATAGAGTAACTGAGGGGGAATATTTTCACATATAACTGCAAAAATGCTGCAAGGAGAAAGTTCGTCCAAAAGAGACCTCAAGAATGCAGGAGGCTGTAAAGAAAAGTTCACATTTAAATTGAGACCAAAAGTGAATCTAAGAGTGGAAAAAAGGCAGTAAGTGCATGTAAGTAAGGGCATGTGGGGGTACAGCTACTGGGGAGAAATTATAGAAACATGTTGTAAGGAGAAGATTGAGTCTTATAAAGAAAATTAGACTGAAGAGAGTAACAAATACACTAAAGAAAATATAAGTTTTCCTAGAAAGCTGCAGAGACTATCTTATTGATTTTTTTAATGGATTGGATAGTTAAGGATCCCATGAACGAAGCAGCAAAAGCTAGGTGGATGTGGTGCAAAATATTTTAGCCGAAGTTCTCTCTAGATTCAATATCCTTGCAGGACTGCAGAAGCCAGTAAATCTCTCAGTAGTTGTGTTCAACTTCAGAAAAGAGAGTTACATACAAACAAGGACTCCTGCTAAGGAAGAATCTGGAAGAAATCATTAAGAGTTATGTCATGGCAGATGGCACAGATGCTAATTAAGATACTTCATTGAAGACAGAGAACAAATATTTCCTGCTTAGTAAGAAAGGCTTGAAAAAGGGCAAGAAGGAGCCTGCAAGGCTAGGCAGCATGATATCAGAGACTGCTAAAAGCAAGAAGGCATCCTTCAGGAACTTGAAGACTTATGAAGAGAATAGAAAGGACTGTAAATTTGTTAATATTAAATATTAAAATAAAATCCAAAGCAAGGCATATCAAAATAATTGCAAGATACATAAGAGTATTAACCTAAAGATACACAAGAGAGTTAACCAAAATAGTTGCAAGAAACTTGAAAGTTAAGAAATGCTTTTTCTAAATTATAAGCAGCAGGGAGTCTGGTGGAGAGTCTGTCATGCCAAAAGATATTCAAGGGAAAGAGAAACACTGAGAAGAGTTATAACAACAAAATTGTTTTAATCTTTTACTTCTGCTTTCCCTGTAGGAGGATTTGGGGAGACTGTCACAGAGGACTTTTTCTCCATGATGGAACTCATCTGAAGTGGTGGTAGAAAACAAAATGTAGAAAATATCAAAAACAGATGGCACCCACCCAGGATTTTTAAAACTACTCAGGGGTGAAATATTTAAAATGGTAGCTGTGGTGTGTGAAATTCATGTTTAAAACCTTTGATGCTTTTTTTGAGATGTGAGATTGTAAACAATGTTGCTAATTTTAAAATGAATCTATGAGAGGTTAAGAGAAGAAAATAGACCAAAAAGACTGTAATGGGCAAATTAGTAGAAACTATAAAAATGGATCTTTAAAAAAGGATCAGAAAGTAGCTAGCAATATCAGAGTCACCAAACTCTCTTGAGAAAAGAATGTTTAAGGCTGTCTTAGTAGCAGTGGCTAAGAAGAAAGTTCTTGCAATCTTAAAAAACTAGCTAAAGTATCAGAGGGAAGGGTGGTTTTCATGGTCAGTTTTCACAGCAGAAATAAGCCACCAATGAAGTCTCGTGGAGCATGTACTGGGATCCATGCTCCTCAAAATGTATGTGAGCATGTGAACATGCTGGAAATGTAATAAATAGTTATTTCATAAATTTGCTGATCGTACTAAGTTATTAAAAGTGGTAAATATGTGTGATTTGACTGTTTATTAAAATAGCAAATGAAATTAAGTGAAGGTAAACATAACAAGTGACATTTTATTTAACATAATATTTCACTTATCTTGATATTTTTCAGTTAAATATTTCTATGAAAATACTAGGCCTGTGCTTAGCAGGTCAAAAAGCACAAGTATGCAGTTGAGAATTATTAGGCAAGTGACAGAGTAAAGAAGTGAGCATCACTGCATCAATATAGATGTATGCTAGGCCATGGTATTTAACCTTTTAAATAAAGTTTGCAGTTTTGATCCTCATCTGGAGATAGGGGAAAAAACAACAACAACAACAACAACAACAAAACTAAGAATGTAATCAAGCTGAAAGAGCTTCCGAGAATGGGTGAAAATGATAGTCAGTGGGCAGGAGATTATTCTGTCCAAGAAGTGGCAGCAGACAATGATTCTTCACATCACAGGAGAAGCATGAAAGAGAAGTACAACAGAGATCAATAAAATCATGAGTGGTATAAAGTGTCTAGTTCTAGGGGGTACCAAAAAAGCTCACAACAAGCAAGATGACAACAGAAAAAAAAGTTATTTAAGCAACATGGTGTGAAACTGGGGAACTGTTGCTTAGCATATTGCATATGCATATGGGACTCAGGAGAGGCTAAGAGGAACAGAAGGAAAATTGGCATCAAGAGTTGCTATTTAAAATGATAGTATTTCTGGCTCAGCCATGAGCTATGAACCATTGGTGGCAGGAAGGCTGTCTGGAAGAAGCATTTCTACATGGATGCCTTTGATCATTGTCAGATGGTTTTTAGCACAGTTATACTGCTAACTTAAATTGAAAAACTTTGAAGTCACTGAAACACTTATCAATGGTCAGAAAAATCTCTACTTATAAAGTTTATTGTGTACTTTATAGAGGCACTGTTATTACTCCAAACAAATCAACAGAACTCTCCAAGAATGATCATACAGAAAGGACTACAAAAATGTCTAAAAAAAGTAAGGGATTTTGTTCTGAAAATCATGCTATAATGAAAAATTCACCTGTGTTTGTGCATTACCATGTTTAGGCACTGATAGGCATGTGTAGGAGAAGAAAGCCAAGAAGAGTGAAAGACAGGGAGATGCATACTTTGGAAAGAAACATGTTCCTGTGTTGCTATAATTTATGATCTCTTGATTAGTGCTGATTATATACGTTTACTTAAAAGTAAACTTGTCCTCTATATATTTCCTTAATTTTTATACCTGGAAAAAAATACTCTACTGATAAATGCAGTTGCGCTATACGTTGTGAATAGAAATCATTTGAATAATTGGAATGGGTAACTTACAATTTAATACTGAGACTCACTTTGATTGGACAAAATCCCTTTAGTTTTCTGCATTTGAATATTGAAAGAGTTTTTTATGTTTCCACTAAAGTAACATGAGCTGTGCATATGACAAATCTGTTACTTATAGTGTAAGCTTTATCTAGGCTTTTCATGTTTCTCAAGTTATCACAGAATCACAGAATTTCTAGGTTGGAAGAGACCTCAAGATCATCGCGTCCAACCTCTGACCTAACACTAACAGTCCCCACTAAACCATATCCCTAAGCTCTACATCTAAACGTCTTTTAAAGACAGCCAGGGATGGTGACACTTCCTTGGGCAGCCTACATGCATTCCAATGCCTAAAAACCCTTTCAGTAAAGAAGTTCTTCCTAACATCCAACCAAAACTTCTGGCACAACTTTAGCCCATTCCCCCTCGTGCTGTCACCAGGCACGTGGGAGAACAGACCAACCCCCACCTCGCTACAGCCTCCTTTAAGGTACCTGTAGAGAACAATAAGGTCGCCCCTGAGCCTCCTCTTCTCCAGGCTGAACAAGCCCAGCTCCCTCAGCTGCTCCTCGTAGGACTTGTTCTCCAGGCCCCTCACCAGCTTTGTAGCCCTTTTCTGGACCCGCTCAAGCACCTCGATGTCCTTCTTGTAGCGAGGGGCCCAAAACTGAACACAGTACTCAAGGTGCGGCCTCACCAGAGCCAAGTACAGGGGTTGATCACCTCCCTAGCCCTGCTGGTCACATTGCTTCTTATGCAAGCCAGGATGCTGTTGGCCTTCTTGGCCACCTGAGCGCGCTGCTGGCTCATATTCAGCCGACTGTCCACCATCACTCCCAGGTCCTTCTCTGCCTGGCAGCTCTCCAACCACTCATCTCCCAGCCTGTAGCTCTGCTTGGGGTTATTGCGCCCCAGGTGGAGGATCCGGCACTTGGCCTTGTTAAACTTCATGCAGTTAACCTCAGCCCATCGGTGCAGCCTATCCAGATCCTCCTACAGAGCCTTCCTACCCTCAAGCAGATTGACACACACGCATAGCTTGGTGTCATCTGCAAACTTACTGAGGGTGCACTCAATGCCCTCATCCAGATCATCAATGAAGATATTAAAGAGGACTGGCCCCAGCACCGAGCCCTGGGGAACGCCACTAGTGACTGGCCTCCAGCTGGACTTGACTCCATTCACAACGACTCTTTGGGCCCGGCTATCCAGCCAGTTTCTAACCCAATGAAGCGTGCGCCAGTCCAAGCCAAGAGCAGCCAGTTTCTTGAGGAGAATGCTGTGGGAGACGGTGTCAAATGCCTTGCTGAAGTCAAGGTAGGCCACATCCACAGCCTTTCCCTCATCCACCCAGTGCAGCACTTTGTCATAGAAGGAGATCAGGTTCGTCAAGCAGGACCTGCCTTTCATAAACTCATGCTGACTGGGCCTGATCGCCTGCTTGCCCTGCAAGTGCTGTGTGATGACTCTCAAAAGAATCTGCTCCATGAGCTTCCCTGGCACTGAGGTCATGGTCCCAATTAAAATTATCTATTCAATGCACTGGTTCAGGCAGAACCTCCTCTGCTTCAGTTTGTGCCCATTAACTCTTGTCCTGTCTGTGGACACAACTGAAAAGAGACTGGTTCCATCCTCTTGACACCCTCCCCTCAGATATTTAGACAGATCTATGAGGTCTCGCCTCAGTAGTCTCTTTTCCAGGCTAAATAGACCCAGTTCTTTCAGCCTGTCTTTGTATGACAGGTGCTCCCTTCCTACATCTTTGTAGCTCTCCATCTCTCTTGTAGGGATGTAGTTCTACAACCCACTTGTACTGTGGAGCCCAGAACTGGACACAATACACCAGGTATGACCTCAGCAGGGCTGAGCAGAGATCATCTCCCTTGACCTGCTTGCAACACTCTTCCAAATACAGACCAGGATACCGTTGACCTTCTTGGCAGAAAGGTCACATTGCTGGCCCGTGGTCAGCCTGCTGTCCACCAGGACTCCCAGGTCTCTCTATCATTATTTGATTCCATTTAAAGAGATTTTGCAATAATGATTAATAGGTTATGCAACAATAAATATATATACTTTTTTCAAAGAAATATTTTTCAACTTTTGTAGATGACAAAGTCAGTAAATCACTTCTATTTATTCTAATTTAATAAGTATAATATTGAATAATTGTGTGTGTCACTGGTACAGCTGTGGTGCTTTGTAGTCTTTACCCATGTATTTTGTGAAGACAAGTAGTCAAGTCCAGTGGAATGAGCAACCCTATGGAACTGAGCAGGACAAGAAGTAATTTCTAAATGGTGTCAAGAACCTGTTCAACCTGGATGTGAGGAGAAAGCTTGGGACAGAAAAAACATTGTAATAGGTCTTATAGTCTTAATCTTGACATCTTGAAGTATACAGAAATCTGACAGGAAAGATTAATGCACTTTTGTTCAAACACAGAGACAGGGGAGTGACCTCGATGACCTTCTTATAAATGGGGAAGAAGTTTTCAAACAGAATATGAGGCTGTGAATTTGAGTATTACTAATACTGCCATCAATTGGGAGCAAGCAACATGGTAAAGGAAAGTGAGTGAGAGCCCAAGAGTAAAAGTATAAGTTACACCTCTGATGTACTTGTCAGGATTTCAGAGAGCTGTGTGGTGTTCATTATGGTATACATGGATATTACCAAAGAGGGTAATGCTATTACCATAGGGTGACCCAAGCAGAAAATATTTGGTTGTCAGATCTTATAAAATTTGTAAAGGTTATCAAAACACTGTAAAAAAGCTTACAAGAATGTGAAATTTGCAAACATTAAGTATTGAAAGGTCTGCTGAAAAAAGATTTGAGACCAAAAGTGTCTGTCATGCCAACAAGCACAGAACCCCTTTAAACACGCTATCCGGATTTACTTTTAATTCATTTGTCCTCAGCCCATATACACAGGAAAGTAGATTGTTATCTGTGTGGACAAAATCATTAAGAAGGGCAGAAAAAAAAAATAAATTGCTTAGGACTTTGTTATCACTTCTACTTAATCTGGGTATGTAGCAGGGTAAAAATAAGTATGTATGTTCTTTTTTGATAGTTTGTTCTCACTTTAATTCTACTTTCTGTTGCCAGTATAAAGCAAAAGGATTTACTTAAATAAAATAAGACTTACTCTCCTTGGCAATATTGTTTTATTCTAGTCAATAGGAAAATGAATAATCATTTGCCATTTGTACGATAGGTCCTGAATTAAGGAAGAACCAGGCTAGCTGATTCCTCAAAGTCTCAGTGAAATGTGAGTGGGAGAGGGGTTGAGAACAAATAATATTTATTTCTCATTATGTGTTGTGTGAGAATTAGAATTGTTTTCTGGATGTATTTCCTTCTACTAGCATGAAGCATGAAAATGATCTAGATTAGACACTTAAGTTAACTGAAGCTACATGAGTAACAATCTTACTAATGTAAGATATGAAAAATGACAGAAGTCCTCTTTATTCAAGAAGGTTGGTGAAATAAGTTTTGACTAATATTTAATGGCCGTATTTAAAAGTAATTAAGTAACTTATGAATGGATTCATTGAGCATGAACAGTAAGAGCAACAGATAATCTATCTTTTACTAGGACTTTTATGAGCAAAGGAAAAAAAAAACATTTATCATTATGGCTCTTTCTAAAACATTCTAGTATGTTCTTGTTGTATTTGCTCTGATCAGCTAATAGAAAACACAAAGATAGTATAAGGAAAAAAAATATCCAGATAAATAGAACATATCAACTTCACAACTTTTCATAAATATTATTAGTTTATCATCTCTACATGCCTGCAGTAATATCTGTCTTTTTTCTAGAATGTTCTGCATAAACTAGAATATATAGGGAAGGGGGAGTATCCTACTGACAAAGCAGGGTGACAAACCAAGGCAATTACTCAGAATATGTAATTTAGGTGTTAATATTTCTAAGCAAAAAAAAAAGTCTAAAAAATCTTTTCAGAGTCCCATTAATATACAATATAAGATTATATATATAATATAAGATTACACTGGGCATCAGTGTAATCCTTGAGGGATGATATCTTAATTTTGACTGAAGCAGGAAATGCAATTTAATGATGTCTCTAAGGACAAAAATATTGGGGCTGCGGGCAGAAACATAAAAAGCATAGTGAGTTTTCAAATGCATGAATGGCAGAGGTAATACACTCTGTTCATGTACCCTCTGGACTCATGTCTTTGATAAAGGTGTGTTTTTACATAGATGTAGGAGGAAATCTGCTGGGAAAAAATACTATAGACAGCACCTGCTGTTCTCCTGCTGTGAGTTACTGTACTGCTTTGTCTTCATAGAAACTGTTTACCAGACAGATGTATTTTTTAATTGGTTTTGAAATTTTATCTATTATGGATTTACATTATATTATGAATTTACTAGCTACCATTTATTCTGGTATGTACAATCTCCTTTAATACTCCAGAACAAGCAAACAAAAATATTTAATTCACTGAAGTATTATTAAGTTCTCAGGTACAAAGGTCACTTGGACCAGCTAATAAGCCACATAAGTTCTTGTCTATTATTCCTGTTTTGGTATTAATTGTATCTCAGATTCTCTACCTCTCTCTCTCAATTTATCCATTCTCTTCTTTATATTCATTTTAAACCAAGCTAAGGTTTATTTGATCAACCATTTCTAATTATCTTCTCCACCAAACTACTTTATCACTCCTCCTCCTAATCAGGACAGGGGGAAAATAGAATCAAAAAACTAACTAACAAAACAACAACAAAAAAAACTTTTTGAGAAAATCAGTTTAATGAAAGTTTAATGAAAGAAAATCAAAGGTGATGCATGGAAACAAAGTGGAATCTATATTGTCTACTATATTTATATTTATATTTATGTTGTCTACTTCCCATCAATGGGTGGCTTCCAGCCACTTCTTGGGAAGTGGACCCCCTGTGCAAGTAGCAATTTCTCTGGAAGGCAAATACCTTCATAATGACAACACCCCATACTCTTCCTTTCTCTTAGCTTTTATTGGTGAACAAGATGTCATATAATATCCAATATCTCTTTGGTCACTTTGGGTTAGCTGTCCCAGCTGTGTTCCCTCCTCACCTCTTGCCTAACCCCCGCCTACAGGCCATAGGGGGGGCAATTGGAGACAGCCTCAATGCTGTGCCAGCACTGCTCAGCAACTGGTGTGACATCAACACTGTTCTAGCTACACATGCAAAGCACCATGTTATATGGGACGCAGTGAGGGAAGTTAACTCCATCCCAGATTGACTGAATACCCAGAATGATATTTAATCATTCTATATGTTTATATATTTCTATAAAATATATTATGTGCTAGAACAGAAGCTGCAAAAATACAACTCTAATGTCTGAATGCTTTAGATTACATAATACTTAAAGACACACTAAGATTGCTGGTATGGAGTCTGCATGTTTAGAACCTTTTATTATTATTATTATTATTATTATTTTTAAGTTTTGGATTAAGCAGTTTGACATTTACCTTCATTGTCATCCTGCCAAGGGCAATTCATTTCGTCTAATATCTTGCTGAAGAATGGAATGACAGGAAGTATTGAAATCAAGTAGTAGACATGATACATACTGCAGTCAGGTATATTCCTCAGGCAACATTAATGAATCAATAATCTTGCAGTGCATAAAAGTTGGTATGGTTTTCCTTTGTTTATAAAAAGATGTATTTTTTTGTCTATTTCCAATATCCAACCTGCAAATTATGCCAAGGTTATTTTCTGGGCCTTCATCAGACTGCAGTTTCAGAATAAGTACTTCTCAGAGAGTGCCTATATATAAACCATGATCATCTGAAGACAGAATATGCTTAACATCAGTTAGAATTAAGAGTCTCAGTATAACTGTGAAGGACTGAATTCTTGGCCTTCTACTCCTTTGAATCCCTAATAGCTACTTCAAAGATAATGATGCTTTTTGGAGGAATGTGGTTAGTAAGCTAATGACATACAAAAACCACGCAGAGAGAGACATTTTTGTAGTACTGCTAAAATGTACTAAGAGACAAATATAACAAAAATGAAAATGTATATTTTGAACATATAAAGAACATTTTACTTTCAAGAATGGCAAAATGCCAGTCTCGTGAAAGTATTGTAAAATCCCTTAAAGAAAGCATGGGGGCTGAGAACTTATTTGCTTCAGTGGCCTTTAATTTTGTACATTTTTTTCATATTCTGCCGCCTGGAAATCTGTGCTACTATATATCAGTGAATAGCTATGGCAGCAGGGCCTGAGGTCCTTAGAGGATACCTATTTTATTTATTTATTTATTTATTTATTTATTTATTTATTTTTCCTTCCCCCAGACTCTCACAACCCTAAATTATGTCAAAAATTGGGCTTTCAAAAAAACACAGAAGAATAATGACAGCTAGATGAGCCTTGAAGTACCAGCACTGTTTCTTAGGTCTTTCATTAAAACTAACAATGATTTATGTCTTCACCAGAAATCAACAGTTTCCCTGCCAGAAAGTGTAATTTTCTGATAGATAGTGATTATGGATAAAAAGGAAATATGTCTTTATTACTTTCAGCAACTTCAGAGGCTAAACAAGTTCAATCAAACACACAAATAGACCTAATATCTTATATACAAAAGACTCCTGTGCCCTTAGATCCACACCCAAAGTTTGTCCAGAGCATGTTTTCCTATGTCTCACATACTGGAATCCAAGAACCTCAAGAGAACTTATAAATCATTTACAAGAAACCAGGCTCTATTCAAATGCAAAATATTTAACAGTATTTCAGAATGATAAATATGAGGACATTGTTGAAAATGATGTATTTGGCAACCAGAGTTTTCCAGAGACAGAAACTTCTCTAGTCTGAGAAATGTGTGTCTTTATGAATGAATGTAGGATGTAGAAAATGGTTGAGTCAGAATGGGAACACAGAAGTGAGAATTGACGAGTTCTGTTTCAACAGAAATGCTGCAGTCATGGGGGTGAATGGAATTTGTGTAGTTCATGGGGAGTTCACATTCATCTACCCAGCGGGGTGTCCCTGTGAGCTGCACTCTGCACTGCTCTGCCTAGCCATGGTACTGCAGGGAGACTTCTGGCAGTGCCAGATGGTTTTGATGGCTGCTGTTTTCATTCCAAAGTCTCTCCCTCCCATTGTAAATCTTCATGCTTCCATATACTTCTTTTCAGGCTGACTCCTTCTTTGTGTCTAAAGTCTCTAATCCCCTCCTTACCATTTAATCTCTTGGCTTTTTAACAAGTTCAGTTTAGTTTAACAGGTGAATTAGTTAACAAGTTATTTAACAGATTAATGCATACTGCTTAACCCTTACATTCTTCACTTAACAGGTGGGATAGCATTACTCAGATCATTTATTTGCCAAGGGTGCACCTTGCAGGTACCTTTGCAACATACTGATGGAAGGAATGCCTGATAATTCTCAAATGTTTTTCTGAAAATAGAGGAACTTTCCTGAAGAATTCTTTCTATTAAGAGCTAAGCAGACTTTATTTTCTGCAAAGAAAATACAGGACTTCTGTGCCTGTATCTGGGATTTGGAAACCTTGCTTTCATATATTTTTTCCTTGCTTTCTGAGAAAAGTGGTCAGACAGCATAGAAATGTTTATTTCTTAGGTGAAGGGTTATCTTTGAGTAATATTAATTTTGTACAAAGCAAATCTTCTTGAAAGAAAAGACTGGATGGAATTTCCTGCCCAGTGACTTGGCCCTGCTCTCAGGAGGCAGACTTTTATCTTAAGCAATTCTTTGAGTGTGTGTATTGTAGTAAAATTTGGCTTTCTTTGTGAAATACTGTTCTTATTACTGCCACAGCAGTCTATTATCTCCATGATGATAAGTTTCCTCATAAAGCTAATGTATTGTACATAGCTGGATACTGTGAACTTGTGGCAGTATGGTGGACAGACTGTCTAGTGCATAAGAGTTTTAAAGACAGGAAAATAACTGTTGCATCTCTGTTTTCCCTTTTCCAGCTTTCCCTATGGAAATAAATACTTTAGACGAAAATTGTAAGGGCTCAGTGCCATCACTATTTTTTCACTGAGTAAAACATGACCTTTATTTTAGTTTGGGATAACTTTGTTCACTGGTACAGTTTGCTAACAGCTTTCATTTAAGGTAGATCAAAAATATCTAAGTCTGCCTAAAACAAATGCAAATTTAAAGAACATATCCTCTCACACTGAATATAATGCCTTTGACTCCATGCATACAGGTGTGTTCTTGGAATAAACTAAATGGGAGAGCAGTGATGGCATTCAGAAACAGAATATGAAGACTACCTTAGGAAGCATTAATATATGGCTAAGTGAGAAAACTAATTAATAGATTTCATTCGGAATGTTAATGATGAGACAGGAGAGGAAGATAAACCTGCTGCCACAAACAGAACTTTTTCTGAATCTCAGTTCCACCAAAAAACACCACATTGATGACACCATGACCTTTATTTCCTACTGAAAAGCTCTATGACACCCCAAAGTCTGTGTAAAGGCTTGGGTTCCTTTTCCTAGCTAAATAATTATGGTTCTGTTTGGTTTGGTATTGTGCCTAGATATACACATCTGATATCATAACACGTGTAACCTTTAGTAACTAGACTATTGGTTTCAGCTCAGTAGGGCTATGTATACTGAAGGCAATATATATTGAATTTTACTTATGAAGATGACTTTGCCATTACTGTTCAGAAATAAATCAATACTAATTGCTTTCTCATATTCAGCTTTCCTGTAATGACATCTAGATGCCAGATTTTATTATAGTTGTGATTTATTGTTCTTGTAATATAACTCTAAAGCTGTATTTTTACGTGTCAAATAAGAGAGAAGGTTGTTTTGCTCACTACTGCTCACTTACCTGCAAATAAAATTACATTTTACATCACACTGAAACATGGGAAGAGATGGCTACATGGGAAGAGATTCAAGAGGTACTGACTCCAACTATCTTAAGTGTAGCAGCTTAAACTTTGAATATCACATACTCAGGTAAAGAAAGAAGGTAACGAAATACAGGGCCAAAGAAAAAACACACTAATTTTATCTTATTATTATTATTACTGTAATTTAATGTTCCTTAAGTCTTTAACAAGTACTCAACATTTTTTTTTCACAGCTGTACAAGTAATTTGACTTCAGCCGTTCCAAGTGAACATAAAAGGCCTCCAGCTATATAGCACCATTAAGTAGCATGTCACCATATATGTATCATCTTCAAGAAACCATATACATTGGCATTATGGTTTACTGTTTACATTTGACCCTATACATGAACCCTATATGTTGATTCCACACTGATCAACAACTGAGCTCCACCATGCTGCTCTCTCACTTCCCCTCCTCAGAAGAAAAGGATGAGAAAATATGATGAAAAAATGCTCATGGACTGAGATAAGAAGCAGTGTAATTAAAGGAAAATGGCAGAAAAATGTAAAAATAAATAATAAATTTTTAAAAGCACATGCTGTGCAGACGTAAAAGGAGAAAACAGTAATTCTCTACTTCCCATCAACAAGTAATATTCAGCCACATCTTCAGAAGCAGGACTTCCATACATATAGTGGTTGCTTGAGAAGACAGGCTTTCATAACAACAGTTCCCTCCTTCTCTTCCTTCCTCAGCTTTTATCACTGAGCATTATGGGATGCCCTTTTGGTTAGCCTGGGTCAGCTGGCCTGGAGTTTTCACCTCCCCAGCTCTTTCCCAGGTCTTGTGATGGAGTTGGAGATCCAGCCTTGATGTTGTGCCAACACTGCTCAGCAGCAGGTAAAACATCAGTGATATCAGGCTGTTCTAGCCCCTGGTGCAAAGCACAGAACTGTACGGTCTGCCCTGCGGAAAGCTAACTCCATCACAGCCAGTTGCCATATACACTGTTTTACTGTTTGTTTTTTTGTTTTGTTTTTGTTTTGTTTTGTTTTGTTTTGAGCATGAGGCATTTGATGAACATAAGAATAAATTCTCCACTTCCAGAGCTCTGTGTTAGCCTAACATCAAAATAACTTCATGGTACTGTACTGTACATCTAAAAAGAGGGGGAGTGAGAGAGCGGTTGTGGGGTTTAGCTGCCCAGCATGGTAAAACCACCACAGGTACATTAGTACATTAAAACATTTTGGAGACTAATTATATCAAGACTATTTTTACCAAGTCATGTGGGAACATGGATTAAAAAACCAAGGTCCTTCTCTGATGTAGGATGTGATATGTGTGATGTACATTTTTTTTTCTTTTTTTTTTTTTTCCCTAATTCACTTTATTGTGAACATTTTGAATTTTTACATACTTATAATTTTTCAAGAAAATCATTCTTTTCCACCCTTCCTTTTGATTTTGTCTAATCAATTCTTTGTAAGATTTTCTTTTATTATTATTTTTACAAGTCCTGTTGGGTAAAAAATGTCTCCAAAATAATTAAATTTGGGCCCTGGGTTATTGCTGAACTTTATCAAGTGAAAGGCTCTTCATAAAGAGTGCACTTTATAATCCTTTTATAATCAATTGTTTTATATTTTATATTTTTTATTTTATTTTTTTTTATAATCAATAATTTTATAATCAAGATAGCAGCTAGATACTAGCTGCAGAGTTACAGCATGTAGTATACCAGCTACACATAAGAGTCAGGTTGGGAATTTAATTTACAGCCCATGTAAAGTTTGTTTGACCACTAGCATGAATGTAGGCTATCTTGTGAGTCTTCTTTTTTTCTCTGGAAAACTTTCAAAGTCACTCCTTGATTTTCTATCTTGCTAGCAATTTATAGCTAGAAAGCCATGTTTAATTAAATGTGAGGGAAATGAATATTTGTTCTTTTGGACCAGGAAAATGAGAATTTCCATTTTCATTGACACTGGAATATCTAGAAGGAGTTAATCTGCTACAGCCCCAAATGCTGCACCACCTTGGCAGTGGAGGGCATGGACGCTCTATTTTGCCAAATTATTACAAAGGCCTTCATCAACTGTCAGCAGTGTAAATCCCAGAAAGGTAATTTTCTTGATGGCTATAGTAAGCAAAAAAGATTGTAGTTCAAATAGCTTCATTGGCCTGAAAGTTAGTGGTGTTTTAATGACAGTAGATTCAAAAACATCTTGCACCTGTGCTGAATAATTCAGGAAAGAAAACACAAGTTCAAACAAGTACTGAGTATCTGTTAGCTGCAGAAAGCTATTAACAAAGACCTCTAAAAGGCTCACACACCTTTCTGTCTCAGAAAAAAACATTCCTTAAGATTGTTTAGAGTGTTTTTTTGTTGTTGTTGTTGTTTTGTTTTGTTTTTCTCTCTTTTTCTTTTCTTTTTCTCATTTCCTGATTTTTTGTTTTGTTTTGTTTTTCCTCTAGGTGTTTTTAAGTAGTCTGACTGTGCCATTAATACTGAAATTATATTGTGTGCAGTTGGAAAGTATTTCTTACACACTACTCCACTAACCTAGGACATCATCGTCTTTCTGTTAAAATGTGTATATTTCATGTTAAAATACCATTATGTTACTCTTACATAAAACTTCACTACAGTACCAATGGCTTTCTTTTCTTTGGCTTTAAGCCCTTGATTTCTGTAACAGGTTATTAATACAACTACATTGTCTCTCTACAGAGGAAAAAAAAAAAATCAAAATGTAATGTATTGTGTAATGTAAATATAATGTGACTTTGCAGTAAGTGTATTATGAAGTTGTAATGAAAACTCTCATTTCAGTCTGCAGTCAAGATAGTATCACACCACTGTAATAAGAAAAGTGGCAGAGGCAGTTACTGTGGTGTGTGAGCACAAAAATCAGACTCTGTTTTCAGGCAGTGCACAGTTTTTTAAATATCTTCTCAAGGAAGTGAACCATATTTTCTGCTGTTTTGTGCAACGTTAAAGATTCTGGCATTTTTGGATTATAGCTGCTGAAGTAGTTCAAATAACTTTGAATACTTGCCTAATATTCTATGTCATGTTAAAAATTGCCTAGCCATTTGGAAGGTCTAAATGGAAAATGAATCCACTGAAAAAGGAAAAGATAATAATAATACTCATAATAATAATAATAATAAAAAGCTTTTGCAGTTCCCAGCTACAAAATAAATAAAATAAATAAATAAATGATGTTCTGCACTCCCATTTTGGGGTGTGATAGTGTTTAAACAACAGTGTTTAAAATGCTTCTATTTTCTGCTAGAGCATAGAAGATTCTGAAGAGGTTATTGGCAAAATGTTTAAAGAAATAATAAATCACCTGTTTCACTATGTAACAGCTATCAGACTTGTAAAAGGGTGAGTGATTCATACTAATACATACCTTTTCTGACACCTTGTAAGTATGCTTTGGAAAGAGACTTCTGATTCTGTAGTTACAGCAACGGTTCTCTCTGACACAACAGCTATTACTCTTGGTAGGAAGAAATTTCTGCACCCCTGTTTTATCTCTGAGTGGTGAACTATTAGTGGCTATGCCATTTAATTTGAATGTTAACATGTAGCAGCATATAATGTGATTTTGCGGCTTTTTAGCCTTTTGGCCACTGAGCTTTGATCACAGCATGGTTTCAAAGAACCATAGAATCATTTACATTGGAAATGACATCTAAGATCATTTAGTCTAACAATTAACTTAGCACTATGAAGTCCACCACTAAACGATGTCCCTAAGCACCACATCTACACATCTTTTGAACACCTTCAGGGATGAAGACTCAACCACTTTCCTGGGCAGCCTGTTCCAATGCATCACAACCCTTTCAGAGAAGAATTTTTTCCTAATATCCAATGTAAACTTCTCCTGGCACAACCTGAGTCTATTTCCTCTTGTTCTATCACTTGTTGCCTGGGAGAAGAGATCAAAATTCAGATCCTGAGTAGTAACTAATTTTTCTATAGTACTGTTCATTCCAAAGTTCAAGTATCTGTAGATTGTTCCTTATGTCAGTAATTGTTCCTTACGTCAATAAGTTGGAAAATTGCATCTAAAGTCAATTTTTCCCAATGTTCATATGTTTCAGGTCAATGTTGATGTTCTTCAAGTGTTCATGTGTAGACCAGCTCAATGAACAACTTCACCAACTTACAAGGAGACTGAACTAACGTGTTGGAAGGTAGCAGTTTCAGCTCTTTGTGTTAAAATAGCATACAAGCCTCATAATGATATCATTAATTTTAAAACAATGTTAAAGCCTAGAATGAGAATTTTTTCTTCTTTCATATTTAATAATGAAGTGTATTTCAGTGAAAAATATTGCTTTTGAGACTTTTATATTTAATATTATTTAAAATATAACATTCTGAAATGTATTGTTTGAGGAATGAACCACAAGCAATGCCATTAGCTCTGTTTTGCCTTCAGACTAAGCATATTGCCTGTAAATCAATAATATAAGGGTACTGAGAGCTTTGGATGGCTCTCCTAGGCAATATTCTATATTCCAGGATGGAAGGAGATGAGGTACAAGCAGGGAGAGGGCATAGGAGAGAAGTTCAGCTACAGGCAGCATCTGTATGAGTCAGATAGCTGCTTGTGACCACAGAATCAAAGGCCCTTCATTCCTTCATTCCCATTATTATTTGCTTTTCAGCCAGCCAAGCAGAACAGGCATTAGTTCAAGATTTTTTTTTTACTTAATGTTTGATCTTTTTATCCAGATATTTTTTATTTTTATTTTTCTCCTGTTTGGTTGTATCACCCAGATATAAGAATCCAAGCTGTCTGTTAAATCTCTACCTAAAACACTGTAGATTAAAAATGATTACCAGTAATTCATAAAAATACAAGTCTAGAAAAATACAATAAATGACATTTAATCTGTGTAGCTTTAAGCAAGTAAAGATTTTACATATATATATATATATATATATATTTTTTTTTTTTTTCTGAAAGATGGAAGAAAAAATAATTCTAAATCTTCATCTGTTGTTTAAAAATGGTCTTTACTCAATCAGCTTTTAGTCTGTGATTCCTAAGGTTATTTTATTCTGGTTAAACTTTACACTCTTAGTTTGGCAATCTGCCTAGTTCCATGAGGAAAAAAGGCCTGTGAAACTGGGTTATCCACTTGCATGCCCCACTTTTTGAACTCTTGACCACCTAATCTGGCATGGGACAAGGGTCTCAAAGGTATGAAGTTTCTGAGTTCAGATCAAATATTTCCATACCTCAGAATGATTCTGAGGAGCATCTGAGACCCTATATGTGCTTCAACTATGTTGTCAGGCAGGTAGGGAAGGAGAAGAGAGAAAGGAGAAAAAGGGCAGAGATTCTTTAGAAACCAACATAGATGAGCTGGGAATCAATCTGTTTGTTAATGTGCTGATGTTCCAAACTTTGAAAGTTGCAATGTGACTACAGTTCAAATGGTGCATTCCAAAGAAAATTAAATTGGCAAAATGCCATAATGTTGTTATGAATGCAAATTAACTTATCTCATATTTTTAATTAATTACGCTATATACCCTCCTTTTATTCTCTGAATTCACTAGAGTTTAAACATCAATAAAAAGTAGAAAAAATCCTTGCATGCAAGTCAGATTCTTTTGTCCTGTAAACAAAAATAAATAATTGAATTTTAAAATGCCAAAATTGTGCAAAATTATGGGATACTGGTGTAGCTTTTTAAAACTTGCACATCTCCCCATCAATGATCAAATGAAAATGAAAGCAAACCCACCTCTACCATTAGAATGTTCTTATCACCTTATGTCATTGCCTATTTGTATTATTTAGCCAAGTTGCATAAGTTAGTGTTTTGTCCCCCTGTACTTGGCTCTGGTGAGGCCGCACCTTGAGTACTGTGTTCAGTTTTGGGCCCTCGCTATAAGAAGGACATTGAGGTTCTTGAGCGAGTCTAGAGAAGGGAGACGAAGCTGGTGAGGGGCCTGGAGAACAAGTCTTACGAGGAGCGGCTGAGGGAGCTGGGTTTGTTCAGCCTGGAGAAAAGGAGGATCAAGGGTGACCTTATCACTCTTTATAAGTACATTAAAGGAGGCTGTAGCGAGGTGGGGGTTAGTCTTTTCTCCTATGTGCCTGGTGACAGGATGAGGGGGAATGGGATAAAGTTGAACCTGGGGTGTTTTAGGTTGGATATTAGGAAGAACTTTACTGAGAGGGTTGTGAGGCATTGGAATGGGCTGCCCAGGGAAGTGGTGGAGTCACCATCCCTGGAGGTCTTTAAACGACATTTAGATGTTGAACTTAGTGATATGGTTTAGTGGAGGACTTGTTAGTGTTAGGTCAGAGGTTGGACTCAATGATCTTGAGGTCTCTTCCAACCTAGACAATTCCGTGATTCTGTGATTATGTGATAAAAGTAGCAATAAAATGTATTTAAGTGTAATATATTTCTTGTATGAAAAGTGGAGATTGGGAAGGAGAACAAAGACTGGAAGTAATTTACATGGCAGTTTTCCTTTACTAGAAGTATATTTTAATGAACATTTGTAAACAGTGACTTGAAATCAGTACAGAGATATTGAGTTATACAAAGAATCTTGCCGCAAATTTTTCTGCATTATACTTGCAGTACAACACACAGACCACAGAGATAAACTGATAGAGTTTTTTGTTTGTTTGTTTGTTTGTTTTTTTCCCTAGCAAGGCTATTCATTATAAACACAATTTTCCATAACGCATTCTAGACTTGCAGGTTACATTTATCAGATAGGTAGATACATAATCCTAATGAAAACTATATTCTCTGAATTACAACTGAACTACAGTGGTGTAGCAAAATAAAACATTCCACGTTCTGCTACAGCTTTCCTCATGATAAGTGACAGCAACGTATGAGGCATAGGAAAGTGTTCTGACCAAACAAACAGGGACATATAGCCTCTAGATTTCAAGCAGCAATACTGTGATACTGACGCAATACTCAGGGATACAGGTAACAGAGTTAGCCCCAAGGGGGCGCAAAAAAGGAAGATGATGAATGCTGTCTTGTCATATCTCTATTAAATATTTGGAGGCATTTAATTACAAACATGCAATACTAATATTGAGGAAAACTGTGCTATCTCAAAACCCTTGCAGCTCTAGGAAATTGTATCAGATAAAAGAAATGTAAACCGAATGTAGCAGTCAGAGTGTCACTGGTGTGTACCAAATTAGATGCCAACAGAGCTCCAGAGGAAACTTGTACCTGAGCTAATTCATTGCCAAATCTAATTTTAAATGAAAGGCCTTTGATCAGTGTTATTGAACCGAATCAGCATCTGAAATGAACACTATGTATCTGTCACTACTCTATGAGAAAATAATATTTTGCAGCAGGAAACAGAAGTGCAAGAAGAAAAATGTACATGGTAAAGCGCCACTTCCAGCAATACAAGTAGTGCAGCATAAATTTAGAAGTGCATTTCTCCGTAGTGTTAAATAGTGTGGGGTCTCAAAACACAGCTGAGTTTCAGCTTACAAAGTGCTGCTTCTCCTGTTCAGCAACAACTGGTATATCTGTATATACCAGTA
Organism: Anas acuta; assembly: GCF_963932015.1. Lineage (NCBI taxonomy): Eukaryota > Metazoa > Chordata > Aves > Anseriformes > Anatidae > Anas > Anas acuta. The sequence continues at coordinate 60,028,969 of NC_089017.1, read as the reverse complement.
TCAATAATGCCTTAAGGGCAACTACATTGCCCATGGCTCCTTAGGAGATGATGGCCCTTTGCCATAAATATGGATTAATTTGATCAGTGGGAAAGCTTCATCATTACAATCATAAATTTGTGTAACAGATGTTCCCACATCTTCCCACATCTTCCCACATCTTCCCCCACCCCCAGGCACATGTGGGAAGGTCAGTTTTATTTGGTATCACCATTATATCTGCTTTTGTGTGTAGGTGAATTTTAATGCATGATTTGCATTTGCATATATGTAGCTTAAAAGAGTTGTTAAAAGAAATATAGAAGCAAGGGATGTAAAAAAAGAAATATGAAGCTTAACTGAAAAGAAACAGGAAAATTACAATTTGGCTACAGGACAAGTTAAAACACATTATTCTTTCTGATTTAAATCTGGGATCAATGTTAGACCTTGACAAGTCCTCTAAACTAAAATAACGGAGACAGATTAACTAAGCCTAGAGAAACTAACGATACAATGTTAGTGAGGGTTTTTGTGGGGTGTCCTAACCCTAGTGTGGAAAGTACATGGCAACATAAAGCAGAAGCACTGAACTGTCAGGTATAATCTGGGTTGAGTCCAGACATGGTGCAGAGATGTTACAGTTCTGCAGCCCTGTTGAGATTTGGGAATTATTAGTTCAGATGTAATTCTTAAGTTAATGTGTACTTCCTGAGTCTAGTTCTGATCTGACATGGCATTACTTTGATCTGTGTGGATTTGTGAGTTTGGGTTCTGCAGGATCAAGCACTGAATTTTCAGTAAGTGGTCCATTACTCGGCATGCAACACAGTCAATGCAGTGCATGTTTGCATGAGAAATGGAATAAAATCATGAGTTTAAATAAGAATGTTTACATATAGGTCTCACATTTAAAACATTTTCTAGAGGATTGTGCATCTTTGGACCAATACTCATTTTTTTTTTTTTTCTTTTAGAATAATAATAATAGCAAAAAAAAAAAAAAAAAAGAAAAAGGTGCTGCCGTTCCTCTACAATCCAGTGGCCATGCTGTGAACATTTGAACATTTTCAGTGAAAACTTTTGAAAATGCCACATCTGTGGGGACTGCAAGGTATCACAGATAAAAATAATCCAGAGACACCAATGAAGACAGCCCTGGAAGAGGGTCACAGATTACCCTGTCAAGGAGAATTGAGAAGCAGGCTTGTCTTTTCAGAGGGGTGTACTCTCAAGTCAGGCAGATACAGGCTGAGAAAGGTCATCTGTCCCTTTACACAGAGAGATACACAGGATTTGAATATTTTATTGGATTTTTAGGAGTTGATATTCAGTAACACATGACACTTTTATTTACTGACACCAGTTACAAATAGAACTAGGCAGTTGGGAAGAAGAAAAAAATAAACAAAAATAAAAGGAAACAAAACAATATTTCAAAAGATACAGCTTTTTTTTTTTTTTTTTTTTTTTTTTTTTTTTTTAATATACCTGCCTTTGAAATGTCCATGTTATTTTATTTTACTTTATCTATTTACTTTACTTTATTATTAAAAAAATATATATTTTAGTTCTTAGAATAATTGTTTATGTGGAGTATTTACAAGCTTTGATGCAACAACGTGGATCTTCAGAAATTAGCAAGTTTACAGACTGTAACAGACACTGGAAAAGACATGCAAACATTTGCTTCATTGAAAGCTTAGAAAGTTTAACTTCAGAATTTACAGTCCTTCACTGTCTGTTAACTGCTGAGAATGGCTATGTTCTACAGAAGCCTGTAAAATCTTTTTACCCTTTCCCCAGGGCTTTACCCAGAGCTTGTTTCACATTTTTAACTAATTAAACTGAGAATAGATTTAATTTAAATTCTAACAAAGCTTATGAGCCAACAATAAGGAACCTAAGATACTAAAGAACTATCTGCAAGAAATGGTACAACTACCTTCTCCTGAAAAACCATTACTTCAAAATAACACTGAACAGTCTTGGTTTATAATTAGAAAAAATATTTTTTATCATTGTTCTGTGGTATATTTGCAATCTCAGGTTGACACTAAACACAAAAACAACCCTTTGAATCATTCATCGATCTCAGACAAATTCCTTTTTTAATTTTAATTACAAATTACTACTACAAATTACTTTTTAAATAACTCCCAAAAAGTAGCTAAAATATTTTGTTTATTTGTTTTTGTATGTTCCTGTAAACTTCCTCCATATGCTTTATTCACATCCTTTCTTTGTTTTCAGTAAAGTTGCCTTTGCAAGTAGCAGTCAGGATTTATTCATCCCCTCACCCTCTGTCCATAGCAGTCAGCAGAACATCTCTGACCCAGACCTTTGCTCCGCTCAGTCAAGGAGTGTTCTTCTGTTGGATTTGACTGGGTAAATAGTCAGGGTAAATAAAATCTGTACAGCTTGCTAGCTGAGTCTTGTATGATAATGCTCTCAGTAAAGTTAGTCGAAGAAGAGCTCCAGACTTGGTAAAGGCTAAGCATAGAAGATGCTCTTCACAGACCTGAGCACACATTCACCTGTCATATAGGCTGCTTTCCAGTGTGAAACTGTTAAATACACTGAACCTATCTGCCCAACTCCTAATAGGTAGCAAATTAACATGTAAAAGAAGTGTTGATATTTACAAGGATTACTTTTATTTGCAACAACTTTTGGTAGCATATACAAAGAGCTATGTACCACTTAAAGGACAAAAATGCTCACAGAAATTCATTTAGTATCTAGTTCTGCATTATTCTGTCACATGGTCTTCAGAAGACCACTTCAACATTCTCAAAACAAACAAACAAACAAACAAAACGAACAAAAAAAACAACAACTACAGAACATACAATTCTGAATCTATTTATATATTTATTTTAAATTCAAGCACACAAAAATTGATGCAAATCCTTGGTCTGGGCATGTCAGAAGTAGAGTAGGTTCTTTTCTGAAGAGCTGTGAACATAGATCTGAGGATGTGGTTTCATAAGATGAAACCACTAGTGCTAAGTTAATAGCTCTCATTCACTGGCATATTTCCTTCTGTCCTACCTGCTTGTCTCACCTTACTTTTTCTTTGGTACTTATGTGATCTGATTGAAGTTAGTTTTAATTCTGCTAGTTTTCTGGGGAGGTTAGTCATATTCTTATGTGATCTGATTGAAGATCACATAAGAATATGACTAACCTCCCCAGAAAACTAGCAGAAAACTAACCCAACAACCAAGTAAGCAAGAAGATGAGACATTTTTATTTAGGTTTGTTATTTCAGCTTACTGTGTGGTTGGAAGAGAAGCAGAGGCAGTCTGCTCTCACAGCCCCTCACTCAGCTGATGTCCCTCCAGCTTTCTTCTGGTGAAGATTTGTCATTGCATATCCTGTCAGTTCTTGTCCATTACTTATATCAGCACTACATTAGTTTTCTTTCCCAGCTGGCACTGTGGCACAGAAGTCTTCCCTCACACTCTTTGCTTTTTATTTATTTAACATATTCCTGTCTCAGAAAATCTTTGTCAGCACTTTCCTTATGTTTGGGTTCCAATGGTTTTATATTTCAGCATAATTTAAATCATTAATATTTAGTCTGAAGAGATAGCAAAATGGTGTCTGAGCATATATAATGAATAAATCCATTGAGGGGGTTACATGATTTCTGTCTACAACATAGGTTTAGATTAATATTGAATAAATCAAATGTTGATTCATTAAAAAGGAAAGGAAAGGAAAAGGAAAGGAAAGGAAAGGAAAAGGAAAGGAAAGGAAAGGAAAGGAAAGGAAAAGGAAAGGAAAAGGGAAAGGAAAGGTAAAAAGGAAAAGGAAAAGGAAAGGAAAGGAAAAGGAAAGGAAAGGAAAGGAAAGGAAAGGAAAGAAGGAAAGGAAAAAGGAAAGGAAAAGGAAAAGGAAAGGAATAGGAAAGGAAAGGAAAGGAAAGGAAAGGAAAGGAAAGGAAAGGAAAGGAAAGGAAAGGAAAGGAAACAACTGTCAGAAATGTTTTGTCAGTTTTACAAAAACTTTATGAAAACAAACAAACAAACAAACAAACAAAAGACTTTCAGAAAAAATAAATAAATAAATAGAGGCAATAAGAGATCAGTAATGGATTACTAAACTCTTCAAAGGCTCCAGATTTAGTTTCAGCTTTGAGCTAACTGTCACTCATTCCATATAGTCCAGCAAATTACATTTGACTTCTTTTAAAGCTTTGAACACATCTTTTGCTTCTGATACAGGAGCAGAGCCTTTTGGAAAGCGAGGGTTCAATAACCAGTGCCAGAGGGAGGTGAGCAGGTACTGCTGAATGTGTGGTCATGACCGCTGTGGTCAGCACGGACTGGGGTAGCTCTGTCTAGGCCACAATAAATCCAGAGTTTTCAGGCTGCCAGGGTCAGCCCCACCTGTGTTGACTCCTTTTCAGCAAACAAAATGTTGCCAAGGTGGTTTTGGAGAAGTAATATTAAAGGGGCTACTTCGAAGACTTGTCATGCACATTTTTCCCAGATTTTGGGAATTCCAGTATATAATATTTTGCAAAAGCCATTTCTTTATCTAGATGAAGTAAATTATACTCGGGAAAGTAAAATTCAAAACTGTAGTTGATTAAAAAAAAAAAAATCACTTGCAGCTAAAAATCAGGAAACCACAAGCCTTGTAGATTTTTATTCCCTAATGTGACATAACAGCTAAC